>NC_139332.1:19797500-20287500 GCF_056507025.1 Lutjanus erythropterus
CAGTAGAATTTTCAGGTATCTGTACTTTATTTTAGTATTCATTTTTTGACTTTTTACTTCTACCCTACATTTTAACACAAAAGCTGTACTTAACAGTCCTTACATTTTCAGGACAAGCTTGTACTTAATTTTGGTGCATTTGAGGAGAATTATTGATTATTTTTATTTTGCATCAGCACCTTCCTAACATCCAGAGTGATTTCAAATGAAATGGTTGGGACAATAACACACAGAAGATGACTGCTTGGTGTATCCATCAGTGCATGTCATGCACAAGATGGAAATAATGTAAAAGTTGTAGCAAGACAAAAATGTAAAAGATGTCATAGAGGGCTATTTTCTACTTTTATACTTTGAGTACATTTCAGGGCCTGTATTTCTTCACTTTAACTTGAGTAAAGAAGTTGAATCTGCACTTTTACTTTTACACAACTATCTGAACTTAAACTTGAGTAAAGAATGTGTGTACTTATGCCACCTCTGCTTATCAGTGACAGTGAACAAAATAATAAAACAGAAGATGGTCTCTTGCACCCTTTAGAGGGCGATTA
Organism: Lutjanus erythropterus; assembly: GCF_056507025.1. Classification (NCBI taxonomy): domain Eukaryota; kingdom Metazoa; phylum Chordata; class Actinopteri; order Lutjaniformes; family Lutjanidae; genus Lutjanus; species Lutjanus erythropterus. The sequence goes on from NC_139332.1 coordinate 19,798,052, forward strand.
TCCTCCCAAGGAACAAATGTTAGCGAGGCAGTTTGTTTAAATTGCAGTTAGCAGGTGACTATCGTTACTGCCTGCTTGGTTATGGCTCTGCTTTAATATAAGGTTTTGGCAAGAATCAGAGCTGTTATTTAAAATACAATCATAGATTTATCCACAATTTCATACTGATGTCAGAAGGTGGCAAAAAAGGTATCTATTATCATTATCAGCATAACAATAAACATTAATGCACCAGCAGCTCTCTTTCTATTCTCTGGGACAGCCATTATAAAACAAAGTAGCCAGAAGAAAAAGCGAAACAACATGTCGAAATCGATACTATCCAGGGGAAAAAAAGATATAAAATATGATACAAAGATGCAAATGTGACATTTCCTACTTGATGTAATCTAGCAAGAAAACAATTATTATTAAAAACTACCAACAGAGCTAGTTAATTTTAGCAAAATTTACTGTTAAATCATGTGGCATGAGACCTGTCAAGCTGCATGGACATTATGTTCCGTGCAATCTGCAACCCACAACTACTTGCATGAAAGTTTCACCATGTAAAGCCAGCCTTATACATCAACAAATCTATAAACATACAATGCACGCACAGACATGTTTGCACACTGCATGTACTGTAATACGACAAACAAAGAGATACATCCAAACACACACTTGCACAGAGATGCAAAGTAGAGCCAGAATGGGGATTTTGATGTCTGAAGTCTGCAATCTGACAGAAAAGGAGCAGCCCAGAGTTGTTCTCCGCCATAAGACGCAATACATATGGAATGTGTTTTCAGCCAAACTCAGCTGGATGCCCAATCACCTGAAAGTGTCTTCTCTTGATTCTGCAAAACTGTCAACTTCAGCCAAAGAGAGATAACTTTTAAGGAGTGATTTTCCATATCTACGAGAAAAATGTTCCATCTTCTGATGCTGTGCCCACCGCTGTTTTGAAGTCCTGCAATATCTTTCCTCTAAGATATTACTGAGATGAACCGTATAAAACTGCAGCATTGTCAGAATTAATCTATAAAACAGTGAGAGACATAATCTGTTCATTAGATTTACTGTATTGTGTTTATGCCAAGAATCAAGAGCGGAACACCAGAGGGATGTTGTTAGGTTTTGTTTTACATTTGGCGCGGAAAGAAAGAGTCGTCGTAGTAACAGCAATCAGCCGCAGCACTTCCAGCCCTTTGTGTGTATAAACCATGGCAAGAAATGGCCCCTTTCTCATCCCAAATTACACCTTCTTTTGGTGCATCCCATGAAGAAATTAAATAAATACAATATGCAAAACCATGCCTAAGCTAATTAGCAGCAGGCTGCCTCACAATGAATGAAGAATACAATTAATCAGTGTGCGTGTGTGTGTGTGTGTGTGTGTGTGTGTGTGTGTGTGTGTGTGTGTGTTCAGGGGGTTGCCGATGAACACATATGCTCGCTTTTCATGGACGCTCCCTTTGTTTTTCCCCTGCTAATCTTCAGCCTCGTGTTTTTATTCGACAACATTGTTCTATGAAATCAGTTATTTGCATGCTTACAGTTTTGCATATGCATAAAAGGACGCAATGTGGGTTTATTTTAAATGCTATTCTCACAATAGATAATGCATTAGGAAAAGTCGGTTATTTTTAATAACATCTCCATCCCCTTGGTAGGTAACGTACCACTACTGTACTGAGATAAGGCTGTTAGCTTTCTGCTTTCAGCTCAGTTCAATGAGAGTGAGTCCACAGTTGGACCCCTTCCAGATGCAAATCACAATGTAATGATGTGGGCCTATTAATAGATTAGATACAGTCGTGTCTGCTGCAATTTATTAAACATGATTAAACATCTTGGCAGCAGTTCCAGCTCTGCTAACCAGCCCTGGAATGAAACACCCAAACTTCTCATAGTTAGAATCAATTAAGTCATCAGTTTGATTGTGTTTTTGTTTATTATAGTTCTCAAATTAAAAAGTCTTTGTTAATTTATAGTAAGTCCCAGAAAAGCTAATGCTTTCATCACAGAGGCTGCTACATCTTCCCTCATTAAATGGTGTCAGTTAGTAGAATTGTTTCAATGTTGTTGGGGTATATTTTTGATAAAGCAAACATTAGTCTGGATGATTATTATTGTTAGGATGAGATTTAAGGCCTCCTTAAATTTGGCTTGAAATAGTAAAAATGTATATGCATTATCTCATTAAGCATCTACAAGAATCTGAGTGAACCTGAAAACCTAGTTCAAAAAACAGCTCATTTTGCTGTTTAAAACATTTCTCAATACTGTGTATAGAGAAGGTTTTGATTGAGTGCCAGCATGGAAACTAAACGGTGTGCTGCCGAGGACCACTGTGGGGCATAAGCAGAATGTATTTCAGCTGCCTGAAAAAAGGCCCACCTAAAAAATCAATATCGGTTCAAGTGTACTCTATATTTAGAATATTTTCACTACTTTACGTTGCCATCAGACAGACTTTTTCAACAGGGAACTGACGCTGCCATCTATGCTGTCTTCAAATCCACCAAACTTCTTTGACAAAAAGCATTTATTTTAACTGCCAAGACACAGCAGCTGATACACTACATGCCTTTGTAACATTGTGTGACCTCGGTGTTTAAACATATTAGTTCGTATCCAAACCAGTGTTACTTCGAGGCAGCCATAGAACAGCAACTCCATGTTCTGTGAGGTAAAATTACTGTTTTTATGTGAGACATGAAGGCTTCAGCTCCACGTTGTTGAGTTGACTCAAAGAGGACAATTAAGTGAAAGCAGAGAGGCTTTGTTGCACCCATTTTGAGAGGGACTGGGATGTTTTATGATTGGTTCGTGGAATTAGTTGGGTCATTTTTATTCATAAATGTTTGAATGTAATCAGGAGGGAGTACAACTAATTAAAACTAATTTCTAATACTTTTGAGATCATGATACACAGGTGCCGATTTAATAAACATTGCAGTTCTTAATTCTACAAGTATTGTGATTGGATATTACAGGTTACTGCAATATTTGTTTACTCTTTGAACACTTTACCATGGGAGAATATATGCCTGTAAGTATGAATACATGCCGTTTTACATCAAGCATGTGAAGTAAAAATGGATCCATTTCATTAGATAATGTTACCGCGATTGTGATGCTAATTTCTGTTAGCGCCTTAATGGGAATTCTCATTATGTACTAGCATTGAGCCAACAGACTAGGCACCATTTATTTATATAAATAAAAAAATTGATTCAGCAAATGAAACATGAAACTACTTCCCGTACTAATACATTACATACACGAGACCCTAAATTATATGGTTAGAAGGCTATTGTGTGTGTGGGTTTCCAGAAGCTTTAATAGTTCAACACAAAAGTGAAACATTTACAGTATGTGCATATATCTATATTAAACACCATATAATTTTCTCTCTCGCTTTGTCCTCAACAAGTGAAAATAATTCTGATTCTGAAGCGTGACAATGACAAAATGGCGACAGTCTTATGCTCGCCGGGCTCTGTGGAAACTGTGTGACAGTGTGATTGCGGGCTGCATCAAAATCTTCTGCAGTGGCAAAGTGCCACCCGTAACAAAGGCAGCCTTATGGCCAGGCCCAATGGTCTAACGCCTACCACAACCCCCCGTCCCCCCCCCCGACCCCCCGTCAGCCATCAGCACATCAGAGCGGAGACAGACAGCAGAGGAAAGGCTGGACCTCATCTCACCTCTCAAAGAGCTTCATGACCCTGTTGCTCCCAGCTGCATTCACGCCGCCTGACACCAAGTTCAAAGTAATTTCTTCTTCTTAGTGTGTGTGTGTGTGTGTGTGTTTGTGTGTGTGTGTGTGTGTGTGTGTGTGTGTGTGTGTGTGTGTGTGTGTGTGTGTGTGTGTGTGGGATGGGGAGAGAGAGTAAATTAGGGGTTTGTTCAGGGTGTAGTGTGTGTTTTCGTGTGTGCGTATAGTACATGTGTGTGAGCAAGCGCCTGCTTTGAAACACTTGCGTACATGTGTGTCTATACAATATGTGTGTCCTTGTAAGTGTGTGTTATTACAGCCCCTGTTTAGCTGAGCTGAACATCTGTCACAACAGCCTGCTCTCAGGTCGATCCATCTCTAGTGGAAAGAAAATAAAAAATATTCTCCTTTCAGCAGCTTTATAGCAGCAGAATATTTTACACACAGAGTACACACATACAGAAATTCTTATTTTGCTGCCACATGTCTAAATGTTTAATGTCAAGGATGTTTTTCTTTTTCCGTCATCAAACGGTCACATGAATACACCTTAATGGGAAGAAAGTGGCCATGGCAACTGTGTCTTATAAAAGAGACTATAAATAAAGTCATTTACATAATATAAAAGTCCTGTTTTGTATTGTCTCATTGATCACACATTATTTTACTGTACACTAGAACAACATAACAAGCTGTATCTTGTATTAAATTAGACAAATACTAAATACTATTTTTTGTATTTATAGCCTCTTAAGATTTATTAGACTCTTATTAGACTTTATAAGAGGATTATTAGGGACACATTACAACAGAACTGTACTGTAAACTAAAGTGAAATCACATATCTGCTACATGAGACACTTTCTTTAGCTGATCCATACAGCTGTCAGAGTAGCTGAAACAGATGACAGCTCTTTATTTGACAGTGTTTGGTCTGGGACAGCCATTTAAACAGTGAGGACACTTAAACTGAGGGGAAAAAAACAAGAAAATGAGAAAAGACTTGCATTTTGTATCTTGTTCATTATTAATAATTAATCAATTATTTTCATTGTTAGCATTTTCAACTATAAGTCAAGGAAAATTTGCAAGTTTGTATGTATATAAAACCATTTAACTTAGAAGGGGCCACGTCTCTGTGACCTCTCAAGCTTTGTGGTAATTAATAATTGTTATAATTTCTGTAAAGATGAGTGTGTGTGTGTGTGTGTGTGTGTGTGTGTGTGTGTGTGTGTGTGTGTGTGTGTAAGCCGACTCTGTTGGGTTGTTCAAATAAAAAATGTTAAGTTTATACTAGAAATAGACATTTAGACAAGACATAGAAATAAACATTTACCAAAGCTAAAGGTTCTGAGAATAGAAACAATTATAATTGATTTTAAATTTTTGAATCACTTATTCTTGGGGAGGTGGGGGCGCGCAAATTTTCATAGATACATGAAGGAAGGGCTCCAAGGAAAATAACCAGTGGTTTACAGAACAATTCTGTTGTGATGTGTCCCAAATTACCTTCATATAAAGTTTAATAACGATCTAATAAAGGGTCTAATACTGTCTCGTAAAGAATGTTTTATTATTTTCATCTAATTTCATACAAAATATAATTTGTTACATCTTATTAGTGTACTGTTAAATGAAGTGCGACCGTCTTATCAACAGACAGCCCTCAGATGCAGTGCACTGTTATTTTAAAAAAAAAAAGAAAAGAAAAAGAGGATGAACAGATGTAGGTTGATGCACCTCAAAGGAGTCGTCTTAACCCCATTCTCTCCCCTCCATTTATTTCAGCACAAAGGCATTCTCCTCTGTCTACAAGACCCATTTAACACATGAGTGGCAGCGAACTCGCAAGGGGGGTGAGGGTTCATAAAATTGATGTACCTCGACATCAGCTGACCTCTGTCAGATAGTTCTGTCTGCCGAGGCTTTCTCTGGCACACGTAGCAAGCTTCCTGCTCCCACTGAACTCAGGTATTATTTTTTTTTTTATAAAACATCATCGCCAACGCAATTCAATTTAGGTTCCCCTCCAAAAAAAAAAAATATCGCGCTAAGAAACCATTCTGTGTATTCAAGACCTGTGAATATCCACCATTTTTTCAGAGGTAATTGATCATATAGTGGAGGGGAACAAGGCATAAATTTCATTGCAGGGGGAAATTTGTATGGAGGTGTTTTTAAAGTGGAATGATTTCACATTGCCGACTTAGGCTAAGAGGCAGGGTTCACTATAAAAGCTCTGAGACAGATTGGTGGGGTTAAATGATACTTGTCAGTGTTCGGCAAGAGCAGAACCTGACGATATATCATCAAGTCGATCTTGACGAGGCTAAACCAGATGGAATAAGATACTATTTCAAGTAAACTGCTGATCTCCATGGTGCTTAGTCAGAGCCAACTACCAAAGACACATTTTTGACAACTTCTACCAAAATTACTCTCTCTCTTTGAATTAGATTTGCATGTGAATTGGCAAAACTGAGGCTAACACACTTGTCACATTTCATCGTAGAACACCATTATGTGTAACACATTTTATCACATTTTCTTGCTGTGTTCTCCTGCCTTAAATATTCACTTATTTTTAAATGTATGACTACCTCGATTTACCTTAAAGGGATAGTTTGGGTCATTTGATGCGGGGTTGAATGAGGTACTTATCCAAAGTCAGGTACTGATACTGGTATAGGAAGCTAAGCAATGCACTACTGTGGACAGGATCAGCAGCAAAGATACATTTAGCCACCTAAAAAACATGGTCACCTAAAAAATTCAATATCAGTTTAAGTGCAGTGAAGTGTACACTACATTTAGAATATTTTCACTGCTTTACTTTGCAGACAGACTTGCCATCTTTTCTGACAGGAAGCTGCCATTATATAAGCCAAATATCCCTCTTTTCAAACCAAACTCCTTTGGTGAAATCATTTTTTTTTTCTCTCAGAACATGGGAGTAACTGGTCTACCACTGCATCAATCCATGAGTTTGTTTGTGTTATTGTGTGACTTCAGTGAATCCGAACAATCCTTTTAAGACACACAATAACACAAACAATCTAACTAATCAAAGCAGCAATAGAACAGCAACTTCCTTGTTCTGCGAGGTAAAATTATTGATTTCGCCTATGGAGTTTTGTTGGCATGAGGAAAACAATATTTTGCTTAGATAATGGTGGTTTCATGTCAGAAAAGTCTGTCTGATGGTGAGTAAAGTTGTGAAAATATTATAAATATAGTGTACACTTAAAATGATATGGATTTTATGAGGTGTAGATTGCAGGACAGGAACTTTATATGGGCTGATACACAGTCTACATCTGGTATGTCAGACTACTAATATATAGACTATCGATAATTTATCTCATACAACCTCACTTCAAATAATCTTACCTATCCCTTTGAAAGATTTTAATTTATTGTCAGAGATTACTAGTTTTGTTTAGATGAACTGCACTGGCAGACACCTCGAGTTATATCATTTTACTTTGAATGTAATTCATTAAAGATGTGTTCTAACTAAAGAGCAAGCTCATGCAAAAACCTTGTCTGGAGTTAGAACTCAATGGATGTTTTAATGCACTGGAACAAAATTGAGCCAGCAAAGCAAGGACGAGCCATCAAGAGTTGACTTCCCTGGCGCTCTTTCAAAGCCCACAATAAAGCTCGAGACCTTCCATGTCATTGCCATGAAACTAAAGCTTTAATTTGTCATTGTGTGGGGTGCCAGCAAAACATGCCAGCAGAGGAAATAAATAAGACACAAATGAGTTCCTCTAAAAAGAGCCACAGCGTATAGAAGTGAGCAGAAGTAATTGACAAAACGTTCCTTAATAGGCTTTTCATCGTGGCTGACTGAAATGGTGGCTGAATTTCTGCTACCACGTCAATTAGTAAAACTTTTCTTTCTCTCGCCCTCTTTCAGCTCTGAAAAGACTATGAAATTGCCACCGCCCGGCACAAAAAGAAAAGCCTTTTATTACGCTTGCCTTTCAAACAGGCTGTCGACAAAACAAGTTTTCTGCCTGCAGAAGTGAGCTATTTAGGACCTGAGAGAGAGGAAGACGCCGCAGTCACAGCATCCAAAAAGGCATGAATTGGGTGTGACAGCATTTGCATCACAGGCTCTTTTTCCCATATGGTGCTATGAAGATAACCCCTGAACTCTCTTTTCTCTACAGAAGACAGAGTGACGACTTTGATGAATCAACCAGACGTTTTACATCAATTTCCATTAATGGCCAAATAAACTGTTAAACTGTTGTATTTTTAATGAAATTGTTTAAATCGGTGTTAGCTCACTTCATAGCAGAATCGGATGTAACATCATTGTCCATTTGTTTGTTGCACTACTGATTATAAGGTGTATATAAAGAAAAATGAGCGCCTCATATAACTGAACTTTAAAAAATCTTAACTATCCTCAAGTTAGAAGGACAGGAGGCAGGAACACAGACTGAGTTTCATCACGCTCATACAGACTATAAATCATTTCAGCCTAACCAAGGTTAGATTTGACAAAAGTGTGACCAAAAGTGATCAAAGAATACTAAAAAGAAATAGCAAAATAAAAATGATTGTGCATACGAATGTACCCATCTGCCCTTTTTCTTTCTTTCTTTCTTTCTTTATCAGGATCATCAGTGCTGCTCTGGTTAAACGCCATGTTTGTGTGTGTGTCCACTTGTGCCACACAGCCCGTGCACCCCTGTGTCTCCATACGCCCGGCAGCTCAAAGCAGGCGGAGAATGCTGATGGCATTAGGCTGCACTGGGGGCCAGAGAACCAGCTGGCCACCAGCTCTCAGCAGCCCTCGCAGCCCCAGGACAGGCATGAAAGGGCCCCTCAGACCTCTGGGGAGCGCTTAGTGTCTTGTCGGCCATTGTGGCCCTAATGGTCCCCCGCAGTCACACTCAGCATTCATAGCTGGCCATTATGCTGGACCGAAACCAATCGCTTTGCCACGCCTGTTGAAGTCAAGAGGGGACGTAGCCTCCTGTTGAAACTCTGACAGTGGGTAGAGCTCACTCACACTCGGACACGGGACTCTCTGGTTTAGTGCTCTCCAGCTCTGTCACTTCTCTTCAAGTTTCTTTCCATTTTCTGATCTCTTTTGTCTCCCCTCCACTCCTGCCGCCCTCTCTCCCTCTTTCTCTTTCTCCGTGGTCAGCTGCTGGACTGTATGGGGTTGACAGGGCCCTCCAGGCCCACCAGTAGCCGCCACCTGTCCACCTTCCAGAGGATGAAGGGTCACACAAAGACACAGCGGACATCCATAAGTCTAGAGGGCAAAATAAGACCCAGAGAGGCAACTCTGAGCATTGAGCTATAATTGATTTTTCACACTTTTTTTTACAAGCTAGAGATCATTCTCTTTGATTTATGTCTGTTTACAAATTACATTTTTGCATTACATATTTACAAGAAAGCATTTACTTTGAACCGACACAAAGGACACAGGACAAAACCAGGGAAAGCAGCAGAATGCAGAATAGACAGTAAATGATAATCTCTACTAATCATCATATGTGGACTTTGGATTATTGTCTATTTTGCTATTTAAAAAAAAGGATATACATTGATTTAGTGGAATCAACTAATCTTTTCTCATCATCTTAACATAAACACGAGTTTCATTTGTTAGTTAAGTTCATTAAACTTAAAATTTCTAGTATTTCTTTTCTATCTTTTGACTTAAAATGGTGAGTTGGATGTATGTACTGTACAGAGTTCAATTCAACTTATTAGTTCAATTCAACACATTAAAATATGATCAGCATATCAACAGACTTCCCAGCATGCACCGTTTGTGTTAAAACAATCTTCTTTTCTATAGTTTGAAGAAAACATATATAAACGAAACTTGCTGTGTGTCTCTAATACACTTTTAAATAAGTCAGTATTGTTTTCATAAAAAGGTCAGTATTGAATTCAGCTGAAAATTGTAATCAGTCTCTACACCCTTATACTCAGTAAATTCACTGGGACCAGTTTCACACATTGTCTTTGTGTTGGTGCTGGTACAAAGTAGCTCCAACAGGAGGAACTCCAGCTGGAGGCTCTTTGAGAAGAACTTGACTTTTCAAACTGAGAAAATTTAAAAGGAAATCAAATTTGTTTGTAATGTTTGCAATGAGTTGTTGGTTCAATTTAATATCTTAGACCTATTGAACATGTTTTCTCAAGTAAAACTGAATCAATCGGAAGTTTGAAAAGTTTATTTGTTTTGGATGATTACAAAACTAACTTTTTAAAGTTAAAACAAATAGATTTTATGCCTTGGCCAAAGGCAGTATGTTTTCAGGTTGATCATCCGTCCTTCCCATTCTTGTAAATGCAATTTCTCAAGAATGCCTTGAAGAATTTCTTCAGTTTTGGCACAAATAGCCATTTGGACTCAATTCAATAGAACTGAATGAACTGATTAGATTTTGGAGGTCAAAGGTCAAGGTCACTTTAAAATCATGTCCATCCCATTCTCACAAACATGATATCTCAAGAACGCCCTCGCAGAATTTCTTAAAAATTGGTAAAAATGTCCATTTGGACTCAAGGACAAACTGATAAGACTTTGAAGGCCAAAGGTCCAGGTTCAGAGGTCACAGTTAGTGTGAACTAACAAAACTTGTTTTTAACCATAACTCAAGAATTCATATGCTAATTATGACAAAATATTTAATCTCTTACAGGATAAAATGATGAGGTGAAAGGTCAAGGGTCAACTTCACCATGACATCATAATGTTCAGCTCTCTATCAGTCCTCTGTACTCCTCTGTGAAATAATCCCTTAGTGAAGACAGCATGTTTCTCTCTGGGTATTGTTCACTAGAATCTTACATGTCAATATAGTTTTTAAAAAAGAAAGAAAGAAATACTCTTAATACCTTTTAGTAAATTCCTTCAACATCGTCATGAGGCAGGAATTCCAGTTTTCACAGAGCTTTATTGTAAACTTTTAATGGAGAGCCTGGTAACAGGATGTATTGCGTTACTACAGAGTGCAGAGAAAATGACATACAAGTGAAACGGCAAAATAACTCATTCCCCCCTAAGATCACACAAACAGCAAGGCGCAGTTAACAGCTATAATGTGCAGCCGTTCTTTAGAGTACAAAACCCCAAATCTGCCGTCTCAAAGTCACCCCATCAAAGCTGTTATCAACTGGGCGGTGAAGCACTTTGATGTCCCAACTGTCTCTCAGGTGCACGCAGGCCAATTAGTGCGAGTTCCCTTTGTGCGGAGGTTGTATACAAGTGACCTGATGCTTGATGTCACAGCGAGTTCAAAGGGCTGACGGTGTCAAAGAAAGTCCCCGTGGGGGCTACATGAGTGAGAGTACAGCCTCTGCTATGCAAACACAAACCTCCCCCCGCAGCCCCAGAGCTCCAGGCAGGGGAACAATATCATGTCGAGCTGGTGAATCTCTAATGCGGAAAGGAGGAAACACACACACACACGCACACACACCCTCATACCATTCTCCCAGACGTGAAAGTACACACACACACACACACACACACACACACACACACACACACACACACACACACAAAGAGATGAGGGGAAGACTTTGGAGATTAATACAGGTTTGTGTGCAGGGAGGCAGGTAAAGTGTGGATTGAAAGCCAGAGAGTGGAGAGAGATTTTGTCTATAGGGAGGAATGATGGGAGAGTCAGAAATACAGTTTGAAAAGTTGGGTAACTCACATCGATTGAACACATGGCTTCAATTCAGCAGTGCAGAAGGGGAAAACTTTTTATCTTTCACTGTGGTGTGCTTCGTGCAGCAGTAAACGTCATTTGAAGCGGGATACGTCCTAAATATCCTGATAGGACTTAATAAAACTGGAGTGCTTATATTTTAACAATCTGGGACGAAAACTTAAACATTTCTGATCTACGGCCCAGACTAATGAAAACAATTTGTCTCGTGAAATAACAGCAGCCCTGCTACGTGGGGAGCCATCAACAAAGTCTCATTTTTGGTTAGGACTCTTATCTCCAACAAGCGCTGCAATTGTACGACCTCTAAAAGACTTTCTTCTGCCCTTGTTGATTTTCTATTTCGAAGACACCTCAGCAAAAAGAAATCTATTGTTGAGATTGCTGTCATGTGGGAATGCAGGCAATAAAACTTCAAAAGTGTGTTTGGATTTCTTTGAACAATTGCAGTCTGGGGTGGTATTCAAAACGAAGGGATTGATGAGGGTTGTCCTGTAGCTGGTGATTGTTTGCTGTGTTTGCAGCCACCAGGGACAAGCAGAGAGCAGGACTTTGTATTGGTAAGTTGGCGATAGAGCAGAAAGATCAGAGTTGAACATTTAATGGATTGATCCAGTATATATCAACATCATTAGTACAAAATCAAAATGTGACAGAGGGATGTGGATGTTAATGTTTCTATGCTTATGAAATTAATGCTTTTTTGAGAGTTTTGCTGTCCCTGGTTCATCAGCCACTATTTGAAGGGAGCTTTCTAAAGTCTAAGCAAATAATTCATGTGATGTAACCAGGGTCATGTCTGCCTGGGCTTGAGACTTTAACAGAGAGTCTAATAACAGTCTAATTGGGCAGCTGTGGCTCAGCAGGTACAGCAGGTCGTCCACAAGACCGTCCGCATGTCAAACCGTCCATGGCACAGTAGCTTGCTGTAATCGCCGTGTGTGCCATATATAAAATGCAATCCATTTAAGCTTGCAGATTGCAAACACTTTGGCTCACTCTCCACTTCCAAGCAGTTAAGGGAACCTACAGTCGCCACTAAATTAGCGAAAAAAAACGCCACATCTAGGGGGTTTGATTTGTCCGTTCTGCTGCAGAAACATGGCAGTGCATCGTGGCAGCTTCCATGGAAGAGGAACAAAAATATAACTGTTATACACGGTTCTTTTGAATTTCATTAGGCCAATACAGATTTTTAACAGCAGCCTACTTGACATAACAGCACAGTACACACAGGTGTTATCAGTGATACCGATTAAGTTCCGTTCCATTCAGGTCAAACAGAGTCAGGACGCTGCTGTTGTGCATGTTGGCTCACCGGAAACGCTTTGTTACATGAAATAGAACAGGACATTAAAATTAATATAAGACCTGTGTTTACCCTACTATTCTATTCTATTCATGAGTCCTACAACTTTATGGAGGCTGGACTGACCCTATGGACTTATCATGGTTTCTCAGGTCATTTTCACAAGACAAGACAAGATAACATAACATAAGACTTGACTATTAGAGGACAAACTTATCTATTGTTATGTGAGCTCAATAAAAGTGAAATCTGACTATTTTATCCTCCTTGACTGGTGTTGTGGCAAACTTCAGATGTGTTACCTTTTTAATTCTTTTGAATATGCAAATATATAACATCACTAAACGTGCAATCTAAAAATATCCAAAAACAGGTAAACAAAACCAACAAAATGCAAAATATACAAATTGACAAAAATATAAACAAGGTTAACAATGGGGATCATAAGGAGCACACTGAGGTAAGTAACGCTATGGTAATACACATTCCCACTCACATTAGAGTATGATGCACTATGTACACATGCAACAAAAATAGTAACTATGTAAGTCACTGGAAATCAATCAGTTCCTATTTTTTTACCACTCAGCAGCAGCCGAGTAAATCATGAAGGGTTTCACAAAGGCACAGGTCACTTTGTGGACGAAGAGCTGCCTAGCAACTGATCATTACATGGTGTTCTCCAGTAACTTGTGATTATCTATAATAAAACCCTCTTATTCAGGAAGCACTTATTTGTGATTCATTCAAGTTCATTTTGGTCAATTTGTCCAACACTTGGTCCAGATGAGTGTTACCTACTGAACATGGTGTGTACTGCATTGTTGAAGCAGTTCTGGAGACAGAGAGTTGACTGTTGAGTCTCATTCCCAGGTCGTCAGATACTGATGTCGTGGGGATGAGACTCGACAATTAACTATCTTACCGACCTGTGACTGACCAGAGTCTCCTGTCACTGGCTAGATCTTCTAAAGGTTGAAATCAAGCCAAGAGGAGGAGCAGAAGTCTAATTTTTTCTCAGACCACTTAAATTACATCATGCTTAAAGATTATTATGGACCTTTTAAACAGTGACACCAAAAATAAACTGCCTACTCCAGCTTTAAGTGTGACCAAGAGTGATAAAACTGTCTTAGACATTACCTCTCGCTCATGAACACATCCAACACACATGTACTCCTTTCACACTGATCGACCCGCGTTGATTAGCATTTTCTTGGGAGACAGCAGCATGTAGTCTTGTTTACGTCCTTCACACACCAAAACAAGTGTATAGCATGAGTGTGTGTGTGTGTGTGTGTACAGTATACTGGAGGTCTGCAGCCGACTCATTACTGAAAATACCTGAACCTGAGTGTAGACAACACACCCAGAGAGGAGAACACACGCACTAGTTCAAGCTAGACATGCAATGATACAAACACATGCACACACACTCGTGTTCCCTCTCAGCAGTGTGTATAGGATGTTGGCCCCCTGCAGCATTACCTGCAGCCAAGTCAGAGGGCACCATTAAATTTCAACATGCTTTCACCGCCCCCCGTGACCCAGGAAGTGTTTAGCATTCTGCTCACACGCCAAACACCAACAAGTCGAGCTCTCACAATTCATCCTCATCCAGCAGCCTGCTCTCTGTGCGGAAGAATATTGTGAATTCTAGCCTGTGTGCATTTGTTTAGTATAAAAAGAGATATTTTGCTGTTAGCCAAAGGCGTTTGTGTTGTGCAAAAAGTATCTGTCTGTTTACGTCTGTCTCTTTCTCCCTCTCCTCTTCTTTTCTTTTGAGGTTCAAGGACACGGCACTCTGTGACAGCACAGAGAGAAACTGCCGCACCATCCCTCAACATTTTTTCTCCCATTATTAAGTGTCCTATTCTATAAAACATTCCCCTACCTTCTGCAATGAAGTGGAGAAAATAAATAACAAGGCAGGAAAAAGCCTGCGGGGGAAGTGACACCAAGGTTCACGCCAGTTCTTGTCATTCCCCGGAGACCGAGGGAAGAAGAAGAAGAAAGAATTGGAGGTGGAGGAGAGAGGGAGGGAGCGGAGGAGAGAGGGGTGAGTGGAGGGAGATGGGGTAGAGAGGGTGCAGATGCTGGATAGGTGATGACGTGGATGGGTTTGTTTGTTGAGGCACTAGTGAATGAATGTGAATACAAAATTAAATCAAAAGAAAAAAAGAAAAACTTTCGGAATGAAACTGGCTTGCTGGGTCTTATTTTTGCGGTTTTGTCCTCCATTTCTATCAGTTAACATTACAGTCACAAAAGTCATCTCGGAAAATAGCAACATCGTTACAATGCGAGAATCTAATGCAGTCAGTCGATCAGAAAAACTGTGCACACAGCTACGATAGGTTAGGGCAAGGTGCAGCCATGGCTGTATACAACAGGAAAACTGGGAAATAATTTTACTGTTCACATTTGTTTCTTCTTATAAATAAATTTGGCAAACCTGTCGGTTTGTATAAAACCTGTCTGATCATTTGACAGCCGCCTGCTGCTCCCCAGACTGCACTAATAGATCCAAGCAGTTAACTTGATGAGTTAAAAAGTTAAAAGGAGAGGCAGATCTTTAAATTACGCAAAAATAACAATACAACACTGTAAAACTACCACATTACACAGAAAAGTTCTGTTTTCAAAATCTGAAGTGCAGTAAAAGTACATATGTATTATGTATTTCCACATAAAATGAAAACACTAGACATAAGTTATAATTTTGTTCAGCTGTGTACTTACATCATCCCAAATTATTCCAACAATGTTCAAACCCAAGTCTGTAATTTATTCAAGGTATGGTGTGTTTCCTACTAGCTGCTATAACTCCAGTGAAAACACAGGATATATCGGATACTTCAGAGAGTGAGGAAGGAAGTTGGCAGACATGTCTAAATGTAAAACTTTAATATTACTTCATCCATGAACATGATTTCTGTCTGAGGCATGTCAAATTGATTTTCATCTGCAATGGTAGCTGTTTAACAATGAAGTCAAAAACTCCCACAATCCCACACTACTTAAAATGTCATCAAACTACGTCGAGGGACACAGCAGAATTTATACACTGTACATATAATATTAACAGCACCAGCAACCCCGGCTTGGTTGTTTATAAAAATGCTTCAGCAGCCAGTGAGGTAGTATTCCTCCTGCAACCAAACCTGCTCTATAGATAAAAGATTGTGATCGGCCTAACAAGACCCACGACAGGTGAGTGAACAAGAGGTAGGCCAGACGTATGTGCCAGACCAAATAAAACATGAGCTCACAGATTCGTCTGGTTCCCAGGATGATAAAGTCCATCAGTTCAGCTTTTTTGCAAGTCTGCTGCAACAGTTGTTCTTGATATTTTTATGCATACTGTTTTATAAACTGTCATATACGATGTGATATTTATTGTGTATGCCGGAGTGGGTTTCACTGTATTTATTTCTGTTCATAACTGGAATTACATTTGAATCTTCAGGAGCACGCTCTCATATTTCTGTGCAGATATTTATCGGGGCTGCAGAGCTGATACAGCCTGGCAAAGATTCCATTCTGTCTAGCAGGGAGAGAGAGCAGGGAGAGGAGGCACTCATGAAGATTTCAGCAGACCTCAGTACCTTTGAAACAGTTCTTTTCAAAAGCACCATGGCGTGTATCCATACATATTTCATTGTGCATGCTCAGAGAAGCAATGGGAATTATTTATGTGGTCCAAAAAGAGAGGGAGATAAAGGAAGAGAGAGACGTTGGCAAAGAGAGAGACAGGTCTGACGCTGTTCACACCAAACTCGCATCACAGATTAAGCAGGGCAGAAGCCAGAGAGATACGTGTTCAACTAATTAAACGTCTAAATTAAGTCATTAAGTCTGTGGCCTTTTTTATCCAGTCGCCTCTGGTTAAAAATAATTAAATCTCTCCTAAGTTCTGCTCTCATGCTCTCTGCTTCTTCCCTCTGCGCACCTTTCTGCAGCTTTGTTTCATAATACAACTAAAAAGATATTGGCAACGGGCCCTAAAACATTGCTGCACGCCACTCATCTCTCACTGAGGGCGGTTTGCGTGTAACGCTGGCACTCGCACAAACAATTGTGTGGTTTGATGCTGCGTGGTCTTTGCTCAGCTCAAGCAGAGTGAACAGGGCATTCTCACAACATGTCATTAGACAGCGGCTGCAAAGACGAGCTTTGGGAAAAGGTGGGCGTAAAAAAATGAGATATGTGCATAATATCTGTGTCTGAATGTGTTTGGTGAGCATGAGCATATGGTGTTTTGTGGTCAATGCATGTGAGAGAGCTGCAACGATTAGCGTTGGATACCAAAATACATAATATTGTTTTTGTATGGCTGGTACCTACCAGACCAAATCACAAGTTTTAGCACCAGTATTAGAAAAAAAACCCAAATGAAAAACCCAAGATTTAGACAATTAATTGGTCAAAATTTTGATATCATTTTTCAAGCACAAATGTCAAACGTTTTCCTGTTCATGCTTCTTAGATGTGAAGATTTGCTGCTTCTCTTCATGACTTGCTGCTTTTCTTTATGCAAGAGCAGATCTCATTAGAACTGAAGAGGGTCAGCGGTCTTACCTGGATTTATCTACTCGGAGCAGGACTTAGGGGTGGATGTATTTTGATTGCAGTTTGTGCTTATTATGTGAAATGTTACTTCGAGCTGAGAGAGAAGGAGAAAACAGGCTGGTTTCAGGTCTGCTTTGTACTTTACTTCATGCTGTTTACAAGGCTCATTATTTGAAGGTAGGTCAGCAACGTATATGTGAATTATTCACATTTAAACACACTCAGACTGTTAAATGAAACTCCACTCTAAAAGCAGGTGTTTAATGGTAGGGTCATATTTTTTCACAGTAAAAACACAGTAAACACCACTACTAATATTCTTTTCTGATTCATTTCGATCTTGTTAAGAGTGATGGGGAGTTATAGTTCCTCTTTTTCTTTTCTTTTTCTTTTCTCCCAAATCCTTTTGACTGTTTTTTAGTGAGAGATAATAATGAGATGTGGTTAAAATGTGTGTTATTAAAATTATGTCACTGGAGGTGTGCACACACCCAGTGGAGTAGTTGATGATGTGACGAGGTTCAGGTTTGTGGGCGGTCAAATGAGTGTTACAGAGACACAAGCTCCACTGAAGACACACTACAGCTTCACCACCTTCCAGCTGAAGGACTTTTGTATGAAAACAAGCTATTTTATTATCAAAATCCAACATTTATTTCCATCCAACACCAACCTAAACTGAACAAAAGAAATGAGACGGAGCTCACCTGCTCATGAGATCAGGGTGACGCCCGGTCAAAGGGACCTGCTAACTGCTTTCTTGAAAACCAGTCCAGTTTCCTCCTCTTGTCTTCTCCCTCCACCGTCCTCCAGGTTCGGGGTAGTATCACACAATTGACTGGTCTCTAACAATCTGCAAGCACAATCAGCACACATGACATTTACTCAGTAACCTGTGATGAAGCGTGTGCCACGGACCTACACTACACATATTGACTGGCCCAGCACGCTTACAGCACTTGTTTTCACAAGACATACGTGACATATGCGCTTTATACCACTTAGCATGGGGAACAGAAATAGTAGTCTTCTATCAATTAAATGTTTTCAATTATATAAATGATTTAGAAATAATTTATTGGTTGTTGGTTGGACAAAAGTAGTAATCTTAAGACAAAACTGTAGGCTGTTTTATTATTTTTTGACATTTTTATAGACTATACAATTATTTGTAAAAGTAATCTGCAGATTACTCGATAATGAAAATAAACATTGATTGCAGCCCTAGAATCCAGATGTGTGTGAGGGGGAGATTACAGCATCTGCTCGCATCTAGACATTTTGTCAAACCTGTGACTCTGCATGTGGCAAGGGTTCTGGTTAGGGACAGAGCAATGCGGTGGGTGTGGGTCCGTGTGTGTGTAGGTGTAGCGCACATCCCTGTGAATTCCTCCACAGTGATGTAGACATCTGCTCGGGTTGCAGTTCTACCTGGTGTCAAGTCTCAGGGGTGGCTTGTTTTGCCATCTTGACACGTTCACAGTGTGTTTGCTCCTTCCATCTCTTAGCTCAGCACAAACGAGCAATGAAATGCACTCTTTCTTTCTCTTCCTCTCTGTTTGCATGTCTCTGTCTCTCCCTTCCCCTTCAATCACATTCCACTGGGCCTCGGAGCGAGCTTTGATTGCTATTCTCTTATTTCAGCATCGTCTACATTTTGTCATGTTCTCCTTAGAGGTCCATCTGAAGGCTCATAACTAATTCTGTCTTCTTCATATATATGTTTTGTTTGCATCAAAAAACACTTTGAACCAGGAACAAACTCACTGAGGGATGCTAAATTTGTCAGCGCTGTTACACTGAAGAGCCAAATCATTGTGCAGCACGCGGGCGTGACGTTAATTCATTGAGTGGTAGGGAAGGAGACAAAAGGATAAGGATGTGTGTGTGTGTGTGTGTGTGTGTGTGTGTGTGTGTGTGTGTGTGTGTGTGTGTGTGTGTGTTTGACGGGGGTGTTGGGGGCATATTTGTCAATTAGTATGCAAATTCATGCGGGCGCCTCCCTCAGATATCCAATCAGGCTGTCACCTCAGCAGGGGGTGTGATTATGAAGTCCCTATGAAGTGTGGCTCTTAGGCTGCTATGCAAAATAAGGGAGGGGGCAAGATAGGGACAGGACGACACACTGTTTGGGTGACCGTCCATTGTTTGATGTTTTCAGATCATAGATGTACACGCACGTGTAATCTTCATATGACAACTGATGACACCTCTGTATAAGGCCAGGACAGATGAAAGGCATTGTTTACCTCAAGTGTGTTAGGATGAACACTTTTTTGTCATTGTCTGCCTTTGCCACTGGCTTCTGCTCCTCATATTACTGCCTCATAATATTTTTAGACTGAAAATGGATAGAAACTAGCCCGATATCAGACTGAATCAACCATTCCTTTGTCCCGCCCCCTTTTGCTCTGTGCTCCAATAACAATTGAGCATGTCATGATCAGATGATTGGTCGCGCTTTCTTTTGGTCGCAGGCCGCCAAGAGGTTAGCTTTTAATTAGCTAACTCTGCTGTTATATGTTGCATATGAAGGAACTTTTCTGTGGGAGCAAACAGTACACAGCCTTTCAGTGACTGAGCGCATCTACACACTTGTCTTCTTTAAGGCTCATTTATGCTAAAGGTTAGATACATATATGGATACAGAGTCTTCTCTCCGTCCTCTGTGTTCATTTCATTTCTGTATTTCTGCACATTTTCTGAAAGCTTACTGATGTGAACAAAACAAATCAGTCGGTAGTCTTGGGGTAGCACATAATGTAGCAGTGTAGCAGCATTAGTACAAGCATGATACAACCATGGGATGTGACAAAGAAGTTTAAGAAATCAGAAAATTAACCAAAAAAAACTAAATTCACTAAGAAGTTAGTTACTAAAAAGAATTCCCAAACCACATGTTGCAATGTATTTAGTGGCTGCACAAGCCACTGCTGTCTATAACGCTGCCTCTTTCTGAGGAGAAACATTATTACCATCTCCTCTACCGTTGCCATGTTTGTTGTTCTCAGTTGTTCTTTTGACTCTTTTTCTTCTTATTTGATGTAACTTGACTCTAAGCAGTGCCCTCTAGTGGATGTTGTAGATCTATTTTCAAACAGATAAGTGGCATAAATGAAGATTTAGCATTAAAATAGCCTCGATAGCAGACAACAACTTTACAACAGCCTTAGTTCCACGCTGTGGGTTTGATTGGTTAATAATTTGTCCCCCGGCAGCAGTTATTTTTTAATTGAGAAACCGCTGTCACAATGCCAGACAAGAAGATCCATTAAATCGATGGAGCGGGCAGATTCAAAGGTCTAGACCTGGGCAAAATAGAAATGGCAGCCGAGGTCGCAGCGGCGTGAGATCATCTGAGTTATCTTTATTCTTAAACAACCACCATCGCTGATGAAAATCTATCTGGCATGACAGAAATCATGTTCATCAACAAGGCAATACTAAAGTTTTATTCAAGTTAAGTCATGTTTGCCGACTTCCTTCCTCACTCTCTGACATATCTGACGTATCCCGTGTTTTCCTGTAAGTTATAGCAACTAGCTAGCAACATTACCTTCAATAAATGACAGATTGCTCTGCGTTTGAACATTGTTGGAAATATCTGAGTTAATGTAAGTACACAGTCTTTTAGACTTTTTAATGTGTAAATGTTACATATTATAGCTTTAACCACTACAAAGTATTGCTATAGTATCTGCAGTGCAGCATCTGTCTTTGCTGCCACCTTTCTCTTTATCACTTCCTCCTCCTCTCTATTTCTTTCTTTGTCATGACATGTCACTTTGCCTTGAATCAGTCGTGAGCATACCTGCATCAGATGTACACACCTCCCGTGTAAGAGTGTGTGTGGTGCGTGTGTAAGTGTGTGTGTGTGTGTCATGGCCGTCACCACTCACTCTGGCTGTCACAAGAGGAAATGGCTCGTGAGAGATTAAAGCTTTGTCTTGTCATAATGAAAGGTTAGAGCGATGGAGAGATCTGAGTCCAATGAAACGAGAGGGACAAGACAGACACAGAGAAAGAGACGGCGAGAAGGAGAGAGGGAGGGAGAAAAGGAAAAATAACAGGGGCGGTGGAAAATGAAGATCAGAGGCACTCAAGCATCGCCCCGGTGGAGTCTCGCCGTTTTTCTCCATGAATTCAATCAGGCGAACGACAGACTGCCACTGACAAATGTTACCTCTGAGTTCTCTTTCTCTATCTTTTCCCTCTCCTATTGTTAAGCCCATGGATCAAGGGGTAAACACTGGTCTATCTCCACTGGATGGCTATACAGAAATTGCAATTACAGAAAACAAAACACAAAGCCCACTTCCACAAAAGAAATGCTGCACCAACCCTCACAGGCATCTTTTATTTTGTGTTTCAAAACAGCATAATATTTTATTTTTATGATCTTTTCTGATAATCAAATCTGTTTATGATGCTTGCTCTTTATGTTATGTTATGTTATGTTATGTTATGTTATGTTATGTTATGTTATGTTATGTTATGTTATAAGATTCTTCCTCTGGCATTTCTTTACTTTTCATTACACTGCCAAAATATCCATGAGGGCCCTCTATTAGTATACCACAGCTCCCCCTAGTGGAGGGGAGAAATCAAATCAAGCATGAGGACATTGGCTCTTTGCCTCAGTTCAACCAAAGTCTGCTGTAATGCTGCTGACAGTTGCTTGTTGAGGCATTGAGACAGATTCAGCAGTGCTCTCACTTGTCAATGTTAAGTTTTTATTCCAAAATTAAGTGTCTGCAAAAAGTTGAGGCAGCTACTGTGGATGCAGCAGTTAAAGTTAATATGGATCATGAGTCTTTGGCTACAAAGAGTGTAATCATTTATGCTTTGAAAATATAAAGCAATAAATCAGCTCTTTTATGTGGTTGCCACTCTATCCCTTTACCAATATTGTTTTTTATGACAGTAACAGCAGCAACAGAAGGACTCAATCAACAGATATCAGCTGTGACTGTGTATCTGCCACAAACATTACCAGCGTCACTATTCGCTCACAAAGCTCAGGCATTTGCGGGGCAGGGCTGAAAATGTAAAAAGGGCACATCCTTGATGCACAGGGCTCATTTTTTTTGCCCCGAGGGGTGACACCAGAGTGGCACTTGAGCTTAACACAGGGACATGTGGGATGAGCAGAAGGGCACTTGGGCTGATCAGAGTGCTGACAAAAGGGGCACTTGGACAAGTGTCAGAGGGGCACTTGGTGCACTCTAGTGCCCCTCCACTCTGTGACACTGGGGCAAAAATTAAGAACGGGAAGATCCCAATAGGCCACAGACATATCCAGGTTAAATAAAGTAGGACACTTCAGCAGCGACCGTTAAAACAAAAAAACGTGACCTACCCTCCCCTAGTTGCTACCCTCCTCACATGCTCATCACAGTGCTGGGGAGTAATTAGTTACATTGAACAGTGTTACATAATTAAATTACAAAATAAATTAAATTGTTTCAGTTCCAATTAAATTACAACTGCTAGTCAAAATGATGCTGATTGCAAAGAGGTTACGTCTGAATGTACTTTCCTGTAAAAAGCCTATATGCAGAATACAACTTTCATTCTGTTGCTTTGCATCTTTTCACCACGCAGGAATGGGACTCCCTAAAATTTAAGACAGCAGTACATGCAAGCTCTCAGCCTGTGCTCTGAACACACACATACAATATGAGATCAGTTTACTTAATGCATGTCAAGTATGAAGGCATAAAGATATTCAATATATAGAATAATATGCATATTATCCTATATTTTAGTTATTTCTCACACTTCATCAATTCAGGCATCTATTGATGAAAGATACAAACTTCCATAAACATCATAATACAGATACCCATCTGAATAGATTGTTGTTGTACATAATTTAGCCCATCTAAATGTATATAAGCTTTAGCACTGTTTAATTGCACATATTCCCTGTATAATGTTATGATGGTCAATTTGAGAATCTTATCAACAGACAGGTAAAACTTACAGGAATGCTTTCTTTTGGCACATTTCCAGACGACGTGGGTCAGCAAAGCCTGACCAATCACATCAATGTACGTTCCTCTAGACGTGCTAAAAAAAGTAATCAAAAAGTAACTAAACATCACAAGTTGATGAGCTAATTAAGAGATAATTGTTAAGATGGCTACTAGTGATCTCTAATCCACTACATTTTAATAACCTTCGCTGTACATCACTGCACTTTGCCTCCACATTATATCAATAATTTCTTCAGCTAACGTTCCAGTTGTCTTGAAAGCCTATTCAAAGACCTGAATGCATTGTCATGAACAAAACACACTAACAATGTGCTCTATGTTAGCAGCTACACAGCTGTTGAAGCCATTGACATCTGCACCGTGCCTCTTTGCCAACAAGAGAAGAATAAAATGCTGGAATTCTGATATATAGCAGAGCAGTTTTATTGTGAGAGCTAAGGGCTCTTCTCTCTAAGCTGTGCTACTTTATGTTCAGAGGCGATTTATGCCAGCTGTGATGTCCATTTCTAAATATCTTGAATGTCCGTATGTTAATGATCAGGTAAAAGGAAAGGAGACGGTGATGTGATGGCAGCCTTGAGAGTCAATCAATGCCCATTTGTAGAAAGGACTGCTTGTCACCTATAGGCATATATATGTAAGGGAATTTAAGGTCATTGTATTTCAGCCTTTGACCTTGCATTACATGTGTTAGTCAGCATCACTAAATGAGGACTTCTTTCTCCATCGCCAGCTGATAGAGGGGGAATTTACTATTCAAGAACAGTTGAAGGGCAGAACATCATTCATCATCTTCCTTCATCACCCCGAGGATAATATTCCCCGCAGTGTCTGAGGCTGAAACATATACACACACATGCATATGCAAGCATGCACATACACAAACACACAGCACCACCACAGGAGATTTAGGAGAGGAAGAGGAGGAGGAGAAGACTGTGCCGGAACAGCCAGACAGATACCTCATGTCCCAAAATGCCTCGGGCTCTGTACCAGGAAGTGAGCACTTCCAGACCTCCAGCTGGATCCAGAACCCTGCTGTGCTTCTGGGCACATGGCAACCACAACAACACTCTTAAACCCGCAGAAAGTCACAAACAAATGAACTGTGGCATCTGAATTACATGCTAATCTCTAACGTGTCTCCCTCTGCACAGTCCTACTCGCAGAAAAATAATGGTTCTTCAAAAGGCTCTCTGGATCTACAAAGAGGCATCATCAGTTGAGGACCTCTGTATCTGGTTCTTCATTTTATTG
Source organism: Lutjanus erythropterus (assembly GCF_056507025.1). Taxonomy (NCBI): domain Eukaryota; kingdom Metazoa; phylum Chordata; class Actinopteri; order Lutjaniformes; family Lutjanidae; genus Lutjanus; species Lutjanus erythropterus. Next base: position 19,822,616 of record NC_139332.1, read on the forward strand.
TTTTTTTTGGTGGTGGGTATGTGTGTAAAAATGTATGTATGCCAATGTATCTGCAGCTCGCATACACCTTTAGTGTTACTCTGCTGTATAATGGCTGTCCGCTGTTCCTAACACGATGATGGGTTAAATGCTGAAACCAGTGATGGAAAGAGTTCTGAAAATCTTTACTCAAGTACAAGTACTGCTACATTACCCAAAATGTTACTCCATTAAAAGTAAAAGTAACTAACTTTTTGCCTGGAAAAGTAAAAATCAATTATGATTTTAAAGTAAGTAAGCAGATTACACAGTGTAATGCATATTTAAGTATGAAAAAGGGTATACTTGACAATATATTCATAAGTTCCCCAAAAATTAGTTAACAAAAGTAATTTGAGTATTTGTAATTAGTTACTTCTAACTCTGGGAGAATCTGACTATAATTGTACTCTGCACACATGTCACAATAAAGTGTTTAAACAGGAATGGCAAGAGATGACCAACATCTATATGTATTTGTCTTTCAGCTGAGCCATAATAATTTCATTTAAATTGCTCAAAGAATCATTTATTTTGAAAAAATTCTAAAGAACTATTTGAAGGAGAAATCTGTAATATATTTATTGTAATAAATCATAAAATGATCATCATATACCATCAGAGATCAAGGAAACATTTTAAGTTAAAATACTTGCTTCTCTGACAACAAAGCTGCAGTTATTCTGAGCTGGAATGACTGTTTTTGTGTGCCCATTGCAAATGAGTTTATAAGTTGTAAGAACTCACTGACAATCTTGTAGAAGCTGTAGATTTTTAAACTAAACACTCAAAAAACTAAAACTAAACACTGAGTTCTAATTCCAGAGTGTATTTTCGGAGCAGTGGGCTTTTGTTTTTAGGTTAAAATGATTAACTTTACACTGAGAGACAACTGACAGTTACAAACAGCTGATCAACTTTCAGTCAAGGACTCGTCATCACTAGTTATCGTCAGTTGACGATGTTGTGTGTATCTTGTGCTTCTGCAGTGGTCATGCAGCCTGCCTGAGTTTTCCAGAGTCTGGGGAGGTGGTGGTGAGGAGAAAGAGCTCACTTCAACCACAGATCATATATTAAATAAGATTTCTACCTATTTAATATACAGTCTATGACTCCAACTTGCTATTTGGACAGTTGTATTCATTTCTACATGCAATTGGTACATATTGCTCTGTTCAAAGAGGTTCTGCACTGAATCAGTTCAATCCAAGAAATAAAAAAAAAAAAGTTCCTTACAGAACGTTTTGCAATAGGTCTTTGAAGCACCATTTATGACGGCACAAAGATTTTTTTATGGTTCTTCAAGGTACCTTTAGGGAGATCTTTAATGAACTGTTTGCAGAAATAGTTCACGTCAGCACCTTTATTTATCTGTGCATGGCACTGACTAGAATCAATGAGCAGTCTCAGTGAGTGTTTAAATGCACCCAACAAAAGATGACATGCAATCAACTAGCGTGATAATATGTTTACCTTGGTGCTGCATGTAACTCACAGCTGTGAGTCAGTTTAGAGCAGTATTTAAATCTCCTCTCCCCCCAGGTAACTTGTTTGTTTTGGGTGGAGAAAGATGCATCTGACATCTTCTGCTGCTGCCATTACTTCTTTGAGTGATTTTGCTTTGTTTTCTCTGATTTCCTTTCATGGCTAGTGCAAATTGGCCTTCCCGGCGTCAGCTTAGCGACATGGGAACCCAAACAAACTTGTATAATGCATTGGCCACCGCTGGCACCACAGCCACTAGCTTGAGTGGCTAAAAAGAGAAAAGACTGGCTGTTGTCTCTTCTATTCTGCTCTGCACTGGCATTACTATTTTACAAGCAAGCAGGCTCATTACAGAACCATATGCTTGGTAACGATGAAAGCTGTGGGTGCATCCCTTGTATGAGCTGGGATGCTTAAATTATTAAATACACCGCCGAGGCTTGATTCAGATGTGGCAGGCAGCCCAGTTCTCACACACACACACACACACACACACACACACTCACAGAGAAATGAATAAAGGCGTGGGGAAAAACTTCAAACACCTTTCCTGTGCATTTAGTGTAATGAACAATGCCTTAATTGAGATTGGCTAATTACCCAATTTCAACATAATTAATATGATCCTAATTAGCATATGTAAATGGGACGTTGCATAATTGAGAATCCCTGTTTTGAATTAGATGGCTCTAAAGTGAACCCGCACGTGAAAAGGTACAAAGCAGCTATTAAGAGTTTGATGCCGCATTAAAGCAGGCCATCACTCAACGTGCGCTGATGAAACGCTCAGCGTCGCGCAGATGTTCAGAAACATTATGGCATGTAGCTGATTATTGTTGATATGTTTTTGGGACATTGCTAATTAGAAGTCATTACCTACTTATCACTTTTGTGCCACTACTTAAGCAGGAATGAAAACAATCTTGGCGCTCGAGTTGCCGCTCGTGCACAAAAGGCAAGCGATGGTGATGTGCACATTCAGCATTCAGCTCGTCTGTGTCCTTGGAGCTTTGTCAGCAAACGTGTTCCTGCAGCCAAGATGTTCTCAATAAGATGGTATAGTTATTATTATTATGGAAAATTCAACTCTGGCTGTGTGCATTGCTAATCGATTAATGTAAATGCTGACGTTAATGGTGTACAGTATCCACACCTGCATGAAGCATTGACTGGCTGCCCATATTAAACCAGCTATTAAAGAACCATTACGCACAAAACAGAGGGATAAAGTACACTTAGTTTCTTTGATACATAAAACATGAAATTTCTTACATATTTCTTATAACATTTAAAGGGACAGTTCATAATATTTGAAGTGGGGTTATATGAGGTGTTTGTGCATAGTCAGTGTATTAGCAGCAGATTGAGGTCGACACACCTTCAGTTAGGAGAAGCAGCAGGAGTCTCAGTACAGGAAGCAAAACATATTTCAGGCGCTTAAAAAAACAGACTGTTGGTGGGGTTACCATTAGGCAACAGGTGGAAATTGCCTTGGGCCCCAAGCTATCAAGAGCCCCATAAAATATTTTTTTCTGTACTTTTCACCAATTAATAATGTAGTTCTAAATATCCACACACTAAATTGCCACCAGGACAGATCTTACTGTTTGCATCTGCAGATGTTATTCAGGAAAACAGCAGCCAACTTGTGTAAACATTTTGAAAAATGAAGCGAAGCCACCACAGCCTGTTCACCCCGGCAAGAGATACAGAAGTACCCACTGTTGTACCACTAGACTTAAGAACAGTTTCTTTCCTCAGGCTGTGAGACTCTAAAATTAACCCTCCACACTCATACACACACATATACCATAAAAAAAGTTTATTTTTATGACTTAATATTTAAGGGATCTAGAGGGCCTCATGCCTGTGTTTGCATTAGCCTGCAAAAACATCTGCCCCTGACTTCTGTGAATCCAAATCTTTTTAAGCACTGAGGTCACACAGCAATACAAACTACCAGAGTTATGGAGTTTGGTTGGTTTGGGGAGAGCAATATTTGGCTTATAGAACAGCGGTTTCCATCAGAATAGGTCCTCTGTCTGCGAAGTAAAGCAATAAAAAGAATTCTAAGTATTGTTTGTGTTACTGTATATTCACCAGTGTCACACAATAACACAAACAAACTACCTGATCAAGGCAGCTATACACCAGCAGCTCCCGTGTTCTGTGACGTTTTTTTTTTTTTGTTGTTTTTTGCGAAAGGAGTCTAATGGCTTTGGAGACAGAGATATGTGGCTTATATTGCAGCAGTTTCCAGTCAAAATATGCTGTCTGATGGCAAGTTAAAGTGGTGAGAATATTCTAAATATAGGGTACACTTAAACTGATGACATTTTTTTTAGGTGGCTTAAATGCATTCTGCTTCTGAGCCTGTCCAGAGCAGAACATGGTTTAGCTTCCTACATCAGTAATCATGTTGCTTCTCAAAACTATGGGCATGCCTACCAACATTTACTGTTGATAATACATTGACTATGGAAAGTACCTTATACAAACATGCTTCAAAAACATATGAACTATCCTTTTAAAATATTACAACATTTAATTCTAAAATTCCCCTTATTCTATGCAATGAAAGTATGATTTTTTTAGTTCATCATAATTGATGCACAAGTCTAAAATGCAGCAAAGAAATACTGAACATTCTGATACAATATTGTTTATCATCCCTGTTTGTACCTGATGCTGCCTAACAATGGGTCGTCTGACCCCTCAGTGGTGGAATGACATGTTGTCCTCGATGTGAGCTAATATTGATCTGGTAGCAAGTGGCAGTTGACTGAGCGGGCCTGGAGGGCAGCAGTAATGGGAGGGCCAGGGGGCGTGAGGGGGCAACCAAGCACCTGGCTCACCCAGCTGGTAGAGAGGCTCCTCCGGCACACAGAGGACCCTGGCTGGCTGGCTGGCTGACACCCACGCTGGGCCACACACACACACAGATAATACACACTGCGCAGACAGAAATGCACATACTCTTTTCTTCTATCTCTCCGTTTGGCTCTCAGTCACTCATACACTCCAGGCCCTGTCCAGACTTGTGGCATCAGTGCTGTCAGGACACAGGCCTCCACGTTGGATTCAATCAGCAGCGTTGTCAGTCAATGGCACACACACTAACGCACACACACAGGTCGCCGCTGCTTTCCGCCTTGGCAGAAGGGGAGCATGTTGTCCTTCCAGTGTGATTTCCTCTTCCCTCCCGCCTGCCATCTCCGTTCCCTCGGCCCTGTCAGCTTTGCCCCCTCTCCTTGTCAGCAGCCATATGGCTACCCCCCCCCCCCCCCCCCCACCCCACTATGTCATCCCCTAGACTCCTTCGCCATGCCTCATCCCCCTGTTGGAGCTTCACTGACAGCTCTAAATGCACCACTCAGCCTCAGGATCACTGAACGTACTATAGGTCCAGTTACTCCTGAAAACACTCAGTTCATTCAGTTTCACACATGATACAAAGACTTCCTCTTTGATACTGTTGCTGTTTATTTAATGAATCTCTGTGTGATTGTTGTGCACATAAGGACTTCTGTCTGTGCCATATATCCTAGTTTGGGCAGGTGATTCTGGAGAAAGATAGTTGATCATCATCAGGTCAGGAAAGAGACTAACAATCAACTATCTTACCAGCTGTGACTGGCTAAAGTCATTTGGCCTGATTGACCTGAAAACAGAGCCAAACGGAGGAGCGGACGTCTTCTCTCAGACAACTTGAATTACAAAAAGGTTAAAGGTTATAATGGAACTTTTGACTAATGGCGTCAAAAGCGAAGGATGCATCCCTTCTACTTTAAGAAATCCAGTCTTCAGACAGTTTAACACTACTCCACAGCAGCTTCTCTGGCAAAACAACAGAAAACAAGCAACATTTCACTAAGCAATTCAACAAAAAATCAATTAGATTCTACTTTAAAACTTGGCTGTTTCAAACTTGCAGTTTAACATAGTTCCAATACAGAACATGAAACTATTGTGGTGTGACTGACTGTGCTGCACAGAGAGTGAATAGTTATTGCCAAGTCTCAGCTTGTCCCTAGTTGGGCTTTTACATTCACAGTATGATTAAAATACACAGCTTCAAGTATCATGAAACCACAATGCACTACAGATATGGTAAACACAATAAAATACATACCACAATACACCAATACACTTAACTACCTGGTAATTTAGAGTACGATTAGCTAAAAAACATGGCTACAGCTGTTAATATTATGTTTTCACTTATCCCAGGCCAACCTGAAGCTGGACAAAGAGTGCTTTTTGTGACAGCATAGTGTAGCACTACATTGAAGGAGCATCACACAAGTAAACTCTAAGTTGTTTGACTAAAAACAATCAACTCAAGGTTCACTCATTAGTTTTCTTAGCTTTTATTTCCATCACATTTAATGGCATTCATCAGTGAATGGAGCTTGATGATGGATGGATAATCAGCTTATGAACTTATGAGCTTTATTGCTGAAACACGTACATTATAACCTGACAAAAATACACTTGCAGTCATTGGGGTTTGGATTAAAGTGCAGCAGACCTTGAGACAATCAACAATTCCTGCAGTATCTTTCAACCACAGTCAGATGAGCCAGACGCACCATGTGACCACCTCAGGAGGAGAAGAGAAGAGCAGAGATAAGAGTCACGCTAACCCAGCTTGGACTTAAGGCTGCTCCTGGCTACTGTCTGCTCAGGAAAATGAAACGGATGAAATGGGACTTGGGCTGGCCAAGCAATGGGAAACGAGATTGTTGTGGCTACATCTTAAAGAGACCTGCTCCACAACATCCTGGATCAAGGTGTTTAACTTAAGGGATGGACCAGGTCTGAGCTGACAGGGCGCAACGTGCAATAGTCTGGCAAGGAGTCTGGTGACGACGAGGGGTGGAGGACTCTGAGTTTATATCTATGATACTTCATAGGCAGTCAAAGCTGGTGGACAATGTTTCCCAGACGTCAAACGTTTTATGTGAAGAAGTTAACGATATTATCATCACTATCTTGTTGCTTCTTTTTGCATTCAACCTCATGTGAATTCAGAAAATGCACGGAATTATTTTCTGGCTGTAAATGTGTATATGTATACATGTAAATAACTGTTTATATTGTTTTTATTTTTACATTTTATTCTATTCTACTCTGAATGTAATCAATTATCTGAATGTATCTTATATGTGTGTAGCATGAAGGAACTACAGTTCTTCTGTTGTGCCATCCTGTGTTGTGTAATGATAAAAAATAACCTTGATACCTTGATAATGAGTTTGTTGGAGAGAGATGATGACCTGCTAAACTGGAAGCAGCTTACAGCTTTGGAAAAGATCTAATAAGTAGACCTTGAGTTAACTTTTTTTTTTGTTGAGCTTTCAAGCACAACTTTAATTTGATCTTTATTCACAACAAACATCTCTTCTAATCCAAAGTATACTGTATTTAGGCCATAAAGTGTATTTTATGTTGAAAAAGCGTGTCCATTTCCTTTTTGCCTCTCTGTCTCTGTCTTTCTTTATGGGACCGTACTCTGGAAGTACCATCAATCTGGGGCCCTGTGGGGACAAGTGTGAATGTGGGTGTGTGTGTGTGCATTCATGACTGTGTGTGCATGTACTTTTGTGCGATTGGAAGTAGAAAGTGATGGAACACCCTGCCCCGTACAGTAATAAAGAGAGTGTGATGGGGGCCCCAGATCTCTCCAAATGTCCAAAAGACATTACGAGAGAAACAGAGAGACAGAGAGAGAGCAAAAGAGCCAATGCTGCCGTCGCCAGCCGACAAATCTGCCGTCAAGACCAAGGGTTGTAAAAATGTGATGGCTAAAAGCTAATGTCAGAAGTTATGTGGAGCTGTCAACTGCTATTAGAGAAGATTATTGCCACCGTCTTGACTCGGAGAAAGACGGGGTGAAAGGAAAGAAGAAGAGCCGGGCAATGGTGAGAGGGACTCACAAGAGAGAGCGACGGACAGCATACAAAAGAAAAAAGGTCCTGTTGACAAAGAGTGGAGAGCAAAAGACACTTGAATGGTGACAGGCTGAGGACTGCAGCACATAAACTTTAAACTGCACTGATCAACGCTCGTGGCTGAAGGCACCGCGCTCTTAATAACTGTCATGGCGTGTCAGGCCGAGACTGACTGATTGCTGGTAACAAGATCCTTAAGTCCTCAGTAACTCAGTAGTGAGTTTTAATCCCCTAAAGCAGAGGAGTCGTCAGGAGAGAGAAGATTTTATCTAATGCAACAAAGCAGACGAAAGATAATTCTCTTCAAACACTTTAAATGTCAGTTATACAGAATGTGTCCTCGCTTAGATGTTTGTGCTCATATATTTATGTATTGACAGCAGTTTAACTTCCCAGCTTCAGCTTCTTAAGTCATCTCCAATAATTGCTTTCATTTTCTTATTAATACCCATAACAGCATAAATTTCCAGTCTTATTTTGCGGTGTATCATCAGTTTATGATGTTAAGTACACTCGGGGAGTTGATGTGTGATGAAGTGTTTGCAAACTATTTTTTCTTGTACTTCTTCTCAACCTGTCTCATCCGCTTTTATATCAGATAGCAATTTCCTGTATTTCCCAGAATGCCTTTTGACAACACTCACACAGAGAAGTGACAAAGTACTCCTGAGCATTTCAAAAGGAAACTTTATCATCACCAGGCAACAAAGTGGATATAAATGCAAGATATACCATCATTTTTTTTATTAACCTTTTGAGAAGTAGGGCCTCTCAAAGTGCAGACCAAAAAGTCAAACATTTACAGGTTTCAGCTTCTTTAAATGTGAAGATTTGCCTCTTTTCTTTGTTATTTATTACAATAAATGAAGAGTCTGGGTTTTGAACTGCTGGCTGGACAAAAGAAGCAATTTGAAGACATCACTTTGGGCTCTGGGAAATACTGATTTGGAGGAATTTCATGGACTAAACAATTAATTGATAAATTGTGAAAATAATTGGCAGGTTAATCAGTACTGAAAATAGTCATAAGTTGCATCCTTATTCCTGTTATATACAATACAATAATGTTATTAAGTGTAATGTTTTCTATTTTGAAATTTTCTACTGATCAATAAATTATTAGTGACATTAGATACATCATTCACAGTGATCCTGTTCCCAGATGAATGTGACTTTTATGTGGCCAGAATCACTTTTTCTCCCACCAGGCTCTTATGTATGTTGACGGTCTTGAACTTGAATATACTTTGCTTAAAAGTTATAAGATATATTATTGATAAGTTATATGTTTTTGCCTGTTGTTCTGGATCTCAGACCTTGAATGCAAATCAGATGCGGACTTTTGAGTTTGAGTTGCTCACTTTTTTGCCAAGAGATAGTTGGCAAGTAGTTGTTACGTCTGCGCCTTAATCATGTAGCTTGCGCCAATAGCCACTTAGCTTAGCTTAACATAGCATAAAGACTGGAATCTGTCCAAAGGTAACAACATCCCTGTAGCACAAATAAATCACACGCTAATGAACACTTTATACCATTAATCCATACAAATACAAAGTGTAAAAATCACAATACGCCGATTACGTGCCAGACTATTTCTTGGCCAGGACCAGTCATTTCCTGGAGTCTCCCCTGGCTGCCAGACAACTGACAAATTGTAATTTTTACACTTTGGTTAAACAGACCAGATATGACATTTTAATTAGGATGCTTTAGAGGGACTGGACAGAGCCAGGCTAGCTGCAGCATATGCACGTACAGGAAAAGAGAACATTGACCGAGATTCACAAACCTCGTTATCCTGAAGACAAAAGCCTACCGCTCTGACAATACAGCTGGAGTTCAGTGAGTGCCCGCCAGACTCCATTAACATTTTGCTTAATTTAAGCGTTATAAACATCTACTCCTTCTAAAATATTATTTCTTATGAAAAAGACACTATCTCACACAATTCTGTATTAATTTTACATTTTATCATTTAGTATAGTAAATATACTACATATTTTCCTTTAAGTTTCAGTGGAGATCCCATTTTTTTTAATGCAAACAACATGTAGGATTTTTCTGTTTGATGTAATAGTGCAGCCCCGATTGAGTCTTGGGTTTGAATGCTTCACTTAGCATGAGCAACATGTGTGGCTGGAATAGATTCTGTAATTAACTGGAACAAGCTGATACAAAATATAGGTCTGCATGTGATAAGATCAGACAGTGTGAGATAAAACTGTTTCAACCTTGAAGCGACTTTAGGTGAAATAAGGATAACTGCAGAGTGCTGAATGATTTACGTGTATTAGGTTACATGAATCTTTCCTTCAATTTCATCGAGGATGCAAAATTACACAAGTGAAGCCAATTACACTCCTTAATTTAAAGAATCCATCATCCTTGAAATAGTCTTTAATGTAGCCATATAGCTTCATCCATTGTGGCGAAATCCTACAAAGAACAAGTTTTAATTGAATCCCGTTTACTGTTCTGCTATTTCCATTAAAGCTGCCGGTGAAGCACTTTCCTCTCTCCGTGACCAGCTGCCTGTCAGTCATTATCACCCGCCACATTCCAGTACCAGCCAATACATAAAAATGACAGTAAATCTACTAAAGGTCTGCAGCGCAGGAGTCATAAAGTAAATCGGCTGCTTTATGTTTACTGTGCTTCGGGGGGCAGGGCCAAGGGGAATTGCAGGGCACTAAATCTGGGAGGGTGCTGATGGGGGGTGAAGCCGAGGGCATCAATCACATCCGTGTACACATATGTAAATGTACACACACATACACACACACCCATGAGGAGTCTGAATACATGGACTGTAAGATTAATTGTTATTATTAATGACAGCTGCCCATTACGACAGTAGAACAAATAGTGTACACACATGTACACACACTTGTGCATACAACACAAGCAGCACCCTATCATCTGTCAGATCACATTTGATTATTATTCCTCCACTCCTTCATGGACACACACGGTCACGATGTTGACATCTGCAGCTTGGTGTGGACAGACAGAGAGGAGCTCGCAGGCATCCGTGCTGTGAAGTCTCCCACCATGACGTGTTTCTGATAGTCATGTTAATGGGTCACATATGGGCGTGACAAATGAACTTTGCGGTGACACAAATAACTGATAAGAGTTACTCACATATGATAGCATGGGTGTGGGGTGTCATCATGGGTGATAGCTTGTCTGTCATTGTTGGTTTGTTTGATACCATTTAGCCAGAAATGACACCAGGTTTGTATCAGAGTTATCAGAGTATTTGCAGTGTACTGTGATGTATATCCTTTTTACAAGCTGCACATCGGTCTACTTCCTGTCAGCGACACCTAACATCGCCTTATCCACCAAAGTTAGTGATGTTTCAGCCTTTCAATGAGTTAGTTGCTTCACTTTTCATAGTTAGTGCATACTGCCCACCCTTCTGATTTTCTGTCTCAGATAACTGTTTTCGATGTTAGCTAGCTAGCTAACATTATCGTTCAAACTTGACAGAAACAAAATAAAACTCACAGAGAACATCTTGGCTCGTCTTTCTGCTGCTTAACATTTTTTTTAGATTAAACCACAGTTGATGATTGTTGGGACAGTGGAAAGATGAGCCGAGATGTTTTTGGTGAGTTTTATTTTGTTTCTGTGAAATCTGAATGAAGATGACAACGCTAGCTAGCTAATTTTGCTAACAGTTATCCAAGACACTGAGGTAGTTAGATATGACGTGGCCAGTGGACGGAGTCAGTGTAATGACAAATTAGGGTGAAGTGATATGGACAAAATTAAATATCACACCACTTTTGACCAAATATCAGTGTTTATCGATATTGCACAAATAGAAAATCTCGTTAACATAATGAGATCACTTTACTGTGATGTAGTCTTAAACACAGGGAAAAAACAACACTTATGTCATATCACAAAATAATGATATGTAGTCTCCTGTCACAAAATCATCATAATATTGATATATTTCCCAGCCCTATGACAAATGTGACAAATTCCATCTTTTTTTCCAATAATGTTCCTGATGCCTTAGAGTACAGCAGGACATTCCTTGTGTACCTGGTACTTGCATTTTCTGCATAAGATCGTAAATGTCACGGATAAAATATGCAATAGATCCTGTTAACAACATAGTAGATGTAATGTCCACCCTGAGAGGTTTCAATATTTTACAACACCAAGGTGCGCACAAACAGAGCGGAGATGGAGATGTAATGCTTCAACCTGCTGTAGGAGACACATCTGAATAATGTTCTCCATATAGCAGGCTATAAAATCAGTGGCTATATCCTAACTGTGCATTTACATGATTTATGCATTATTACTCTTTTAATGCATCCTGCCGGCCACTTTATAGCTGGCCACACATTGTGGATTGCTGCATTATCCTGTCTGCTTATTGGTGAGGGAAAATGCATACTATGCATTGCAATTTTGTGTGCTAATCTCATATAAAAATAGAATTCAACTAATATGTTTCAGTTTCATGTGTACAGACTTAGCCTCAATGTGCCTTTGGTGCCTTTTTGTACACTAAACATGGTGTAATCATTAATTACTAATGAATTGTACATTCTTTGTTTCAACAAATTTGCATACAGCAAGCTATGCATTGTAGCGCGCTATATCCATTGTAGCACCTCGCTTTCTCCAGCACGGCTGTGGGTTCCTGCAAGCTCATTAACTGGAACAATAGCCAAGCTGGCAAATACAACAAATGACTATAGGATTTGCTCGGAACAATTACATATTTTATAGCAACATGCCTTTTGTACAGCAAGAACAAAGAGCTTCTACTGTATCTCAAGAACTCACAGTATCAAAGCCTTCACTGGGATCTGATGATGTGTATATGCAGATGAATCGGCGGCGGCTGAATTGGGTAGGCAATGATCTTTGAAATGTACTTGAAGCAACATGTCTGAACTAGTTTAGTTTTCTTATAAGGTGATTAAGGTTGCTTCGACGCTTGGGGGAGGAAATCGATTTTTTTACGCAGTCATCAGAAAAAGCCTTTCTATTCAAGTAAAATTTAATCTACAGAGCTCCATCAAAGGCAGCACTTGCAGCAAGGCCTACGGCTTTTCTTTGGCTTTCACAATGCCGCACACTTTTTTTTTTCTACCCAACAAAGCTGGTCCAAGATATAAGTCTATGAAAAATTGTGCTGTATGACATCTCGTTTTGTGGGTGGCCAAGAGGTGCTATTCTTCTAGTTTTTGAGACAGATATCATTAAACAATTAGCTCAGAGATATATATATAGAGAGAGAAATAAAGAAGCAGACTACAGAGAGGACATCTCTGCTGCCTTTTGTCCTTTAGTGCGACTGCGTTTGTCCTTTTGTTGTGCTCTGGGTATGAGGGAGTGATGTTCCCTGTAGACAGCTGATACTGACCTTGTACATGGAAATCAGACCTGCGGAGAAAGAGTACAGAGTGTGCAGGTGAGAGCAAGAGAGACAGTGACAGTGTGTGTGTCTGTGTGTGTGTGTGTCTGTGTGTGTGTGCAGATGTGTACAGTACATGTCTCTGCCTGTTTGCGTTGTCTTGTCTGTGACAAGTGTCTGGTGTGACTGCACCTCTGTGTCTATGTGTGCATGTGTGGATAAGTGTGATGGGTGCTTGCCACATTTGTGTGCACGCTCTGACGTGTGTGTGTGTGTGTGTCAGTGTGTGTGCGAGCAAGGCAGAAATGAAAGGCAGGAGTCCCATCTGTTGTGGTGTAATGACTGTGCTATTTGGAGGCAGGAAAGGTTTGGTGCGGGAGCAGCTGGTACCTCGCCCGGTGACCTTTTAGCATTCCTCCTCTCACCATCTGACAGATGTGTCAACTCGATTATTTCAAAAGGCCCTGAATAAATAAGCGATTGTGAGAGAGCGCCGCCCGCTAACCCAAAGACTCGACGGAAAACGTAGGCCCCCGCACACACACATATACACAGGTGAAAAAAAAACACACCGGCAAGCGTGCAAACACACTCTTAATACTCACAAAGACGAAGGCAGACACTAGCACATGCACGGCGAGCGGCGCAATCAAATTCACCTCCACTGAACAACGTAAATGATCAGAGAGGTGAGCAGACGCATCACCCCTGTTGTCGCTTCGCTCGTTTCCTACTTTCCCCCGCTCTTCTCCGCTCCCTCTTTCTTTTCCCATCATCTGCTAAATAGCTGTTGAGTCGCTGGTATGAGGCTTGGTAAAAGGGGTACAATGGGGGTGAATTGAATGCCATTGTGGTTCGGGTGCCCTTGGAGCACCGCTATTAGCTGAGTGTGGGTGGAGGGAGGAAGAGGAGGGGTGGGGATGGGGGGGTGGGGGGGCCTCAGGTGTTGCTGCGAGGCCGCCGATGGACTCTCATTCCCTGGCGGAACCCACAGCGGACGGAGGGGAATGGGAGTCTTTCGTGCATATTGCGTGTGTGTGTGCTTGTGTGTGTGTAAGTGTGCGTGTGTGGAGGGGCGGGGGGCTAATTGACTCACTGAGTGATTGGGGGACTGTGAAGAGGCGACCGCAATCAGACCTGCCCTGATAGAGTTTGATGCCTCCCTAAATAGTTTTCAAATGGAGGAGCAGGTGCTGTTTTTCCGAAGCAATCCCCACTGCCCGAGTGTATAAGAGAGGCGAATGTGTGTGTGTTCTTGTGTGTGTGTGTGAGGGTGTCATACATGTGCACAAGAAAGACTGTATCCAGATGATTGTGTGGGTTTTGTGTCATCGTATGGCTCTTCTTTATTAGAGTAATCAAAGGGAGAGTAATCAGCAGTGTGTGTGTGTGTGTGTATTTTTTATTCCATTATTACATGTATTTATTTTTGCTTTTTGTTGAGGTTATCTTTAGTGTTAAATTTAAAGGTTCAGTTATGAGGTTCTTATCAACAGTCAGTGTTAGAGCTACAGCAGATTCTAGTTGGCATGCCACCATTTTGGAGAAGCAGAGAGGAGTACCAGCATGGAAGATAAGCAATAAACTGCTGTGTACAGGGTCAGCAACAAAAGGTGTTTTAGCCACTTAAAAAGGTCTCCTAAAAAAATATCTTATCTATCTAATATACTGACTATTAGGGATAAAATGATTTACATTTCATGATATACTGCAATAACATTTGTGACAATTTGTGTTTGATTACCACGCTTTGAAAAACTTATACTAAATACTGTCATCAACCTAAGTTAGCAACAGTCACCCAGATGCAGACACGGCAGCAATGTGGAAATGTGGCATGAAATTTTCATGCCATTTCATCTCTACTGACTATCGATAAGTACCTCATACAACCAGCATCAAATAATCCGACCTATCCCTTTAACACCTTGTTTTAAAATATCAAAACAACAAATTCTCATTAAGTTACAGGGCTGATCCTGTGAAAAGTAAAAAAGATAACACTGAATTCATACCAGAGAGTAGTGAGCGAATACAGATGAGGGATAAATCCCACAGGGGAGCCGCTGTTACCTCAGAATTCAATTCTGGTGGCTAAAATTGGAGAAAAGCCCTTCATTTTGTCTTCTCCTCTGTGTTAAGAATGACTTGTGTTGAAAACCCTCCGATGCTCCTGTCCAAACCCCCCGAGGGACTCTAACAGGCCTTGGACCGTCCATCTCTCTCGGCAAGTGTGAAAATGGGCTTCATCAAATCATGTCCAGTCCTCTCGATTCCACCCAGTGGATCCAAACTGGTTTGGTCTGGTTATTGGGATGTCACGCTTTGAGATGTGTAGAGGCAGACTTGGCGCAGTCCATTCTCTGTCTGTTTTATTGCCTTGTTTTACATCAACTCCATATGACATGCTTTGAATAACCCACCAAGTGCTTAGGAAAATGGATTATTCAGAGAGAATTTATAACACTTCTGGCACAGGAGTAAAAGACATGTGGGTGAGTGCTCCAAACATATGCAACACTCAGAAAAACTGACTAAAATTGATTTGAATTCTCAAAAGACAGTCTGGGGCTTTCTTGACAGTCCAAACTCATATCAGCCCAACCTCAACACGGAGACAGAATTAACATCAGGGCTTTTGCCCGCTGGGTCAGGACCACGCACCATAGCCGTGGTCGTTCCTGGACTCCTGTCTCAGTGCTTCTGTCAGCACAGCGAGCACTCCCCATCTATCATCTCCATTGATCTACACTAATGACAGATGGTCGTTATGGGTGGGGGAGACAGATTGCCTTCAGCGCAGCATGGCTTCACAGGCATGTTCAGGCAGCACAGACTGTGCGTGTGTTCTCTGGGCGTACTGGAATATTTGATATCTTATTTCCTCTGATAAACAAAGTCTATTTGGACTCTTCATTAATACAGAAACTCAGCGAGGGAGAGTGACGCTACTTTAGGATTTTAAGCATTCAGGCAGGAGCCACGAGTAGAGGATAAATGTTTCATGCAAGTTGAAGAAAAAAATCAAACCTTAGCATCATTCAAAACAAATTCACACTAATGCATGTGTGCAGTTCTTTTTTTCCTGTGTGTCTTTCATATCGATGTCTTGCTGCTTTAATGTTTATGTAATTATCAAAGACGAACATCTGTCAGAGTTGAAAAAGGCAATTCTTTTAGACACCTAAAATCCCATTAGAGAATCTGGGTCACTAACCCATTCACTCATGTAATGTTGCCAGACACTATCCAGATGCGTAGCATGTGGAACGAAGCAAGGATGCTCACTTTCCACTATAACATTTTGCTGAATTGTTGCATATTATGCATTTTGTATGGGGCTGCTTCACAGACAGAGAGTGTATTTAAAGATGCACGAGCCATGTGTGCATCTCAACTGCTGCTTCATGAGCAATGGGAGCAATGGGTTATGTGGGAATTAGCAGTATTTGTACTTTAGTTTGGCTTCAAAGCATCAGCATTAAATTCTTATCTTCAAGATCTTCTATCTTTAAGATGGGATGTCAGAATCAGACTTAAGACCAGCATCGGCAAAACCTTTATCCTGTTCCCTTGTCTTTATGGAGATTACTATACAGTACTTGATACCCATCAGGAAGCAGATTGAGTAACGTATTGCAAATATAACATATCCTCTTTTAGGTCATGTTTAGGAGAATTTGTTGGTAGTGATGGGTATCTTTAAGATTTTGTCAATACCTATTGGCAAACCCAAAGATATTCAGTTTAATATCATGAATAAACTAGAAAATACTGACATCTGAGAAGCTAGAATTTGTTTATTTTTATTTAAAAAATACCCTAAAAATTTGATTATCAAAATAGTTGCTGATTAATATTCTGTCAATAATTGATGTTGTTGCAGCTCAAATATCATTAAAACTGAATTTAACCAGACAACAAAAGCCAGTAAGGAGCGAGGTTAAGCATCTTCCCACTTCTATAATAGGTATATTGTTACTACGGGAGTTATCTTATTATTTATTGCATGGATAACTTCAAACAGAACATCATCCACCAGCTCAAAGACAGAATATAAACAATGCAATAAATAATAATGAGATATCACTGTGTATGTGGAGATAATAATGAGGTCAGAGGTGGTCATGAGAAGTTTATTTGTTCAGAGAAGTCTTTATCCATGTGCTGTCGCAGCCTTCAGAGGCAATTAAAACAGTATTGTGTTTCAGGTCACACAACAGCGGAGCTCCTTTTGTTTATTAACTGTGAGCCTTGAAAGACTGGCTCTAACTAGCTCAGTATGATTTATTCATAAGACTATGGATCTGCATAAAGCCATGTCAATGCTGCAGGCCGGCTCGAGGAGGTCAATAAGTGGTCGATACATATTGTGCTTACATGGCAATTATTCATCATTCTTTGTGACTGTTCACTCACCATCACGTCACAGGACATCAATATTAAACTCCAGTTACCACTCTTATAACAGTGAGGAGGGTAGTGAGTTGTCATTATTTTGGTCAGTTTTTTGATGCATTAGCAGGTTTTTCTGGTCGTGAGGTCGGATTAATCGATGATTCTGTCCTGCGGGAGCAGAGATGGTCTGCCCACGGAAAAGACACACACATATGAATACAAATATACAAAGGGATGCACTTTAATGTGTTATAAGTTACAGCTCGTTATTTAAATAAAACAGAAGCCTTTAATTACATTTTGTCTGTTTCAGAAAGTGGAGAACTAGACTGGACTCGCTCCTTTTTGATGAAGAAATCCTTTTGGACCCAAATACACATTGCATTAATATTCAACGAAATAATTGTTTGAGAATATAAAAAAATGTATTAAAAGTCAATTTAGCTAAAATCAGAGATGGATACAAAGATATATTTAAAGGTGAAGATGTGCAAACGGCCGTGAAATGTCAGTTATGCGATTAGTGGGAGTTTCAATATGACTATAAAGACCCTTTGGTGTCCTCATCAGAATCACTCAGTGAAATTCTGAGATTTAGTCTTAAATGGCCCAACATGTACACACATATCAGTACAATGATACACTGGTTAAAATGTGGATGTAATTTTGGCATGCTTTGGCCAACACTGTGCTCTGCCAACTTCAGTGACTATAATTTTTTTTTTTCTATTTTTACAATAATAAACATTTTGCACTAACTTGCTGTCCATCCTCCATGACAGGGTGGGCATGTTTTGTCGTTTGTTTGAACATGGTCTGCTTGCAAGTGCTGCAGCTTAACAGCAACGTGTCTATTTTAAACTCTGAATATGAAATTAAATCTCAGCTGTTACTTTTGGCAACTGTGAAGTCCCAAAGGCACTTTTCGGTGATACTAACCCAGGAGTTGGTTCATCGAGATAAGCAATAGGTAGTGCTAATTTTCCAGCTGGGAAACAATTACACCATTGCAGAAGACGAGGGCGAAACAAGATGATGTAATTAAAAGAGCGTCAGTCAAACCTTAACCAGTGAAAAACAATGTAAGCACGATAGACTGTCACGTTTATACATTAGAATTTATTTAGAAAAAAGTGTTTCCATATCGTATTAATGGAATAGTCAGTCAATGTCATTACACAATTATTTGATACAAGGTTGTATGAGGTACTCAACTGTCTGAAGTAAACAATGTACTGCTGTGGACGGGGTCAGCAACAAAAGATATTTTAGCCACTTTAAAAAGGTTCACCTAAAAAAAAAATCAATATCAGCTTTAGCTTACGCTTACGCTCCATTTGAATATTTTCACTGCTTTACCTTGGTGTCAGACATCTTTTTCTTGTAAACTACCATTATATAAGCCAAATAGCACTCTCTCAAAACCAACCAAACTCCAGAGGCACAATTATTGTGTGACTTCATGATTGTGAGAATATGAACTAAAATTTTAAAACCCCAAAGTCACAAAATAACACAAAAAACTAACCGATAAACTGCATTTTGCTGCCTATTTGAAAAGGGCAAAAACCACCTCAAGCAGTAAATAAACGGTTGAAGGGATAAAAAGGCAGATGGGGTTAGAGGTCAATCATTGTCTATAAGAACCAAATCTCCATTTCTTCTGCAGAAATCACAAAGTTTGACAGTTTCAAAGATGTATGAAGTTATCTCCCAACAGCACAGTGATGGAACCACAATCCTGCTCACCATTTACATTTAAAATCCACAAGGGTAGAAAGTTAACATTGGATACAACTTGGCCTTGCTTCCAGCAGCTGCATAAAAAGGGACCTGGACGTGTAAACCTTGTTCTGCAGCAGCAAGAATAACATCTATAATTCAAAACAGTTATTAGGGTCAATGTGGAGCTACAATCACAGAGCTGTCCCAGTCCAAACTAACCACCATCATGAACTTAGATCTTAAAAGCTCGTGCCCTCATTGGGTCCCAAAGGTCCCCAGCAGCCAGCGGGGCCCCTTGGACCCCAGCACCAGCTCTGTGATTTAGATGAGGCCATAAAACTCTAAATGGAGATGGGAGGCTAGTTGCTTAATTGACCTTTATTGGGCTTTCTGCTTCATTTGAAGACTGGATATTAAATTAACATGATAATTCAGGCCCAGCGTGTTAATGCCACTGTTCCCCCCCCCTTGTTCCCCCCACATTTTAATATCACCCTGTAACTTTTATGGCTCCCATTGATTTAGCACTGCTTTTTATTAACTGGCTTTAATTTTCCATATTGGCACACACTTACACAAAGAAAGTTTTATTCCAATTGAGCGGCGCACTGTTACAGGATTGAGGGTTTATGAGGCCGTTTCTATTAAAAACCTCCCCTATTCTTACAGTGACATATATAGGCCGTAACATGGAGATGAGATCTAATATGTATAGGAGAGCCCTGGGGTCGGTTATTGGAGCTATAGCACTTGTGTCAAGGGTGTTAGTGGAATGGTTTAAATATGTATCATGACAAAGTGCTGGACATAAACACTGGCAGGAATATTTTGCATAATAAAATAATTAGGATCATAAGAAAATACAGCAGTTTCATAACGTAGGAACAAAAACACAAACTACCATAGCAATAGTACGACTTTAAATACTCAAAACACACATATATACATGATATACAGAAACCTACTAATGTAAAATTAGCTGTTAAACACCCGGATCAACAGAGGTTCAGTTAAAACTGATCAGATTTGTTAGTTAACATGACCACTGACTACTAATATAGGAATTAGACACATAAATTGCCAGTAAATACTTCAAACACTGTGTAAAACTAGTGATTAATATCATTTGTTGTTCTCAGGTGTCTTTATTATATTAACAGTATGATTAGTTACTCTAGCTATTCCTCTAAATACAGTATCTCAGGAATCCCAATAAACCCTGGCAGATACTGCTTGCATGCAAAAATCAACTTTCTCGGAGGCTGACTATGTGAATCCTTATGCCTATAAGGATTTACATACCACCAATGTTAAAGGTATGCAGCCATCCGAGGTGAAATGGAAGAGTTTTGTGGTCTGGCCTTCAAGGAGGAGGCTGAGAGAGCGCTACTGTCCTCTTGTGGAAGCGGTGGAGCTGGCATTTTGAGGAAGTGGAGATAGGATCTTTAGTACTCAACGTAAAATAAAATTCAAGTATGGCCAACATTACAGTATTCCCTTCTCTGAATTCAGTAAATGGTGACTCTGCTATACAGTTTCTCTATGGTCAGTCTCCTCTATTTGTGTGCTGGATTTATGACATACCATGTGTTTTTTGTGATTATTCTGATGTTAATGTGGATAATATATCCTTAACTTGTGGATTATGTATCAGATTGCTGTGGTGTTATTTACTGCCTTTCAATATTACCACCTTTTAGATTAGCAAAGGTGCCTTTAAAATAGGTTAGGATCCATTTTCCTTTTGCCTTGTTATTAATTTTTTACATTATAAGATGGTGTGAACCTGATGCTCCAGCCATGTGATATTCGAGAGTGTTTGACAAAGGACTTGATACTGTACAAGTACATGTTTCTGATATTACTAAGGTGCTGAGTTGTTGTTTTTTTTCCTTTCAATATACTACCACAGTATGACAATGATCATTTTGTGTGGTATATTTAGGTCGTTCAATATATATTGGACTTATACTTACAGGTTCCACTATATTTCTTGTGCCACTTATTGTGTTCAGTATTTCATGTTTTTATTTTTTCCGTTTTGATTTACCATTTTGTAATCACATGACCTGTCAGGTAACTGCTTGGGTAAATACTTGTAAGGAACTTTTCTGTGAATTTGTCCCATGTCTGAAGAAGGGCTTGTGCCCCAAATGTCATATGATGTTATATTAATAAATGTTGGTGGCAGCATTATCTAGTGTGCAGACTCTATTTTTCCTTTTTTGACGTGCATTTGTTCTGTCCAGCACATATCAAAATGCGTGTGCCTTTGTATGCTTTTTTTTTTTTTTTTTAAATTGTATTAACTTTGATTTGAGGGTCCTAACTGAAATGGTATAAATGGTGATGGTGGTAAAGCTCTTCTGACATCGCTGCTGTGTAAAAGTACACGTTCATGCACATCAAAGTGGACACACACTGTCAACCAACCCTTAATAAACAAAACAGAGTGGATATTTATATTACAAATTAAATCTTTTCAGTATGTCTGATGTTTCCATGAGTTTGCACTGACCTGTAGGTCAAAGCCTCAACGCAACACACTGAGAAATGTGTGTGTAGCAAAAGAAACAGAGAGCACTTAAAATGTAGATGGGACAACTCCACACAAATACACACTACTAGACAAATAGGGACACACACTCCCAGTCTGACAAAAAGCCAATAACCCTGCAGCACATTAGAGGTGAATTGCTTCCCGGATGCAGCCCCTTTCCCCCTCTCCTAAGTGGATGCATTATCATTTTGTCTGTCACAAAAAAAGAGGAGCCAAAGAATATGAATATGCGTTTACATCTGTCTTCCATTAATATGCATGCCTGAATCCACATCTCAACACAAAGCCAATTTTCTGGCCATCTGGGGGATGGCTGGTAGAGGTAATGAATATTCTTTATGAATATGTTTTATTTTGCGAGGTGGCGATACATCATGAGCATGCCGCTATCATTCTCCACTCTCTCTCTCCGTCCCTCTCCGAGGCGCTGGGAACCATCACTGCACAACTTGATGAGTTTAATTAGACTGTATAGAGGAGGGATGGATGGATGGACAGATGGAGGGAAGGTTGGATGGAAAGAATGAAAAAAAAAAAAAACCTTTTACCACACACACTCTCACTCTCTCTCTTTCTCTAATAGCAGCCTTAATAAGCTACACACCTGCTCTGAATGGTGATGCTGCAGAGAGAAATACGGCTGCAGCTAATAGCTATCATGACTTCTGCAGTAACTAGTCTACAGTCCTGATGTTCATTTAATTACCAAAGTAAATTATGACTGAGGTACACCTCATAGAATACTCATTGGTTTTACCATGTTTTCCAGTTTTACCTTTAAGTATCTTAGATTTCAGAGTCAGAAGAGGAAGAATCAAAGCTTCCTCTAGGAAATGAATTGACTTAACGAGTGCAGTCATAAACTTAGGGGAGACCAGGGGCAACTGTAACACACTCAATTGGCCCACCTCTTTTAGGGACCTGAGTCATCTTTCTCCTTTCCTATTTTATGTACTTAGATATGCAATGTGCAAGGCTTATCTGTGTTGAAAAGAAAACCAAATTGTGAAGATGGTTAAAAGATGGCCCAATGCAAGCACTTTTTGTGTCTGTGTTGACACACTTTACGTTTGTTGTAAAACAAACATATTTCACTAAATTTAAATGTAAAATTACTTTTAACTCAATTTGAATCATAAAAAACCTAGTTACTGCTAGAATAGTTGTCTAGTATTATGCAAAAATAGAAATACACTTTTGTTTTGAATGCATTCTGTGCCTGACACCTAAAATAACACGAACCATATACAAAAAATTAGATTATTAGATACTACAGAAGTAATATCATTACTTCAAGATGTGCTTTTATTTGAGATAGTGGATTAATATGCCTTATTTTTTCACTTTTGCCCCCACCAAGGGGACAATAGTAATACTCTGACTTCTTGCATTAAATTCAATATTACAGTCTTGTCTATATCACTGAAAATATTTCAACTGTATTATTAATTCGGGGACATATAAATGTTTCTTCCATCACAAGTTGACTACTGTATTTCAAGTACTCTGTGAGTTATAAAGGAAATGTAAAAAATGTTACCTCCCCCATCTTCCCTACTTTTACGTTTATATTTTTGATTTTATAAAATATCACAACAGTGACTTCAATCCAGTAAAATATTACACAATTAACTACATAATTTCTGGCACAAATCCAAAAAGAAACTAAATGTCTGACATATGCTGTATCGAGGTACATGTTTTTTAATTAGAGGGCACATACATTTTTATGACACCGAGTAAAGAAATGAGGATAGAGAGGTGGAGTGTAGGATATGTCAGCCTGTAGGCACCTTTATATGTCACATCGATGATTTAGACGTCAGTGACAGTATTACTGTTGCTTGCACATCTCTGGGGCCTTGGCACAGTCCACTGGCTAGTGGTGTCCTTTAATGATTTATGATTGAAGTTAGCCTGCGACGTCCCCAGAGGATCCCCCCGAGCGAGAGGCACGGGGAGTGACCAGTT
This sequence comes from Lutjanus erythropterus, assembly GCF_056507025.1. Taxonomy (NCBI): domain Eukaryota; kingdom Metazoa; phylum Chordata; class Actinopteri; order Lutjaniformes; family Lutjanidae; genus Lutjanus; species Lutjanus erythropterus. The sequence goes on from NC_139332.1 coordinate 19,846,116, forward strand.
TTATGGCAGGACTGGGAATCAATTATGCTAACGGTGGCTAATGAATGCACTTGAGGGAACTGCTCCCCGCACTCAAGGGCCATTTTTTTCCATTTGCATATTGATGGCAGAAGGACAGTGGCCACTTTCATCCGCCTGTGATGGAGCACCATGGAAATGGACTTCTGTGTGTTCCTTTCACTCTTACTGTAGATTGTTTTGTTTCCTTTTTTCCTCCTCTTTTTTACATAAATAGCTTATATATAAATGGCTTATGTTTAGTCTACGTCATTTAGTTAACATACAGTAGGAAAAATATCCCACACAAACAATCTTTTCCCTACCATTTCCCCCACGTCTTCACATTAAATACAGACAATATTCTGCCCTCACTCAAGTCTCTTCCTCCTTTTCAATAGTCTGAACTCATTTTCAATTAGGGCTCTTTTGCGGTCGTTGGGTGAGGGCTCCTGGAAGTGCTTCAGTTTCTCCCCAATGGACTCTGGTAGACACTGTATGGTTTAAGAGGAATAATGGCGAGGCCTTTTACTGCCACCAAGGTTAACATGCATTAAAGTCATCTGTTTGCATAGATGGACCTCTGGCAACACTCACTCTCACTCCACTAAAATGCATTAAGGTAAATAACGCCAAACCGAGAGAGAAATCACTATGTACGATGTGTCTCAGTGAAGTAAAGAAGGCTATGAATATGAAATGTGCTATGAATAAGTTATGTGGTGGTGGTGACACTGCAAAAAAAAGACTGGGTGCAAGATCAAGGCTTTTTCAGAATGCAGAGGTTGCCTTCCTCATTCAGTGAGGTAATGGAAGTGATATATGAATTATATGACATGTTTAAGGAAGTAGTTTATTCACTATCTTTCTGAGAGTTAGATGAGAAGACTAATATAACTCTCGTATCTCTCCGTTAAATGAGTAGCTACAAGGAGAAGAGAGTTAACTTTGCTTAGCGTTGCACTGCTTCCTAACAAACAGCAAGGAAGTGAAAATGAGTGGATGGAGCTAAAAAAAAAAAAATCCACATGTGATTTCTCCCTCTGCAAATGAGTAATTTAAGTGTAAGTTAAGTTATGTATTCATAAGTAACATAGTTTTATTAAGTCAGCTGTGTTTCTGTGTAGGTCAGGTTAAATAGTACCAGGGTGAGCGCTTTTTCAAACAGTGATGTGTTGGTTAGCTTGTTTGCTGACAAACAGAGCTATAAGAAAAACTGAAACAATCTGATGTTCCCTTGCTCACTCGTTCACGTTCCATTTGGGAAGCAGTGTCAAAACTTGACAGCTAGCCTAACTCTGTCTGAAAGTTTAAAAAAGAAATTCACCAGAACCTCAAAAGCTCATTGTATCTTTTTTTTTTTTTTAATTCATGCAAAAACTGAAAAGTAAAGCTGATAAGTTGCAGTTTTATACGGGGGGGGGGGGGGGGGGGGGGTGACAGGGTATCTCTTCGCTAAGTACCAACCATATGCTGACAGAAAGTCATATGACCGGGAAATAGTCTAGTACATAACTCCACATTTTTAACTCTGTGCTTGTTGTACAATTTGAAATCGGTTTTCAGCAGTTCTGGTTCTCAGTTTCCATCCAAACTCCTTCTATCTGTCCCAAAATGTTAAGTGGTTAATCAGCCCTTAAACCAGCATTGATGACATTCATCATGGCAGCCAGTTTATATAAATCTGCACTGTGACCAATCAAAAAAAACATGCATGTATATGTGCCTTTAAGATATCCTAATTAGTGGAAAACCATATGGTGGACATCTTTAAAACAACTATAAGAAAAAGTACTTCATTACCACAGTCATCGTGTATCATACCTGGGGAAGATAAAGTTTGGGCACAAATAAACTTCTAGAAACTTCCATGAGTGACGCTATCACTCGGTGGAATAGACAGACAGAGGCAGACAGGCAGTGTTGGAGGCTCCCACTAATTTGATCTGGTGACATTTTCTTCTCCAGCTCCTCAGGGGAAAAGAGCAGCAGAGAGGGAGTGAGGGAGTTGGAAAAAGGAGGTGTTAGAGAGAGAGTAAGAGAGATAGAGATGGAGACAGAAGGAGAGAGAGGGATGGCGAAGGAGACACTAATGAACGCAGACAACAAAGACCCCAACCTGAGCTCCAACCCCCTGGAGACACGGAGAGGTTTCTCATTGGGTCAATAAAAGCACTGGACCGTGTCTGCGTTGGCTTGCCCTTCAAGCACCCGCTTAACTGCAGAGGGAGGACTTTTGTTCAAGGTTGCTGGAGTTAAAGGGGAATATCGCTGAATTTCATATCTGAAATATGTGCTTCAGAAACCATTTATCATTGCTGTCTGTGCACAGGGAGAACAGATCTGTGACATCTTGTTTATGTGTGGTGTCAAACTAATGTATATCTACATAAAGAATTCATCAGGAGACATGGGAAATGTTGCGAGTAGAAAGGATTGCTGCATCAGTGAATTTTATTCAAAGCTAACAGTTAAGTCTAGCAGGATATTAAGGCTGAACATAAAGCAATAGTTCAGATTATTTGAAGTGGGGCTGAACCCCCCCGTTCTGGAGATGCAGAGAGAGACACCAGCACAGAATCTAAGAAATGTAGTGCAGTGGACAGGGTCAGCAAAAAAAATGTATTTTTGCCACTTAAAAAGGTCCACCTAAAAAAAATCAATGTCAGTTTAAGTGTACGCTACAGTTAGAATATTTTTACCGCTTTACTTTGCTGTCAGAGATATTGGTTTTCTGCTGCCTCAGTCACTGTTTGTGCTGTTGTGTGACTTGGGTGTTTTAAAAGTTTATCTCAGATTCATTAAATCATCTAATAACACAAACAAACTAACAGATCTAGGAAGCAGCACAGACCAGCGTTCTGCAACGTACAATTACTGACTTCACCAATGAAGTTTGGTAGGTTTGGAGAGAGCGGCGAAAATATTATAAATATAACACACTTCGACTGATATTGATTTTTTTTTAGATGGACCTTTATTAGTGGCGAAAATAGCTTTTTGTTGTCACCGTCCATAGCAGTGCATTGCTTTGCTTCCGTGCTGGCGCCCCTCTCCGCTTCTCCAAACTGGTGTCATGCCCTCTAATACGTCAACTATGAATAAGTACATACAATCCCACTTCAAATAATCTGAACTATCCCTTTAAAGCTGAACTTAACAAGTCTGATATCTTGATTGTCCGTATAAAAGATTTGGGACTTCTTTTTTAATTCACACACTCTCCAGAGGAGCAATTAATTGCATCTGAGAACAAATCAATTCTTAATTTAAGGAGTGGTTAAAAGTTATAACACTGAAAACTGAGTTTGAAGCACAGAGAGAGGGCGGATATATTTCCCACTGGATATTACAGGGTTAATTCCTCGGAGAAAGCAGCAGTGCTGTGCCCCTCTGCCAAATCAGAGGAACATAGCAGTTAGAGGAAGGAGAGCAAGGTTAGCCAAAATCAGCATGATGAGATATTGACTCTTGGCTTGTAATTTCATTTTATGCACCAAGTGGCAAACAAGATATCACACTGTTCATAATCCTCAGCGTCCCTGAACACACACACACCTCCCACAGACTCGCTCTTGTTATTAACGGGGAATGTGTGTGAGTAGAGCCTCTAGTCTGGGGTCTTCACACCAGGACTCACACCTGAAGGGGGCCAAGTCAACACACACACACAAGTACGCTGGGGGACACATACTTGGTTGCCCCACTAAGTCCCCAACCCCCCCCCCCGTCTGACATATGTCACTCACAATCTGTTCAGCAGGCCATACATCTCTCCAGTGTCATCCTGTCGCTGTGGCATAGAGGGCTGCAGAGGGGAGAAGTCGGGCAGAGATTGAAACAGAGAGAGCTGAAGACTGAACAAGAGGGCACAGAGGGACAAAGACAGAGAGAAGAGGGCACGAGCAAGGCAGACAGAGCTGCCGCTGGTGGCTGGCTGCTCCACTCTTTTCGCTAATTGGTGGTTTGGAAACAAGACCATCTGTTCTTTAAGAAAGTCAGATGCACAGTCTAAAAAGATGCCACCACTCCTGAATACATTTACCCGCAGCCAAGGCAAATAACTCAACAGCCCCAGGCTCCTTTCAACACTAAGATCCTGCAGGACACGGGCTAGACAGGCATCTGCTAGATTTGTTATAATATTTCAAGTGTTTGAATCCAGCCCTGGGTTCCTGCCAGGGAGTCCTGAATAATGTAAACATATGATGATGAAGATGGTGAGGAGAGACAGTCATGAGTCAGTGCATAATTCAAACACGGCTCAGAATTCACCTGTAACCACTAGCTGGCTCTCAGGTGAAAAGACGGATGGAAGTGGATTGCCATCATGTGGCTGAGTAATGAAATCACACACAAGAGGCTAAAAAAACTGCTCGGTTCCTTCACTCATCTTAATGTAAGTGCATTGAATTGATAAATGTAAAAATTCAGACAGGAAGATTTGCATTGTGAGACACAAAGTGACTCCTTTAAGAAACATCAACATCTGTAACTTACAGAGCAGCTGCAAATGATGCAGAATGGCCAGACTGTGTAACAGCTTTTCCCTTGAACCTTACACTTCCTTTAACCTCCTCCACATTACATGACAGGTGATTTAAGGGGGTATGACATCCGACTTCTTTGCAAAATTACCAAAACACACCCCCCTTGTCAACCTGCCACCCCCCTCTCCATCCCAGTTGAATATATCAGTCTAGTCTGTCTCACTCATTGACCCTTTTCTCTGACTGAGGTTTGTGAAAGTTAGATTAGTCCTGACCATGGCTCTGAAATATCAAGTAACCTAATTGTGCTGTGTGTTGATAAATCCACGACACTGTCCTTCTGTCAGTTTCACCTTGGATCCATGATATTATGTAAATTTTTAGGGGTTTACTACTACCATTGTTGCCTATATACTCTATGGAGTAGTGTAACCTTCATTAAAGGGACAAGTAATAATGTGTAGTTGCAGAAGAGCGAAAGGATCACGGAGACACAATGCTGTATATAGTATTCCTGTAATATTCCTATAATATGATCATTCAGTTGTGTCTGTGCTGTGCAAACAGCACATATATATTTTTATCCATGTCATTGTTATTGAAGATTCAGTGCGCTGTGCTCAGTTTGTATACATGGTCTTAAATTTCAATAAAATTTACCTTAGACCTTGCAAATTTTGCTTGATGCTGTTTAATCAGAACTAAAACAACTTTTTTCCCCAGGTAATTCATTAAACAAATACTTATATCTGCATGAAACTAAGGCTGGTTACTTGAATTTAAGATACAAACACACCTTCAGATGTCCTGACTTATAATTAGTTAGTATTTTTATTAAACTATGAAAAAAAAAAAAGTGGTGTAATGACCCATCAGCCGCAGAAGAGGAAGGTTATATCAGAAGCATTTGATGAAAAAATGAATCTATAGCAGCATCAGCTGTAGCAGAGAGTATAAACCAGGTCCTCTTGGGATTCCAGGCACACAGCTCAATGCAATGACCGTGTTTTACATCGCCAATCTGTTACAGTGGGATCTCCCCTGCTTCAATCCCATGGATGATTAAGCGTGATAATTAAGGTTTTTGGACATTTTCCACAGAGGAGCAGACGTGGCAGCTGGTGACATTCATGCATTCCCAAACACAGAGGAGGGAATTACAATGAGGCCTCCATTCATTTCAGTGATCACAAAGTCTGCTCCTGGCACCAGTTCAAAAACAGTCAAGCTGTTGTTGAAAAGGACTATTTGTGGCCCTCTTTGTTGCAATGTAGGCAATGTACCTTGATCTATTTGGGGAATTATAGAAACTGTAGAATGCAGCCAAATATTTGTTTTTTTCAGCAGGGATATTCAGTTGTTATTGCCCAGGAAAGAAACCGTGGTGATTATCAAATTACTTGTTTGATATTTGGGTTAATATCTCCAATAGGCATGGCACGATATTACAGATTTCGCAACTGCTTTCATATCTTGTCTTTTGTTAGCTTGATAAGAGTTGGACTTGTAAATGAAGGCTCAGTGAACCAACAAATAATTTATCAGTGAGATCAAACAGCCAAAATCAGCAGACTCTATTTAACTTGAAATGCTTTTTTTTTTTTTAATGATGGCCATTAATCACGTTATGTATCTCTCTTTTGTTTGGGTACCAGCCCAGTAGTGGAAAATAAGGAGAGGTATACTGGCTAAACAGACACTGTGGCTACAAAATGCAAATTATAGATTACCTTTGCAGAAGTAGACTTACAAATAATAGTTATTGGTCACAAAATCCCTGCTGGAAACACCACCCTGACACAGATAAATACTTTGACAAAACATATTAGTGGTGGATGAAAGGGAGATTCATAACAATAGCAACATTTTCTGCAGGTATAATAAGCAGTGATTGTCTCAGTTAGACACCACACTGATAGATTTAAACTCTTCAGCCTTGAAACATTGAACTTTCAATCAGTACATGTAAGGATAGAGTTATTATAGTAAGGAGCTAACTGGGACAGCTGCAGGGTCATCAGCCAGGGGACCACCAATCATTGACATTTCGCTCCTATATCCCAGTACGTCTTCTGGTGGCATGATTTGATTATTATTTTTGATGGACACACAGGCAGCACTTTAATGTTGTATTTGGTAGAGGTGAATATAGCATAATTTTGGCTGTGTTATACTGCTGGGCAGTTTACTTCAGAGGCTCTCAGTTTTCTCTCAGTCAAGGACAACTTACTATAAAAAAAAAAATCTACTGGGAACCACCTCACGTATGTCCTTTGGAATAATTTTACATAGCTTATTTTTTCACATTTATACCTATTTATGTACAATACAAGAAAAATGTAGAACGAGACAGTTCACATCAGTAATAGGGGTGTGCACTTGACTGACAGAAGGAAGATTTCTATATTTATTAAGAGGTATAGATTGTGAGATTAGAATATAATCTGAATTACAGATTCCACTTAAAAAAAATAAAAAAATTTAAATGGTATTAGTTGAACAATGAAACGGTTTAATGGATAAACAAACGGTTTTATACAGCATGGAAATTGTAATGGGTATGTCTGAAATTTTTTGACAGAGACACAAATTGCCAAGTAACCCTGGTAGTCCCCGAACTTGTATTTGAGAAGCACTGGCGTTTATTTCATTTAATCATTTGTTTACATTCTTAATCTGCTACAGAAAAAAACAACTACTTACCAAAGAGCTGAAAATAGTACAATATTGTTCTCTAGACTGTAGCGATGCTGAAGTATAAAGAGAATTCAAGTACTACATGCACAGTACAACACAGAAGTCTGTAGGCTACTAGAGTAAATGTAAGTATTTTCCACAACTGCTTTATAGGCTATATTAGTGAGGCAAACAAAACACAAGCAAAACTATAAAAACAAACTATATAGCCTCACCTTCAACCTTAGAGCTGAGTCTCTCTTTTCAAAAGAAAAGTGGAGCAGAGAAAAAAAAAAACCGAATAAACCTATGACTCAATCTCCCAGAATGCATTTCCTCAAACGGAAACGCCGGGGACTCCATGGAAACGGCAGAATGGCGTGCTAGCCTGGAAGAGAAGAAGCATCGTTAGCTAGCGTTAAATCAGGATCTTCTTGGATAAACTTGGCTGAATACATTTCAGTTCCCACCTCTGCCATGATGAGCCGTACGCCCGATGCACGCGCCCGGTAAGACATTAGTTAGTTAGTTAGTTGCAGGGGAACTAACTAACATAGTGCTTGATTAGTTTTTTTAAAAATTAACCTCACAAAAGCAGCGAGGATATCAGAGGTTAGCTAGCTGGTTGTTAGTTAACTTAGGCTTCCATGCTTCTACACTTACTATAGTTACAGCCAGGAACGAGTTTTCCGTTATTCATCAATAAGTGTAAACACAGGACGTTTTTAGTGGACCGTGATAAGTACTGACTGTTCTCTATCAACACAAGCCGTTAACTCACGATCCTTACAATACAGTGCAAATGCTAACGTCTCCTTTTCTCACTGAAACGTTAATTAATACTGACCAGCTCTCACTACTGTCTGTGTCATCAACCATGATGAAATAATAGGCTAATGGGGTTTAATTGCACTACATGGATCATAAACAGAAACACTTGGTTTGTCTAGATATTGTATGTTATTGGTGGTAATAGTTGTTTTTTTCTATATATGGCCTGTTTATATATGGATAGACCTATTTTTTCACTTACCTACAATAGTTTTGTGTTTGATATTTTTTCATATGCGTGTTTATTTCTATCTTCTTGTGAACTGTTCTTAGAACTGAGTGGAAGTCCATTGAGACAAACTTAAAACTAGTTAGTGGTCAACAAATAAGCATTTTTCAAAGGCTGATGCCAATATTTAGAAAGCAGAGCAGCTAATGCTTACATCAAAACAAACAAAGAAAGTAGTGTATAATTCAATTTTTTTCATGCACATTACAATCTAATATGTAAGGTTATCCAAGACCATAAAATGTCCTTTCAGATGGAATGTTTAATGATTAATGAAATTGAAAAAGAACAGTACATTGGGTGATACTGTATATTTCAGAACATGAATGGAGGACAATAAATTATTTATCTATCTATCTATCTATCTATCTATCTATCTATCTATCTATCTAAGGAAGAATGGACCACAGTGTGACAGAACTGCATTATAACATAATTTATATTTAATATTTTAAACATTTACAGCAGGATGCATGAGAGTATAGTGCAGCTCTCCAAACTAACTTTTTCTCCACCTTCCGTAAACTCAAGGAATAGTGCTAACATTGTTTCACAGTGGCCACACTGACAAGTCTGCCTGCAGATATGTCTGCACACATTTATTATTTATCTGCCTTGTGAGCTTAGTCATCAGTTGGTGCCGATTATGTTAAAATGCCAGATAATCTGCCCAAATAATCAGCAAGTCACTGCTTAAAGGCAAATTATTTGTATCTGTACACCTACTTGGCCAATAAAGCTGATTCCAAGTTGATTAAAATAAAAGACTGTAAATCACATCCACAAGACGTTTTTGGTCATTGATGACCTACACATTGATCTTTTTAGGAGATTCAAACTCTATGACTTATTATAAAAGAAAAACAATTATAATCTCTTTCTCAGGCAAATATGTGAAGCATATGCACTTTTATGTCATCACATTTGCATCACATTTGATTACTGCTGTTAATGTTCTCCTTCACTGCCTCCAGAGACAACCAGACAAGAAAGATCCAGGAAAACATTACCAATGTGGAGAAACATTTTGGAGAGATGTGCCAAATGTTTGCTGCCTACGTCCGTAAAACAGCCAGGCTACGAGACAAGGCCGATATCCTTGTTCGAGAAATCGGTCTGTATGCAGACACTGAAACGCCAACCCTGAAAAAGGGTATGAAGCAGTTTGCGGATCACCTGGCCAAGGTTGAAGACTACCGCCAGGCTGAGGTAAAAACTACAGTGTTTTATTTCCTTATGCTTACACTTCTAATGTTATATTTACAGCCACAGTCTAAAGTTGTTATGTAAGACAGAAGCTAATATAAAGTTATTCGTCCCACAGGTGGAGAGACTTGAAGCCAAAGTCATAGAGCCATTGAAAAGCTATGGAGCTGTAGTGAAACGGAAAAGGGTAAGTGTTGGTGTAAGCTGCAGCCATGTTGATGTCTACACTGCTTCCAAGTGAGCCAAATGACAAAACTTCATCAATGTTCGACTTACAATTGTTGTAAAGTCAGTATCATTACTCCTCAGTGATAAAACTTCGCAAAAATGTTGAAATATATAACTTTTTTGTAATGTATCAAACCACAAGCATTAGTTTTCTGTCTTATTCTTGCTTTTTAAAAGTTCACATTTTAAACACGGTTATACAGAAATGCAACAAATGCTGCACTAGCTGCCAGTAACTTAAAATCTCAGCAGAAAATGGGTGAGTGCCTCAGAGATGGTCAGATTGTTTACCCTCCTGCCTTAGCCTCTCCCAGTATCCATCTAAATTGCTGCAGCTTTTTGGAAGGTCAGATTTCAAGATTAGATGTACTACAAGTATGCAGCAATCACCAAAACAAGAATACGGGTTACTGTTTGGGACACAGAGCACTTTACTGTCAGTGTTATCACCACTACATGGCCACATGAGGGCAGTATTGGTGTAATTATAACATCCTTCTGGCACATCAGCCTGTGTTATTGTCAGCATCCCCTTCCTCAGCATCTTGTTTTAACCAGGATTAAAAGACTTTATAAAAGTATGTCAAGTTCAGTGTTTCTTTGTGACTTTTGGAGTCTGCCATAAATGATCAAATTAGTCATATTGCCTTGTGTTGTCTTGTCGCCCACAGTTGCAGAGTACTGTCAACAGAGTACCTGTTTTTTCTTTCCTTCTTTTCTTTTAAAACTAAAACACTTGGAAACTAAAACACTTGCAGATCTACCAGATTTTTAAGTACGTGCCAAAATACACAAGATGCTTCTGAACTTGTTTAAAAGAAACAGTTGGCGTCAAGAATTATTGTGAATTTAAGTGATTTTGAAATTGAAAGCAGTGAAATTGGCTATATTAAATCTTCTGTCATATATATATTATATCTGTCCTTTACCATTTACCATACACACAACAGGGAGTGCTTGACATCTTGATCCAGAAACACTGCCACCAAATGTTTGTTTGATTATGTCCTATAAATAATTGACCATCATTATGACTACTGTGTCCTTGTGTGCCTGTGCATCCATGCAGGAGGATCTGAAGACAACACAGAGTGCCAGAGACAGAGAGGCCAAACAGATGGCTCAGCTGGAGAGGACCAGACAGAGAAACCCTTCAGACAGGCAGATCATTGTATCCTTGCCTTGTTTCACTAGTTCTCTCATGTCAAACAGACAAATGATCTTTAACCTTACAAAAAAACACTAATATACTTTTTAGTGCAGGTGACTTTTTAGATAGAGCTTGATTCTTTATCAGTTAGTGATATGAATTAATGTTCTAACAGGAGAAAAAAAAAATAATTATATCTTGTCTAGTTGGATAACGTTTATTTCACAGTATCCCACCCACTTGATACAAGAATAGCTTGTACCCAGCAGCAGTGTGTAGATCAGGATCCATTTACAGGAGAGGAGTAAACACAGATTACTAATATAATAACTTAACATTTTTTACTGTTTCCTTGACCAGACTTTCAGTCTCAGGTGTGTCCCGTGTAATCTGTGCCTCTTGTCACTGGTGATGTATGACCACAAAGACGAACCATATTTCAGAATCACTTCAGTTGGTTGCAAAAAAAAAAATCAAACAGAAATCATCCAATATGTTTTAAAGGTTCAGTGGATACTTAATTGTCAGATGCAGTGTCAGCTACAGATTTATTTCATCACTCTTAATCTGGAAGTGATATGCATATACAATAACATCAGCCTGTGTTATGTAGCGTCTGTTTTAATACCTGTGTTAAATAGCATGCATACATGACACACCAGTGTCAAAACTGCAGAAGCTGTTACTTTTACTTCCTGTAGAAGCATGTCAGTATCTGTAGGGCTCTTAGATATAGGTAGTGCAGGTGGGACTGGAACTGCTAAAACTTTTTGTACTACTAACTTGGGTATCAAGCATCCATCTTCTCACTGAGATAGCCAACAAGAACAAAGCAACACTATTGTATTTCTATACATATACTGCACTGTGTCACACTGATGATTAAAGGTAGAATACACAGGATTTGTTGGTTGCTGTTTGTAAACACACCATTTAAAGTTGGCCTCTTCTCTCCAGCTCAACAAATGAGACAGAAAGAATAAAGTGAGGGACCATCATTAGTGAGAGCAAAACTGTGAATACATTATTGAGTGTTTCATAGCAGTTACATTCTGAAGCCCAAATGAACTTGCCCACACCTCCTCTGCACAATGACAGATTTTGTGTAAATGCAACCAAAACAACCTTTCATCCTGTCTGTATTCTAACCTCTTGATTCCACTGGGCATGGGTGTGTTGTATTCTGATTCCACCGCAATCGATTACAGCCATTCTAGATAGAAGTACATCAGCGCATCCTAGAGGCGTCTCTCTGCTCTGCTCTGAGTCTGAGTCTGTTTTTGAGGGATGCTGTGTCAAACTCCACAGAGCAGATCGACCTGCGTAGGAAGTCAGACACAGAAACAATATAAAGAATCTGGTCAATTTTCAAAGTAAAAGACTCTGGCCAGGCTCATGGTCATAAAAGCAGACAAAAAAAGAAATCATTGAATTACATAACCTAAAATTATCAATCAAAATCTGAGCGAGACATGCCCAGTGGAATCAAGGCATATATTTGCTCTGCCTCTGTGTGTATATGTGTGGAGCGCTGTTATTGACATGGAGCGACACACCACAGCCCAAAGGCTGATGCCCAGAAATGTCCCGAAAGACAGAAAAAATCTCCTGAGCACATCAAAATAATGAGAAAATAAGAAAACACGGGCAGAGAGCTGTCTCTGCAGATACAGACACCACCAAACACTTCTAGTGGGAAAATCCTGCATAACAGTGTAACTCAAAAACTTCAGCCATAATCTGATATGTCCAAGTCTGATATGTTTTGGAGTATTTTTTAAGTACATTTTATTTTCTCCCATGAGGCTGAAAGTGAGCTCCAGAGAGCCACCATGGATGCCACACGGACCACCAGGCAGCTGGAGGAAACCATAGATGAGTTTGAGAAGCAGAAGATCCGAGACATCAAGGTCTGCTCCTTCAAGCTTTCTAATCCACATTAAATTAAAGAACTACAATTTCAGTGGTGGAAAACATACGTCCGTTGAAGCAGTGGGTGGCAGTGAATGAATGAAACCAGACAGTGGTGATGTAAAGGGTTTTTTTTCACACCTGCTTAAACTAATGAATCCACCTTCAGTTGGTCGAAACTATTCTTGCTTTGTCATTTCAGAACTCTTGAATATTTTGTGGCCACCAAGCAGTTGTCGTTCATTTAAAGGGATAGTTCAGATTATTTAGTGTGGGTTGTATGAGATACTTATCGATAGTCACTGTATTAGCTACATTAGATGGTAGTCCACACAACCCCAGTTTGAGCGATTTTCACTGTATTTTTGATAGTTAAAAAAAAAAAGGTCCATCTGAAAAAAATCAATATCAGTTCAAGTGTAAACCATATTCAGAATATTTTCACTACTTTACTTTGCCATCAGACCCTTTTTGATGGAAAATACAAGCCAAATATTGCTCTCTACACACTAGAACACTACACTCTACAACTGGAACGTAAAATGACTGAATATGCCTATGGAGTTTAGTTGGTTTGAAGAGAGCACTATCTGGCAGACTATTTATAAGTACAGCCCCCCCTCAGATAATCTGAAATATCCATTTAAGCAGTGCCAAAGCCTATTCTACACTGAAATATTATCTCCATCTTTCCCTTTCATAGAAAATCTTTTGTGACTTTGTGACAGTGGAAATGTCGTTCCATTGCAAGGCGTTGGAGGTGTACACCTTAGCCTACCAGAGCATGCAAAGTGTGGATGAGGAGGAGGACCTGGAGGTAGGCTGATGATCTGCCCAGCATTAGTGTGTTTGTGTTTATAAATTCATGAAAGTTTCACTCTGAGGAAAAGGTAGTATATGTGACAGTTTGCCACAGGGCTAAAAGCTGATCAGTGTCTATGTACACCCTCTGCGGTGCCCTTGATTAACCCGGTGGTTATTTATCTAGTCCAGGCTATCATGGTTTTATGCACACATTACTCATCAGCTCATTGCTCACACATACTCTGCAGTCCACACCCTCTAACTGAAGTGGTAACTGAGGTAACGTGGTGAATTCTGCACAAACCAGTGTTTTGCTACCTACTTTCTTCTGTTTACAATCTAGTTTAAGAGGTCTGCCAAACTATTTTAAAAGCCAAAGTCAGAAGTGAGAAAACAAAAGGATCAATGATATTCAAGAGCGCGAGGTTCCTCTTGCAGATACCCTTCTGCTATTTTCCTCCACCCCTTTGCCATCTCATCTGTGTGTTTTTGCACTGAATCATCTCCCATCCATTCATATTGAAGTGAAACTCCTCACCCAGACAAGGCTGTTTTTCAATGACTCATAGAACAAAGCATGGGAGATTGAATCATCTGAAAAAGGCACAATGACAGGCATGAAGACAATCCTGATCGAGAAGCTTTTGCGGAATTTATTTTCTGCACAGTGAAAACCATCACTGTGGCTTAAATGGCAGTTAGCTGTTATCAGATGCATACCTGCCGAGCTGCTTTGTTTATGTGACCAACGACCAATTGTCAGCCCAGTTTGTTGATTTGCTGGATATTCCAGGTTGCTATTGCACAACATCTCAAAACTGAATGTGTTGAGCTACATTACCAATGTGCACTCATACTGTGGCTACCTTACAGTCATTTTTTAAATATCTTCTGTACACACAATAAGATTACTGAAGCGTGTGTGTAGGCATTGCTTCCATTCTTCTGTTTCTCTTTGGAAAAATATAGCGCCTACTGTCTTTGGCAGGTGTTCAGGAGTTCGCTGCACCCCCCTGACTACCAGTCACGCTTAGACATAGTGCGAGCTAATTCCAAAACCTCCCTCGATCGGACTGGGTCCTTCCTGAGCACATCAGGGACTTTACAGGTAAGATACAGTCAATGCAAAGATGCTCTGCCACAAAATTTCCCTACGAGTTCCCTGTTTGACAAAGTATCTGTAACAGCATTGCTTTTCATCTTCAACTTTTGACAGTTGCAGAATTTTCATCATGAAAATTCCCTTCTTTCCTTTTCAAACCCCGGTAGTCTTCCTCAACTGGCGCTCGATAGCTCAGAGTCGTAACGGTAACGCCGATCTGTATGAGCAGCATCACTCCAGCCATCACTCAGTGTGAATTTCCACACGTCATTGCATGTCAGTACCATCATGCATTTCTTCCTATCTTCAGTTTAACCCAGCATCCTAACGGTGGTACTGCCCTAACGTGTGAATTTATAGGTTTGCCTTCTAAAAGGTCTGGACAGCCAGTCTTCACTTTCTCACTAGATGAGGAGTATCATTTGATATCTTTGAAGAACTGTCTGATTTAAGTCTCACAGGCTGCGTTCAGATGTCGTGTCTTGTATACAGAGATGTCCAGATTGTAGCTTGCAGAGGCAGATTGCCTCAAATGCTTCTTGCATCACAATTTGAGATCATACTTTGCTTCAGTGATTAGGTTGATTTTATCTGTGTGTGAAACTGCAATCACTGCTAAACAACAAACCAGAAATCCATGATATGGATTTTTTTTTCAGCAGATTCTGAGAACCGATAATTACCTGCTTCTCATGGCTGGTAACTGATAAGACAACTGATAATTTCACATTTTTATATTTTAAAAAGAAGTTCATATAACCTGTACTTTATGCACAGCTGAGGCTTAGACAGGCTGTAGTGAGCAAAGATTGATGATTAGGCTGAGTGACACCAACAAGTATTGATTTTTAAGCCAGTTTAAATCATGGTTTAACTTTAAATTGTGTTGCACCAAACTTTTAAACTAGCTTTAAATTAAGAAAGTTTCAATTTAAACTTTGGTTTAGTTTTACTATAAATCTAGCACACAAACGCAACAGTTTTTTTAAGGAATACAACGCAGCCAGTATTTAACAGGTTCCCCTCTCTTTCAATTACTACCAAGGTTCCAACGTCACTTGAATTTATTTGGGGTAAACAAGCATCTCCATGTTGACTGAACTCTTTATTTATTTCAGTTGACATCAGTACACTTGGATTTACTAAACAGAGAACAGTTTTCATGTAATAGAGCTTTGTGTAATTTTAATGGTGGATCTACTAATTTTAAACCTAGTTTTGCTCCGACTAGATTAAATCAGTCTTTGTGGATGCAACCCGGGCTTAATATTCCGTCAGTCCAACCAAACCCAATCTAACAGACATCACTATGAAATGAAGAACTGTTGAAGGAACAAAGTGGGACATATCTAAGTTTATTTATCTTGTACTACAAATATGGACTAATATAAGCTGAGGAATGTGGTGTCCTTGCACATCAGGGTGTGCTCACGTCTGTACCTGTATTTGTCTCTGCTCTTAACCGCAATCCTGTTGAAAGAGAAGTGTGCAGGAGAAAACAGATTCCACGGAAGCACCGGTTGTGCTTAATGACTACCTGCTAAGTGTTTTAGTTGCATAGTGACTGTTTATTTGTTGTCACAGCAACAAAGGGCTTGCAGTCGGCAGACGAGAAGAGAGGAGGAGGAAGATGACGAGGAAGAGGATGAAGATGAATCTGAGGAGGAGGAGGAGGAGGATGAAGAGGACACAGATGATGAAAATTAGTGGGTTTTTTTAACTTACTTTGTGTGTGTCTGTATGGCACAAAAATGATATAAAAAGGTGCATTGCTGTTTTATAATTTTGTAATAAAGAAAAAGAAGAAGCAGCTGTGTCATTGCCAAAATCACCTCACACTGGTGGTCAGAGCAGTATTGTAGTTCAAGTGTGTTGTTTGTTTAAGCTTTGTTCTTTACTGACATTTGTCCTTAAAATTCCAGCCTATTGTTGTCTTAGCTGTATTTTTATATAACATAATGCCAAAATCCAGACTACACAATCAATTGTATTATATTGTAAGTGTTTTTTTAGTGCAGCATTAATCATCTTTATAAATAAAAGTCAGTTTTCACACTTTGCATTGTTCCAATGAGTTGCTGTTCTATAATAAGTACATGGTGTACCCTCAGTCACTTTGCATAGAAACGCCAGCAGAGAAGTTGATTGTTATTTTAGAAATTGTTCAGAGTGTGAATCAGTCTAAGTGACAGTAGTTACGTGACGACTGTGGTTGAAAGTGACTCATCTGTTCCACAGACAAGCAAAAGTGGTACAAATGAAGCCGGGGACATTTTGCACCACACTGTCTGTGTTTATCAGGATTATAGGAGCATGCAAAGTGTGGACTATATAAATATATATGTATGTGTGTGTGCGTGTGTGTGTGTGTGTGTTACAGTATGTGTTGTCTGTCACAGTGGAGGCTGCTGCTGCTGCTGCTGCCACAGTGTCGGCTGATGGCTCCTATGTCTCTCATGCATGAGTCATTCAACACATTTATCATTCCTCGGTTCGTCTGTGTCATGACGAATACTTTTCTGCCCCTGGACGTGTACACACAAACATACATGCTTAAAAAATGTATTTGGTTACAATTACTAATTAAAATCTGTTTACTTTGTTTAGTCCCTTATTAGGGCTGCACCCAACTGTTATTTTCATTAGCGATTCTCATCATTTCCTGATTAACCGATTAGTTGTTTGGTCGATGAAATGGCCCAAAATTGTGAAAAATCTTGATCACTTTTTCCAGTTCCCAAGGTGAAGTCTTGTGAATTTCTTGTTTTGTCCAAAAGCCATAGATCTTCAGTTTGTCATAGGAGTAAACAAACAAGAAAATATAATGGACATTTTTTGTTCTCTCAAAACGATTAATCAATTATCAAAATAGCCAAATGCTAACCAACTAATGTAATAGTTGACAACTAATCAATTAATTGACTGATCATTGCAACTCAATGTATATTACATTATATGTTTGTTGTCAGGTTTATTAATTGTTTGTCCAGCTATTCTGTCTTTTGTTATGCACAAATGCATATTTAGATTAATAGCTGTAGTTATGCGTAAATGTACATTGGTGTACCTCACATTATCAGTGGGTCCGTGTAGCTAAAGTTAGCAGCTGCTCTTACCTGTAAATGCCTTTAAATTAGATTAGATGCTGTACTTACGTGCATTTAAATGTGCTTCTGTGGAACCAAGATTAGTTGTTGGCCTGTGTGGCTAAGATTTGCAAATGGTGTGTTATTTTTTGTTTTAATTGTGTTTTAAAGTTGCCATCTAATAATCCCCATTTTTGATAAATACATCTGTAGTCTGATTACTTCTTCTTTTGCTGTAAGTGTAATGGAATACAAACACATATTGCAGATTTATTTCAGTATCTGTATAAAGATGAATATCATGCACATTTAAAGGCATGCACAAACTGAATTAATGGAGCCGGCGTGCAAACAACAGCAAGATTTTTTTGATGTAACAAAAAAATATGAGGGCTACTAAACGTCCCTTTCAGCACCACTGATTATCTCAGTTACTGTGAGATAAAAGCTGTGTAGGTGGTGTGTCATCAGCCCTCTGCGCAACAACACCTTAATGCATATAAAGGTTAATGTGTATGCAAACACAGTCACACTAACACGCACTCACACTGTAGTTTGACTTTGGTGTGCTGCGGATCAGAATGGCCTGTGTTGCAATGAGTCATCACCTATAAAGTGTGTTTGTGTGAGTGAGTCAGAGTTTTTCCAATCGCAGATAAACCTAAAGGCTCCACTCCCTGATCACAGAGTCAGAAGAATGGATAGTGACCGACCAGTGAGAGAGAAGAGAAAGAAACAAAAAGAAAGAATGAATGTGAGGTAAAGTGGTAAAAGGGAGAGACTAAGAGTCAAAGGTACAAAAGCCGGCAAGGTTTGGTTATGAGTCACTGCCTGTAAAAAAAAAAAAAAAAAAAAAAAACAAAGGCTGAAAAACAAACAAGGATACCCATGCAAAGAACCAGATGTGAAAGGAAAGGAGGAGGGGAAAGAGGGACAGTTGAGCGAGGTCAGTCATCACCCCGGGTCCTTATCGTTGACTCTGACTCATTGCCCCTCAGCGTCACGCCACTCCTATCAAATCCATCACGCACGGCGCACGTCAGTCCCTGCACAGCCTCGTGCAGCTTTTCATATGCAGCACCTTTCCCTCGAGCCTCGCGCCACTGATCTCACTCTGCCGGCAGCCTTCTCGTGCGCCATACATTTTTTCTTTCATGAACATCAAACTAAAATCTCTCAGTACAGCTCGTGCGGATGTCTCCCGCAACCACCAATAAATGCAATTTGCACCTGAAGCTCGCCTTTGAAATGCTTATTGAGGGCGCTCACTTCCCCCGAGCCGCCAGCAGAGGGCGATGTTTAAAAGTTTTCATACCTGGACTGTTTAATTTGGGGAAAGTGTGATATGGAGACATTGTGTTCTTTTCGACCTGTAGGTAGCTACAGTGAGTGTGTGTGACGGCTGTTATCTCTCTAGAGAAGTGGACTGATTGCATTTTGAAAGCCACAGAACTGAGCTTTGAACTGCCAGACCAAAACATCCGGATATGTGATGTATTTTAAGCAGGGCTGCATGACATGTTAAAAATATCATGTTGCAGTTATTTTGATTGCATTTGCGATATGATTCACAATTAGTGAGAAGGATCATTTTTGCCTCACAAGTTTCATTTTCACTGAAAAAAAAGCTAATAAACCCAAAACTAATGTTTTTCTTGTATCTGGAGAACAAGATTTATAGGTCAGGACATGTCTGCAGCACCACAGTACTTCAATATGATGCCTTTTTGTCACATATTCTTCCTTTATCAAAATATTTCAGCTTCTGTGATCTGAATATTGGACATTTTCGGTAATATTTCGATTGATTGTGCTTGCTGCCCTACTTTTAAGCATGTAAACCTGGACTTAATGACTGAATCATTTTGGCCTTCACTCAAATGAAAGTGCAGTTTTTGTAAACAATAACAAACTGGCTAAGCCTGGATGTATGAAAGTGGGTCAGTCCTTTTGATACATACCTACAATCCACCATATTAGCCAACGTTATGTGCTTCACCAGTTTACCACTGCTGAGAAACAGGTGTGGATTTAATATTCCACCTCTGTGAGTCTGACATAGAAATAAAGACATGTCTTGATGTGACATTTTAGGTACACACCTCTTTATATTTTCCTCCTGCTAAAGCTGCAAACACGCTCCTGCGAGAGTGTATAGGGGAGTGTTTCATAGGTCAAATTTAATGGAGTGAGTGTCTGTGGTGCAGAACCCTGTGACTGGTTCTCCTATAGATCTGACACACACACACACACACACACACACACACACACACAAAGAGGTGAGGAATCCCTCCTCTCCCCCTCTGACTCATCTGCAGTGATCCCCAATGGTGTCTGCATCTGTGACGGAGAAAAAGGCATGAAAGTGAGTGTGTTCTTGGTATATGTGTGTATATAACTCCCCAGTTCTATATGTGCAGGTGTGTTTGGCCAAAGGACGTGTGTGTGTGTGTGTGTGTGTGTGAACGTATAGGCTCAGTATATGCATATGTTAATATATGTGCATGTGTGCCACGCAGTCCTACAGTACAGTTGTTTGGAATATTAAATACAGTGCCGTGCTGGCGGCTGTTATAAAATCGAGAGGCAGCATAGCCGGAGTGTGACTCACACACTGACTCACTGACAGCGCTGCCGTGGCGTGTGTATGTTTCTGTGCATGTGTGTGTGTGTCTCTCACTCTGTGGTTCCTCTGGCAGACCCGCTGTGTGTTGCTGGTGTTCTAAGAACTCTGAACCCTGCCACAATCTCTGGATTTCACACCAGCAAACATATGTGTGTGTATGAGTGAATGTGCGTCCTTCCTCCTATAAGAGCAGCATATGCGCTGCCGTACGTGTGCGACGGTCAGACAAAAAACCCACACACACTGAACTGATAAACTCCCAACAAATTTTCCTTAATGGAGCCGCGTTTTGTCAGGTATTGTCAGATAAACATCACACAAACACATCATCACTCAGGTGATCTGCTATCAACTCTCAGACTGGTGCTCACATACAGGCCTGGAAAGAACAAAACATGACAAAACACATTATCAGAGAACATTTCAAATCTTATACAGTACAGAGCTCCTGTATGTGTCTCCCCTCCCTTCCCCCCTCTAACAAGCGATTCAGAGTCACTCCATTTAAACACAACAGGCTGAAGAATCCTGTGATACACCAGTCTGTCCTCATGTTAAACCAAAGTCAGCGTGCTAACTGAGATTTAAATCCAAAGGATGTGATATCCACTGTATATTTGTCTTGACTATTTGCTGTGATTTTGTACATTTGTGGAAAGTATCATATGTGTACTATATGCTTAATTTGTGTGTTATCTTTTTAACTGAGCTACCCAGGGACACAAAGTAATTTCAGTGCTGACATTTAAGATGTATCATATCGTATCGTATCGTACATTACTTGCCCAAAAGGGTTTACATGACAAAAGCAAGTAGGCCAATAGGCAAATTTGTATCAATGATTACAACTGGGATATAAATTCAAACATGTTAAATAGAATAAAAGGGGGGTACATCAACAATTATTAAAGGGTAATCTGGACAGTCTTTTCCCATGTTCCCAAGTGACTAATGGGGACAACATGTTTTGGTCCACTACTGAGCGATGTGGCTCCAGCCAGCAGAAGCGAAACTAAGCTACACCGTAATCCCTCTGGGCAACTACTGTATCACAGTAAATCCACTGAAAGTGCTTGATTTTGCCGCTAACAGGCTCAGATTGTTCTTATATCTGTCTGACATCATTATGGAGAGGATCTCTAAGGAGACAGACCTTTTTTTAAAAGCTGCTACAAGGAACTTTCACACTGTGTTGATTTTGGAGGCCCACAGTCGTGTTTTCACTGTATATAACATCAAAAATAAAATTGTCCAAGTAAAAATCTCCTCCTGCTTCTTTTTAGCCTGCTAACACACTACTCACTGTCATTTTGTCCCAGAAAATGTAGACACAGGCATTAAGAATAATTACAGAAACCAGAAACAGTTGCTTTATTGCCCTCACCAAATTCACCAGACTCCATTTGCAAAATGGTCATTTTAACATAATCTTCATTCAAAGTCACAAATAACATCTTGGCTTGTCTTTCCAGTGCAGCAATAATCACCAGCTGTGGTTGTTTGGTCAAAATAAATCCTTAATTAATTAATTGCATTATATGTGAAAATATTCTGACTCCACTCATTTCCCCCCACTGCCTCTCCACCCATTAAAAGTTTGTTTTGACAAGATGACCAGAATTGGTGATGTTGGAACAGTGGAAAGATGAGCCATGGTGAGTTTTATTTTGCTTTTGTCACATTTTAATTAAGATGACAATGTTAAAATGTTTTGCAAAGAAAGTCTGGTTAGTTTGGCAAGAGCAATGAGGCAAAACATATCTTAGTCTTTAAGTAAGGTCTGTCTCTGTAGCGATACTTATCATAACCATCTCAGCTTGTCACTGGCAAAAACAAGCATTTTCATTGGATGGACTGACATGCGCAGTTGCCTGGAGGGATTACGTTGTTGCTCAGTTTCGCTTCTGCCGGCTGCAGCATTCACCGTAATACTGGATCAGTTTCAAAAATTGCTGTCCTCATTTACAGACAACAACATGGGAAATGGGTTGAAAAATGCAGAAGTTACCTCTTAACTCTCAGGAAAGATAAGCATTCATATTCAAATCTACAAAAGATCTGTTTATCATACTGTTTCAAACATTTACAAAAAGGATCAGAATCTGAGAATCTGAGTTTAGGCCCTTAGGTGACAGTGTGTTTAGGTGTTATGGGTATGTCCACCCTCCTTCTGGGTTTTTTTAATGTGTGTGGTTAAGCAAGATTTCATGTTTCCATGTGCGACTTCAGAAGTGCTGTGTATGTGTGCTTCCAGTCACGTGTGTGTTATTACCAAAGTAGGAGACACTGAGCTGCTCAGGAATGTCTTCCCAGCATGTATACAGCCACCGCTCGTCCTCCCAACTCCCTGATTTATGCACCAACATGAAAGGCAGTGTACCTGTTGTCAAGTGCAGTAAGTCATAACAGTTATTGTACAGTATCTGTCCAGGATTCCAGGATCACAGGTACAAACATAAATCAAGGGATGCCTGTGCTTTAAACAAACGTACGGTATTGTAAATCTGTGCGTGTCAGCGTTGTGGCGATGTTCTGTGCTACAGTATATCATCTGATGATGATAAAGCAGAAAGTGACTTCTTATTTACTCTCCGATGCCTGATAGTGGTGTCACTTGGATATCCACGCTCAGCATAAATCACTGTTTGCAAAGAATAAGAGGGAAGTGAGAAACCTGGTGTGTGTGTGTGTGTGTGTGTGTGTGTGTGTGTGTGTGTGTGTGTGTGTTCTCTACAGGCTGATTTTGATCTATGGTTATATATCAAGTCATATATCCTCATGAAAATGAAAGGCCAGCCATGCTTGTAAAAAAAAAAAGGTTATTTATCCTTGAAGTTTAAAGCTAGAATATGCAGGATTTGTCAGATGCTGTTTGTAAATGCACCAGACAAACAGTTGATTGTTGAGTTTCATTCCCAGTTCATCAAATACTGATGCTTGATGTGTCCTGAATACTGCAAAATAATGAAAAAATTAGAGACCACAGGCAGCGGGCAGGGACTCTGCAGATACACATGCCACCACGCACTTCTAGAGGGTCATAAGTGACGATTGAAAATGATTATTTTAAATTAGTTTAACTAGGGTTAACTTTTGAAATGGCTGCCTTTTTTAGATGGATTGAGAAAAAGTTCACGTAAGTTCAGGAGAACTTCAAGAAAGTTCAGGAGCAAACTCAACCCAGTTGAGTTTTATGATGTGTCTCTTCTTTCTTTTACATCAGTTGATAATTCAGCCAACAAAATTTTCACAAAGAGAAATTAAATCTTTTCTGCCATCATGACTAGCCTAACTAGGCTAATAACTTTTTAGCTAGCTAACAAAAATGTGATGTTTTTTGTTCAGCTAGCCAGCAAACATTGTAATGTTTTGTTAACATTTCAGCTAGCTAGCAAAGGATGCTACTTTTTATTAAGGAATCCAGATCCCCCCCTCTTTTATCCTCACTAGGTCTCAATAGCACTCAAAGTTATGTTTATTTATTTATTTATTTATTTATTTATTTATTTATTTATTTTAATTTGGGTAAGCAAGCATCTCCACAAATTCCATTCACTATTTAATTTCCATTTAGATAACTAAACTTGGATTTACTAAACTGAGATTAGTTTTTAATTGTACAACAGAGCTCTGATTAAAAATTTGGATTTACTCGTTTTACAGTTTTGATAAACTCTGATTGGAACAAATCTCATTAAATCAGTCTTTGTTGGTGCAGCTCAGTCTGAACGTTCTCTCACATGCAATAACACAAGCATACAGTTTGTCTGAGAGCAAGTGTGTCTCTCAAAATACAAGTGCACTTTTAATGTGTGTTCAGTCATGTTGTGCGTATGTGCTTCAGATCTGGTCTTATCTATTACATGCTGAATGTGATATCCAGCTTTGGCTTCATACTCTGCCCACAGTCTACCCCCACCACCAGCTGCCCCATGGCTGTTGTCGAATGATTTCGAAATCATCCATTTTCAAAGGAATGGGAAGGAGAGAGCGAAAGAGTGCACATTTGCATCTGTGTGTTGCGCAAAAGGTTTATCAGACAGAGCCGTGTTGTGATCGGTGAGGGAGGCCTTGGCTCAGGCCCTGTTCAGGAGCTCAGTGTCGCTGCAGCCTTGGCAAGTAGTTCTGTGTGTGTGTGTGTGAGAGAGTGTGTGAGTGTGTGTGTGTGTTTCTGGGTCTGCCTTGTTTTTCTGTCCCGTGCCTCTCATCAGCCGACGGCCTGGTTTCAGCAGGTCATTATGAGCCTGTGTGTGTGTGTGTGTTGGCCAATCCTGCTAGGTGAGCAGCGGGTGTGTTTACAGTTGATCAGCCACTTCCTAGTATAACATTACAGTCCTATCAGCCATAACCTGCAATCCATTGGCCTTCCTGTATCTCTGCCACAGTCCATTACAATATCAAACTATTTTTATGAACTTTAACTCTATAAACATTCTCTGAACCTTGGCCACTGATTCATTTAACTATTGACTTCAGTGCCATGTGAGCTATTCTACTACTGATAAAACAAAACAACAACAAACACAAAAAGAAAGATTAAGATTCGCTCTATGTTATTGCTATTCAGTGCTGCTGAAAAGAGTAACTTGAGCCCTGTTTGCCACCTGCTCTGTCCTTTGCATTTATCTCTAAATGTGCGTTTATTTAGTTTAGATTGCAGCCACCTGGTGCTTGTTGCCCACTCAGTAACAGATCCTCATGTGAGTCAGGAGCAGAAGATGTGAAGCAGAAAGACAAACAGACAGGCTGAACACATGGTGACTCTCCTTTGTTCATTTTACACTCATAGTCGAGCCAAGACTGACACAATGAAGAAATACAATGAATACAGTAGTACTACAGAAAAATAATGTTCAAATCTGTGTGTATTATTCAAAGAGGAGCCTCATTTTTATAGGCAAATATTAAAGACCCTTTCAATACTATCTTTGACTATTCCTATCCTAAAACTTAAGAGAGGAAGTTACTGTAATACTGCCCCAGAAGAGTGAGTACATATATTTATAAAATTTAGCCGTTGTTGAGCCAACAAAAGTTGCTAGCTAGTGTTGCTGCTACATTCTTCATGCCTCAGGTGGGTTGTAATTCACAAGAAAGAGCAAAGTGGCTGAATGTGCACGCCGGGTCATGAGGAGTGGAAAAAAAAAATATTTGTCTCCCCTGTTGCACAACAAAGACAGCATTCTCCTTCCACATTTTGAAAAATCAGAACAGAGTGTTTTCCCTTGAACAACCCTCCTCCTCTTCTCTCCTCTCGCTCTCCCCGGGCTGAAAAATAAAGTGAAACCAAAGACAGAAAGTGACATGAGAAGCTGTCAGGCCCAGCTTGGGTCAACCGCGGGGGGTCAAATCTATGTCTGGAACCACAGAGTCACTGAGTGATGTGTTAAGTGTCTCTCAGGGACACTTTAGCACATGACAGCATGGTCAAAAGAGAGGACAGAGAGAGGGATAGAGAGAGAGAGAGCGAGAGAGAGAGAGAGAGCACATTTACAATATCTCCAAGGTTGAGAGGAGTCGATCAGGCGAGCCAGTCCCTAGAGAACATCTCATCCCCTTGTAGACTTTACTGACCTCCCCATGCTCCCTCACTGAGTATCACACACCATGTCAAAACACAGCCACACACTAATGAGTAAAGACGCTAACTAGAACCAGGGTTCTTCAGCTTGTCCCCACAGGGGGACACTTTTTGGCTCCTGGCAGAACCTTTTATAAAGGTTCCACCCTAACAAGAACGCACTAAGGGGGTTTTATATCCCACGGGTTTTATCTAGAACCCTCTCAGAGAGTTATACCTAACCTTGATGTAAAGGGTTATATCATGAAAGGTTTTACTAAGAACCCCCTGTGCGACTTTCTACAGGGAGCTCTTCTACAGTATGGGGTAATGGTTCTACTCAGAAACCCTTCTAGTATTCTATCCAGAATCGTTCCACCATCTAAAGGTGGCAACAAGAACGCATCCAGGGGGGTTCTACTTTGGACCTTTTTATATTCCAAGAGTTTAATCTAGAAGCCACCAAGGGGGGTTTACTGAGAACCTTTTTATATTCCAAGGGTTTTATCCACAACACACTCAAAGGGTTCTACCAAGAGCCCTTTTATATTATCACATAAAGAACCCTTGATGAACTCTACAAGGATTTCAACAATCCTAGACTCTCCTAGTTCTTCAGGAGTTCCTAGTCTCACAAAGAACTGCTGACAAAAACTGTCTTCAAAAAAGGGTTCTTCAGAACAAACTGTTCTGTTTAGAACCTCAGCCCTTCAGTAAGAACCCTTTTGGAGTCCTTATTTCCAAGAGTGCAGGGAGCCGACTTCAGCAGTCTAACCTGTCTACACACAAACACAGGATACAATAGCAGCATCACAAAATGACAAACAGAGAAGAAGACTCACAGAGAGTCTCATAAACAGCCACAAGAGGACACACTGAAAAAAATGTGTGAAAGTGTAAACAAGTGCTTTCACCTACACACACACACACACACACACACACACACTGTAGCAGTGGCTATGAAACAGCCTGGGAACAGCTAGTCCACTAATGAGGTCTATCCCATGAGGATTTAGTACTGCACAGAGGAATGCAGGCTCTCTGCTCTCATGACTGACCTGCCCCAACACACACACACGCAAACACACACAGATGGAGCTACTTTACTGTCCAAGAGCTGCCCTCTTACACATGAATGAGAATTGATAGAGGCCGTCCAAGAATAGGACACTTGTAATTTGGTAGGTAGTGCATTAGAAACAAACATAACAAGCACACTGGGGAATTTGACACTAATTTGAGACGAGAGCGAGTCGAGGCAGGAAGAAGAGGGGGAACGGGGCTGAGAAAACAGAATGAGAACGAGGAATAAATAAACAAGGGCACAGTGGGGTCAGAGAGAGAAAAGCAATGCAGAGGGAGATACTGTGAGTTATGAGGATATGAATCTCGGAGTTTTATTTGCACTTAACATTTGTTCTCGAGGGTTGGCTCGCGGTGTGGATGTGAGAGCCAACTTTAGTGAGTTTACTAGAACAGATCTGGTGTCTGGAGCAGACAGACCCCGTCGCTGGTGGCCTGGTGATGGTGCCGGCTGCTAGCTGATAGACGGACAGCATGGGTGTCCGTCTCTGTCACGACTCTCTCAGCGAACACCCGGAGGAGTTCACCACCATTGGGTGAAAGTAGAAGTTTGAGAAGGGTTACTTTATTAGTGTGTTTTTGAAAGGCCGGTGCCTCCAACCCATTTGGAGTGTGAATACATCATTTGAAAGTACACAGTGTTCAACTGTGAATATAAACAGCACTACGTTTTAGTGCTTAGATTAAGAGACTTAAAAACATTATCCATTTAACGTCACAATGGACTTTTTTGGTTTTACAGTTAAAAAATTAAATTCCAAATGCTGGTATTACAGTCTTGTGAGATGTTTGGACTATTTCAGCTCAGACAGTGTGCAAAAGGATACTAACTCAGCTCAGTGAGTCAGTTCCTCATGGGTTTTTGCTGCAACTTAAATGCTGAAAGTGATTCTGGAGAATTAAGTGTCATGAACAGAACAGATTCAGGAAATGCAGCACACTTTTAAAATAACATACTTTTTAATCTTTGGGCTTGGGGGGAAGGTGTGAAGTCTAAAGGCTCAAGTCAAAGTGAAGTCACAAGTCATTTTTGATTTTGTCAAGTCCAGCCTACAATAATCAAATTTGTGACTCGAGTTTGACTTGAATCCAAGTCATATGACCTTCTGCATGAAGGGATCACCAAGGTTTACAAATCAAATCATCTGAGCAGTGGAAAACATATTTTAAGACAAATGTTAACTTCAGGGTGACAGAGGAAAAGTCAGTAACTCACCAAAGTCATTAGGATTCAGCATCTAGGAACCATTTATATTTGAGCAAAACTTCTTGGCAATGAAATAGATGTGGAGATAAATCAAAGGATAAGTCAAAACTTTGACCAGTTGATGGATGAAAATTCAGGTGGTCGCAAAAGTACTCTGGCCATTATTAATGTCTGTGCAGAATTTCATGACAGTCTGTCCTACAGGTGTTGAGATATGTCTGTCTGGACTAAAGTAGAGGAGCAAAAGAGACCAACAGATCAACATTGCTACCCCTAGAATCACAGTGATTGTGTGGCTTAAATAAACGGTACATACTATATGGTACATACTATAGCTTACAGGCCTCTCTGGTTGCACGGTGGTCTGGTTATTGCTAATTATGACAGGTTTCATTAATGTTACATATCATGGTCTGTGTGCTGACAACTATCCTAAAAATGACAGTATGCAACCACTGTGCACCCATCCCTAGAAATAAACACCGGGCCGCTGCTAATCGTCCCCGTGTCACCCATGCGAAACACCATGTCACAGCCGCCGCGCATGCTGAATACCTCGCAGGCCTTTGTTTTGGAAAATGTGGCAGGGGTTGCCATGGAGCTTATGTTTGATCTATTGTAATTAAGCGAGGCCATTGATTGCACAACGCTTCCCCCTGGCTCGCCTCCATCAGCGGGCAGCCCCGACTGGACGTCTCATCAAACACCACGTAAACCGCCGTTTATGCAGTCGCCTCCCCACAATGATTTGTCCTTACATGGCCTAACAATGATGAAAGGAGCACAGGAAGTGTGTGGGGGGGGGGGCAGGCCAATAAGGATCATGTGAGGATTTATCAGAGCTGTTTGAAATGGCTTTTTATTCTGAGCTTATGAGAACTGATAAGTGTTAACTGATTACTGTGTGTGTGTGTGTGTGTGCAGGGTAGTGACTGACAGTACAGTTGGGTCACAGAACAGTAGCAGAGCATAAGAGAGTCATATCTGTCATTTTATTTAGCAGATAAAAATAAAATCAACCAGTGTTAAGCTTGTTATGGTTCTGTTTTGGTCTGTTAGTTGTCCCTCTGTCTTCACTAACTTCATCTGTATGTTTTAAATTAAGATATTTTTATTTTTAAATGTGCTCAAGAATAAAGAAAAATGATTGCTCATTGTAAACAAACCATATATCAATCAGCTGTGTGTTCAAGATCAGACTGAAGAAATGAACGCGAGAGAACCCACAATATCTAAGTTTTGCTGCTGGAGGTCTCTCTCACATTAAAACAATAACAAAAGACAGCCTAGTGACATCTGAAGCAGCGTGGAATCAAGACAGGTTTTTATTTCTTCATGGTTAAACAACCACCAAAGCTAAAAATCCATCTGACATGACCTAGTCCAAAATCACGCTCTTGGACGAGGTAATGCATTTAAGTTTTCTTCATGTTAAATTCCAGTCACGTTCACAGGTTCCTTCCACTGACGTATTCAGCGTAACTTGCGTTTGCCTGGAAGTTATAACAACAGGCAGCTAGTTGGAAATCCACTGTTACATGAACGAATTATGAATTTCACTGGGTTTGATGGGAACATTTAAAATAATGTAGTAAACAACTCAGCAAAGAAACTCAGAAATGTTGCAAATTACAACCCCTGTAAAAGCAGCTTGTTGTTTTTGCAGATTAAACAGGTCAGACATAAGGTGTTAATTAGTGAGCTCCAGGGGTGTTGGCAGATTTTGTTACCTTTGGACAGGACCTTCCAGTCTTTATGTCAAGCTGTAGCTTTGTATTTAACAGACAGATTGAGCTGGACAGATCTATGACTGTCTGTATGGTTTTCCCCCAAAAATGTTGAGTCAGCGTCATACTGAAGAGAATTCCTTTTAATTACATTTTTATCTTCTAGTAACCACAGTTTTATCATGACTCTAATTCTTCTGAAAATCGCAGTTTACGGTTTTATACTAAGGAAGTCCTGCTAGGTGACCACATCCATCTCAGTAAATTTGTCCTTTGTCCCTTTAGTAGTCCTGTCGCCATGTCCTGATGCGTGTCATGCAGCCTGGTTTAAAGTCAATTAGCCCTGCTTCCCAACCCCAGGGGTGACAATCTGGGGCTCACATGTCCCATCAGTGCTGACCTTCACATGAGGGATTGAGCCAACACTCACATATGGCCGAGCCCTGGGGTGGGAAACCGCCTACGCTGGCCAAGGGCAGGACGGCACGTGAAGGGTGGATGGATGGATATGAGGGTGAGCATGTAATCTCTTGAGAGCACACAGATATGGCAACTCTCCTCTCTTTTATTTTTTTTTTTAAGTGAAATTAAATGTGGAAAGGAAGTGAAAGCTCAGTTCACACAGTGTTGGAGAGTTTTTACTTTTTTAAAAATTCTGATACAAGTCAAAATGTGGGGCTTTCCAGTTAAATGAATTTCTACTACTTCTACTTCTGCGCTGGTTCTCTGAACCCGCTTGGAGGATTGTACAATAAACTTGCAGCTAAGTTTAAGTAATAACCATTATTAAAGCCATTATGTGGAACCTAGACTACGTAGACACAATAGGTCCCGTGACATAAGTCTGGACTTTCCCAGAGCTGCAGTAAAAGCTACTTCACTTTTCTTTTTCCTTTCTTTCTTTGTAATCCAGTGTGGATCAACAGGGGTATATCCCCTGAAGCTACAGCTAAAATCAGCTCCAGGAATCTGAAGACTGGGCATTAAATATGGAACAGAGGACCACCCATCATTAAGCTACTGGATATGAGCAGGTCCACCCAATGCAGCTAATCTGGACCAGGTTTCCACTAATGCATATTTTCAGTTGAATAACAAGAGCTAAGGAGATTCCTGTGATGTAAGATACAAACACAGTTAAGATACATAAGCCGTAATACATTTTCACATGCTTTGGGAGTCAGCAAGCAGGGGCTGCTTATGAAACTGAAACTCTCCTCATGTTACGGTTCAATAAAAGCATGAGAATAGGTGTGTGAGATGTCTCACTGCAGTAAAACAAAGTGTTTCTAATTTCAGGCTCTGGTAAATTGAACTGAATGGAAAAACAGTCCTGTAATGCAGTAAATTGCATTGGCTAGCAGCTTTTCCCAACAGTGTTTACTGCAGTTTGTGTGTGTGTGTGTGTGTGTGTATGTGTGTGTGAAGTTTTGAAGTGCTGGTGGCTGCACAGTTGTGCAACCCATTTGCCCAAAGCAAATAGCAACATTCTAAGAAAGAGGAAAGGGGGGTTGTGCTATAGCGAAGGTTTTTCGCATGTTGTTTTTTTCTTTTTATTTCCACCAATGTCACTCGCGTATAATCTGTGAGGGCTTGCACAATTTTCTGTTACATTTGATGTTGAGCAACACGTTGATAAAGGTCACAAAACAGTTGCGGCACTCCTTTCAAAAACACCTCACCAAAACACACTGGGGCACGGATATGAATCCTGTGCAGAACCTTTTCAGTAGTGTTGAATCATAGTCTTTAATGACAGGCTACCAGTGGCTCTACGGGATATGTGAAAAGGTCATCTGTTTTTGCACAAATGCCTCACTAAATAGGTGTTGGCTCAACTTGTAAGAGCCTGTAAGTCTGCTTGCATTCCTGCATAACCATAACCCCTGGAAGCCGAAGGTTTCCAGGTGAAAGCCTCAAGCTTTAGTCTGCTCACACGTCGGAAGACTAAAAATGTAAACTATGGAGCAAAATGACAACTGACACAAATTTACACTGTGTACAAAATAACAGGTAATAAAGATGTAAATGCATTAATGTCTGAAGGATAAATATATATATATTTACTTTATTAAATCATAAAAATGATAATGATGTGTCATCAGAGATTTAAGAAATATGTTGTTGAAATAGTGCTCTGAAAAAAACAAAACAAAACTGATCTTCAGCAATGCTTGACAGATTTTGTTACGGGACCTCTAGTCTTTATGCTAAACTAACTATCTCCTGCACTTTGTATTTAAGAGACAGATTGAGCTGGACAGATCTATGACTGTCTGCATGGTTTTCCCCCAAAATGTCAAGTCAGAGTCATACTGAAGGGAATTCCTTATATTTTATCTTCTAGTAACCACAGTGTTTTATCATGAGTCTAATTCCTCTGAAATCCACTCAGTTTATGGTTTCATATTGATGAGGTCCTGCTAGGTGACCACATCTGTCTAATAAGTTTGTCCTTTGTTCTTTTAGTAGTCCTGTCACCATGTCCTGATGTGTGTCATGCAGCCTGGTTTAAAGTCAATTAGCCCTGCTTCCCAACGCCAGGGGTGACAATCTGGAGCTCACATGTCCTGTCAGGGCTGACCTTCACATGAGGGATGGGGATTGGAATTGGGTTGATAAAACTAAAAAAAAAGTAAAAGATTCAAGTTTATCTAAAGAAAATGAGTGAATAAACCTAACAAAACATTAAACTAAACTGTTTTCAAAACTAAGTTTGAACTGGGCTCAAAACTCAAAAATCTCAAAACAGTCTTCATTCATTCCAGGTCGGAATTAATGAATTTTTGTTTATCGGTTTCATGTTTATAAAATGCTAAATGTTCATCAAATGAGTTAGTGTCTGTTTATGAGTTGTTATAAATCATTAATAATCATTTAGAAGGAGTAGATGTTATAACGGTTAAATTGAGCAAAATGTTAATGCAGTAAGGCAGGCAGTCACTGAACTCAAGCTCCAGAGTGTGTATTTTTAGAGCAGTGGACTTTTGTTTTCAGGATAACAGGCTTAGCTTTACATTGTCAGACAACTATAAACAGCTTATCAACTCACAGTGTAGGACTTGTCGTCGTTTGTTATTGTCCTAAGTACTATGTTGCACTCATCTTTTGCTGGTGTAACTTCTATTTCTGCAGTCTGCAGGCAACCTACTATCTGGACTGCTGTACTTTTTAATACTATAAGGTGTTACATATTGCTCCTTAAACTAAATTATAAAAACAACAGAACTCCATGTGTGGCTGTTCTTTTTTGCTTGTTGCTCAGGGAGAGACAATACATAAATCTACAAAAAAAAGCAATAAACCTGCATATCTCTGTATTAGATTTATTTTGACCTGCAGTAAAACCTGACTCAACCACAGCAAACAGGAAAGCGGAACACCTGTGTCGAAAGACAAATATGAAGGCTGATGAAACAGATGTTTCTGCAGCAAGGTAACAGTGTCGAAACAGAAATCAACAATGAACCGTGCACAAGCGTGTGAGTGTTTGTGTGTGTTTGTGTGCACTCATGAAGGGGTAATATCCTCTAAGCCTTCCTGGTAAATCTGTGTTTACCGACAGGGCCACAGTCAGAGGGATTTTACCAGAACATGAATGGGAGGAGGTGTGTGTGTGGGTGTGCTGGGGAAGACCAACCAGATTCTGATTTCAGAGGACTTTTTCTATTTCCACTCGCGTCGTGGAAACTTGGTGAGCTGACTTCAGATTTGTGTCAAGTGGTGGCAGTTTCCCCCCTGAGCCACTGTGACTGTTATTACCTTTGCCAATGGGAATCCTGTGTTTACTGACCACACAAACACCAGCCAGTGCCTGGTACCAAGATTGCTTACAGTCACTAAGCATACATATGTCAGCCTGTTAGTCAGTGCACTTCCCCGTGCGGTGACATACGGATGTCTGCTCCTCCTATAATCAGGATGTAAGTCGGTCATCTGTTCAGTGGTTCTCCTCTGCCCAGCCTAATGCTGGTGGAGAGTCATACTGTTAAACTGTCACATGTTCATAATTACTGTCCTGTGGCGACAAATAAGGATGTCTTCAATAGGGAATAAATGAGCAATGGTGGTTTTGTAATGTAATTATAGAATCTGTTTTCAAATCAGCAACTTCCACTGCTGTTTGTCCTGCCTGTTTTGCACGACATGAAGCCTGTCGGTTGTTATGAGGAAAAACACAACATTCTGTTGGTTTGTCTTTAATCTCTACAGTTGTAGAGTATGTATTTATTTGTTTTATTTATTCAGTGTCACAATAACAGTAGAAATGCATCAATAAGAAAGAGAAAAGAAGCAAATTGTGCAGGTGAGATTTAAAAAACCCCTAGAGACTTACAGAGGGAACCTCACCTCAATAAGCATTATAAGTACGTAAATACAAAAGACTGTAATTGTAAACTGTGGAATGAATTTCCTCTCATTTATGCACATCACCACTCCTATAAGGCTGGGTTGTACCAACAAGGTATGATTTTTTATCCTGACTTTTACCACATCTTCCAATAAAGAAAGTTGTAGTTTATGTACAGCTGAGGCTAAGAAAGGCTGAAAGACGCAGGGAGCAAAGACTGATTATTTAAGCAGAGTGGCACCTACAGGTATTCATTTTTAAACCTGATTAAATCATGGTTTACATTTAAATTATGTTACACCAAACTTTTAAACTAGCTTGAAACTGAGAAAGATTCAATTCAGACCTCAGTTTAGCTTTTACTCTGAACAAAGTTTATATTAAATTCTGCTGGACCACACCTATAAACTCCTGTTTAAAACATAATCCAGTATTAAGATGAAACTTACCCCTGAGGAAGTTTAACTTTTAAAACTGCTGAGATGGACTGAGCAAAATAACTCTGTGCCAACTTGGTTAACCAACTGTTCAGCTAACCAGCAAACAAAATAACTGTTTAACCTCTTGGTTGGCCATAAACATTCATTTTTTTTTTTTTTTAGCTATGCAACATTTTGTTAAAGCAGCTGAAAGTTAACAGTTATACTTACTTGGCAACTGATTAGAGCTAAGCTTAGATCAACTTAATTGTTGTTGGTGCAACCCAGTTCAAGTAACTTATCGTGTAAAGCAGGGGTTCTCAAAGTGCAGTCCGTGGGCCTGTGGCAGTCCTCCACGAAATACATTATATTTGAATCATTCAATACCTTCACTTTCAATAACCCACATTTAAGACATTACTCAGCCACCGTGTCAATCTGCGCCCCACTAACATGCGTCCGTCAGGTCAGGAATGAAAACTTGAAGCTACTAGTGGAGTGGCAACCTCCCAACAGACATGTCAACTCGGCAACTCTTTTCTGTGGCAAAATGTACAATGTTACGTCATTCAAATAAAGCAATTTTAAAAAATCACCACAGAAAAAAATCACTGTATGATTGAGGAGGATGTTTCAGGAAAAAAGTGGATCCACTCTTACTTTGTCAGACCTTCGGGGACAAATAGGTCCACACTTTTGATTTTTTAGTCGTGTCAATGTACGCACAGCATGGCAGGCTGCAAACACTTACAAACCGACTTTCAGAATGACCACAAACCACAAAACTAACTGGGATAGGAGCAGAGAAGAGAGACAGAAATGAGCGCAGCAGCAAGACAGGGCAGCAACTGTTCAGACACCCTCTGCTCTGGTGATGACTGTCAGTGAAATCCACTTTTTAACCAGACGGCGGTACAACATCCTGTCCTGCTGTCCACACTGATTGACTGTTTGGCTGACAGCACTGTCAGCAGCCTGGCAGGAGAGAGGCAGACTAACAAGTCGGTCTCTAAACGCTTTGCTCAGTAGATACAGAGAACAGTCCCCCAGCTTTCGTTGTTAAATTCAAAAGTTAAAAAATGCATGGCAGAAGTCTTAAGAGCAACCCTTCATATTGATGGTGACATGCAGAAGTCGAGAATGTGGGAAGACCATCGTTTCCAGTAAGGCATGTCCTTGAAAAAATGTAATGGGTGTAGGTCTGTTGACAACTGTACTCACCATTGCAACTACCTTGTATTCAGAAATCCCTGGATGATCTCTGATTGTTGCTACTAATTTTTATAACTGAACTACAAGCAGGACACACACTTGTATTTTTGTATGACTGTGTTGAAATCTGAGGTTTTCGCGTCACAAATGACGAAGAAAGCCGTTAAAACGAGAGGTACAGCCCCAGTGATCTTACTTATCTGCAAACAGGTGAATTCAGTGCTCAAGGAATTTAAAGTTTAACTCAATTATGAGACCGATCACAAATCCTACGACATGTTCATGGGTTTTCACAAACATTCTCCCTGAATTGGCTCTCAGTCATGAGACGACACCTGGTGTGAAAAGACACTAAATCTGCTCACCAGCACGAACCCATCATTGTTTTGGATGTTTGCATGTATATGTGTGTGTTTGTGGTTGTTTACATTGTGCCCTCTTCTTTACCTTTCATAAACTCCCTTTGCGTCAGTGGTATGCTAATTGTTTTGCAAGCAGCTCATTTCAACTCAGGGTCACACGCCACATTTTCAATTATTCAACATATGATGCAAAATATGTCTCATACAGTATGTAACCTGTTCCAACACTGAAACCCAAGGTCACATTTTAATTGGCTGTAGCATTGCTCTGATACTCTCATATTCCCAGTAATGATGGGTTTCCAAGCTGAGCAAATTCCTAACCACCCGTTTGTCACTTGAGTCATCTCGCCCTGTGCAATCCTTTGTCTGCCAGCACTATACAAGGCATAACCCACAGACAGTGGGGCTTTTGAAATGCAGCAAATTTGAAATGTAAAAATGTTCTTTTTTTTTTCTTTGTTTGATTAATGCCCCAGACCACACACTGTGTGGGGGAGCGGTGGAATTTTTCTCCTTAATAAGCATGTTTCAGGTCAAAACAGGCTGTTTTCCTTTCATTCATATTCATGTTGCAGCGTCTGTGAAAACAGGCATGTCTGAATCATCATAGCACATCACAAGGCAACTGTGTATGGATAGTTACTTCAAAGTGAATGTCATTTACTTCCAACCATCAAAATCACTGAAAATTATATTCATTATCTGACTGTAAGGAGCATTTGGCTTTGTGAGGCTTCATTACACTGCCGTGTGAAATTATTCCTTTGGCTTGTAGTTACGGTTCAAACAAATGTGTAACTCAAAACTTTTCTGAGTAACACAAAAAAAAAAACAGACACATTATTTTCCACATAGCTAAATGAGCCCTTTTCCATGAATAAAACAAGGTTTTTAGTCATAAATTCATCCCTTTCAACAATAAAAGCCTCAACTATGCAGCAGACAGATAAGACTTTTTTTTATTTTCCTTTTCTTGTCAGTCTTTCTTGTGATCAAACGCTCCTGCCATTACTCCTCTTGGACAATAAATGGACAGTCTGTGGAAAGAAATATTAACACTGGAAAGTATGCTGCTCATCACTTGAATTACACATTCCACCTTCACTTTCAGATATCTTATCTGGACAAATGTGTCATTGCAAACATTTTTTGGAGAACTCGAGCCTATATTAGGTATGGAATGCTGCCCTGTATACAACAGAGGAGATGGACAGAGACACTGATTTTCAAGAGCTTTAAACAATAGATGGTTTCGGCTCACCAGCAGCTGACAACAGCAGGAGCCTCAGGTCGATACTGGGATTGGAAAGGTTTCCCTAACATGTCTGCTCCCTCTTCTTACCATAATCGCTGTTATATTTGTCACTACATTAATAACAGTTTGCTCTTGTCAAAACATTTTCTTCTGTATTATTTGTAGTAGACTGGACAAGGACAAGTAGGACTAAATATAGAGTCTATTTAGCTCTTCTGCTTGTGCTGATACTCGATCAGTGAAAGACCTTCCGTAAGCTATGGATTGTCACTGACGTGTTTACAGACGTCAGTGGATGGATGTGTTTCCCTTTTTTCACTTGCAGTTTGGACTTTAATGTCTTGCTCGTGGGCACATCAGTATTAGTATACTATACTGAATGAAACCATAAAAACGTACTTATACCGATGTAGTATTCTCCAAGAAATGTTGTAAGCCACTGTAAAGTACAGGCACCGCAATCACTGGCTTCATTCTCCCAACTGTTCCTCATCCTGCTGTGAAAAAAACTTTGTATTTTTGAAAGTATTATACAACAAGCCTTCTGTGTTGTTATAAATGGAAACATCGAGGCTGGATGATTGTATTAGACCATCATTTACAGCTTAATTAAATGTCTTAATACTGATTCTACACTGCATATCCCAAAACATTTTAAAATCTGATCTGATCTGTGACTGCTGAGCAGCAATTACCTTCAGTTTTTTTCTGGAGCTGTGAATCTTGTAAAATTTTCAGACCAACAACAAAGCTTTTTAAGCATTTAGGTTGAATATCTTTTGCAGGTGAGGTCTCTGCACACTTAGTGCATTACTTCACCTTGGATGAGTTCAGCAGTTACTTCACTCCGGCCTGTGTTGTCTCCTTAATAATGTAACACTATACTGTGCCCCTGACTCTGAAGGGAGACGCATGCATTTGATCTATAGCTGCTTGGAACATGTTCTTTCTACTCAAGGTTAGATTGTTTCATTACACCCCATCAATCATTCAGTGATGTAAACATCCCCTGAGCATAACGTTTTGCCAAATGCCCTTTACAGAGCGAGCTAGCGGAAGGAAGACAGGCAGGAGCAAAGAGAGAATAAATGTACGAGGAAGGGAGAAGACAGATGACAAGCAGCGAGAGAGACAGATGGAGGGAGGAAGAGAGAGACACTGAGTCAGAATGAAATATAATGACTGAGAAGTGTATGGAGATTTGCACAGTATCCTGTTCTCCCAGCGAGGGAGACGTTGTTTGGGCTGGACAGGATACAGGGGGGCTCATCTGGACAGATTAATCCCAAATACAGTATACAATATCTCTCTTCCTGTGCTGTGCGGGACAGGGAGACCTTTCCTTTAGAGACGATCATCTTCACAACTAGACCTTCACTATGTGTTAGTGTGTGAATAAATCATTGCTGAAAATTCAAACTATATCCAGCTTTTTACATTTATACATATGATACATTTTGGCCATCCTTTCTATCATTAATAACAACAGTGTGGTCACAATTTTTTTTTTTTTTTTTTTGCAAAGTTGGCTGAAACCTAAGTGACAAGGCAAGAAGAAACATGAGACGTCAGACAATCAAACAGGAAAATTATTGCGCAAACTGTCTGTTGCAGATATCTATCACTGTTTACACAACTTACTGTCCTAATGCACTACCTCAGTCAGTTTTTTTCTCTACAAAAACAGATTATTATGAACTGGCAGAGCTTTTACCAGAGGAAAATAATTGGACAGTCATCTTATTTCATCAGGCGAGCTCATTTTTTTATTTTTAAAACACTTAAAAGCAAACACACCACTTGTATGTGTGAATGCAGAACTGACAGAGAAATTAACCACTTTATCGTTTGTAGAGAAACAGCAAATTGCACTCAACAACATGAACTCACTGACTCACTTAACAGTCACAGTCACAACTGCACTGAGATGTGTCAAACTGAATTATGACAGCTGCTAACCACTGAAAACCTTCATAAAGTTATACAGAATGTGATATTTATGGATCAGCTGATAAACTTAAACTTTTCTAACTTCCTGAACTGTGACACTCGTGTTGTCCACTTTGCAATGAATTGTGATGCGGTGTTTCCTGAAGGCATCATTTTTGGTTAAAAATTAACTTGACTTCTCAGCTAGTTGAGGAAACTGGCCACACAAACCGCATCACATCCTTAGAGCTGTCATATTCTAGACACTTCAGTTCCTGCTTCTTTTCACTCCACAATTTTCACTGCTGTTTCATTTTTTCATAGTCCACTTTTTGTTTCTGGTTCTTCGGTAATGATAACGTTAGTCAGTCTGAGAATTAATAAACCCAGACTTCAGTAGCACGACATATCTGTAGTTAGCCAGGGACAAGTACTGTTTACTGTTTTGAATGTTTGGATACTGAACTAAAAGATGCAAAGAAATCGGGATATTTGTGCTGTACACAACTGTAACGTGTTGGCGAAAAGCTCACTTTATGGTAATAAAATTTGGTCACAACATGGGACCACCTACATAGACTACTAGCCACAGAGTCATTTTTGGTGGCCACAGGCCATCAAGCCATGGTTAACGTCTGTTGATACTGTTTTTGTGTGGGGAACAAAACACATGGCTCGTTGGCTCTGTGGGAACCATTCCATTCATCCCTGGTCAACATCTCCACAAGTCAAAGAGAAAAGCAAGGGAGACTCAGTTTGGCTGCCACAGCGGCAGCCAGCAAGAGAGTGCAAAGACAGTCCTTTATAAATGAATCAATATATGAGTCTGAGAAATCAGACTCACTTTGAGGTCCGTCTGCTATCAGTAGAACTTCCTACTTGCACAACATAG
Source organism: Lutjanus erythropterus (assembly GCF_056507025.1). NCBI lineage: Eukaryota > Metazoa > Chordata > Actinopteri > Lutjaniformes > Lutjanidae > Lutjanus > Lutjanus erythropterus. The sequence continues at coordinate 19,886,452 of NC_139332.1, forward strand.
TGTGATGTGTCTGTGTAATGAGCTGCACATCAGTTTACTTCCTGTCAACGCTATTGTAACATTATCTTCACTTTGCTACAAACTTTGTTATTTTTCATCCTTAAGTTAGTTACTTTTCACAGTTAGCTTGGTAAATACTGTTAATAGTATTTACCATTCATTTTGTATACAATGTTTCTGAGCATTTTACTCACTTCAGTGTCTTAGATAATGTTTGCTAGCTGACTAGTATAATCATCTTCATTCAAACATTCAAAATGCTCAAAAATACTATATACAAAACGAATGGTAAACACTACTAATATACTAATATGTATTAAGCTAACTATGAAAAATGTTTGTAGGCAAAGCTTACATCACTTTAGTGTTGACAGGAAGTAAACAGAGGCAGCAGGTGAATAAACCTTTGCAGTAAGCAGCTTGTTACAGCTCACTATTCACCACACTACATTATGTAAAGAATTAAGCAGTCAAGATAATCTGGCTAAAACATTAGCATGACCACCTCCTCTCAACAATTACCGTGCAATGTTATCATAACCATAAATGACATGAAAATAAGACACGTGTTATAATAATCTGGAATAATCCTTTAAAGCCTCCCATACAGCACTGTAGTCCTTTGTGGGAATGTAAAACTAATTTACTGTGTGTATTAAAGGCTCGCAAGCCATAATGTTGTTGGAAGGATCTATGTCATAAATTAAGGCTGAGTTCACTCACACAGGACTGGACATGTCAAAATGTTTCTAAAACTTAAAAAAAAATAAAATAAGGGGAATGTTAGATGAGCAAAGCCTGTGGAGGTAAGTTGAGCGATCACGGTGGTCTCGTTTTACTACCAGGTTCATTCTTTTATCATGAGTATTGAGCAGGTGAGAAAGTGTTGTATATCTTTTCTTGTGTTCTTATAAAGTCAGCGCTTGAAAATCACAGGGGGAGTGTCGTTTCTCCATCGGTGTTTCTCTCCGTCTCCTCGATCCGGCTGTTTCCAGTTACCTTTCAACCGGTGCAAAATATTTACTCCTGAAAATGAAGAGGATAACTTTCCATCTCCGACACTGTTCCAGGAGACATCTGGCTTGTGTTAAAGGAGCTTTGGTGTCTCTGTGTGTGAGTGTGAGTGTGTGTGTGTGTGTGTGTGTGTGTGTGTGTGTGTGTGTGTGTGTGTGATGGAGGATGATAATCATAAGAGAAGTGTATTGTTTCACTGTCTGTGCTCTCCCACAGGGAAAGTCAGCTGCAGTGAATTCCACACGCACACAAGCCACAAAGTATCCCAACAAACATCAGAGAAACACACACGCGCTCACACACACACACACACACACAATGGACCTCCCCATTGTGTGTGTACTGTACTGTATGTGTAGGAGGTTCTTGTTATACTTCCTCCTCTCTTATGAATGTGCTGCACACACACTCACATGCAGGGAGGAAACTTCCCATTCATACGTACACCGCTAACCTCTGAGGTTAAACATGATGTGTACACAGTCTTCCTCTTACTCGCACTGGGGATTTGGCTCTGATCCTTCCCTTGTCTCCTCAGTCAGCCTCGTGCATACTGAACCCAAGCTTCGGACCATGAACCAGCTCGCAGTATAAACCACGTCGTTGAGTAAGTCATAGTGTTGGCGGCTTTCAAATAAACAGAGAGTCCAGTACTGTTAATGGTCTGATCGTCCTCTCCAAGGATTCACATCGTGAGTTTATGATTGTCTCTTGTGACACAGATGTGATCTGTTCATAGCCATCTGATTTTAAAAAAATAATAAACTGTCAAGATTTTTATAGCTGTGTCAGTTAAAAGTCTGAAAAAAAATGAATTTAAATATGGTGTTGCTCCATCAAGACTGGGTTGAAAAAGATGATAAATATCAAGAGTGCGCCGGGGTTTCATAAGGCTATTTTAGGGTTTAACATAGACCATCTTTCCTCGCAGCTACCTGCCAGCAGTAGCGTACTGAACAGATTGCAGGGTTTCCAGTTTGGCACAAAATGCACATATGTCAATGTCCATAAAATATTTTGTTTCTGAGAAGTGATGGAATGAATTCATTGGCACCTACAGCCCCACAAATCCTTGTAATTACTTAAAGGAATAGAGCAACATTTTGGGGAAACACACTTATTCACTCTTTTGCTGAGAGTCACATGAGAAGTTTGAAACCACTGTGTTAAATATGAAGCTGAAGCCAGGAGACAGTTAGCTTAGCACAAGGACTGGAAACATGGGAGAACAGTCAGCCTGGCTCTTTCCAAAAGTAAAAAAAAAACACCTACCAGCTAGGGTTGGGCGATATGCTAAAAATTTCCAACCAGCCACCGATGATCCACCAACTGATGATTGCACATGTATTTATCAGACTTTGCTAATTTAGGTTGCTACATCCCATAAATATACAAAATAAATTCACAAAATGTCAGGAAAGGACATATTCTTACAACTATCTTGTTGACTAAACAGAAAAATGCAGCTGAGCGCCTTCTGAATTCAAGTTTCTCCCTTTTACTGAACTAAGACGAGCTTTAATTTCCTTGTTAACTCATTGTAAAACATGCGTTATTCAAACTCGACAGACAGAAACAAAATAAAAATCACCATAACCATCATGCTTTCTCTTTCTCCTACTCCAACAGTCATCAACTCTGCTTTGGTCAAAATAAATCCTCACTTCACTGAGTTAGATATAAAAAATATTCTGGCTGCATGGGCTGTTTCCCTAACCTGTCATCCGGCTCAGTGGGTTTCTACTGTGGCGTTGAATGAGAGTGTGTTGCTGAACAATGACTATCACTCATTTAGACCATAAAACTAGCAAAGTAAAATGACAAAATCAGCCCCAAAAAAACAAGCAACCAGCGATGGCTAATAGCTGATAAATTCATCATACCACCCATCCCTACTACCAGCAGATTCCACAATTTCTAAAGCTCACCAATTAACAAAATATAAGGCAACAAATTGAAAATTACTGGTTCCAGTAATGTGTTGGACTAATAAATTTTACAGGGTTTTTTTTAGCATTTTTTCCACCTGTTTCAGTCTTTATGTTAAGCTAAGCTAACTGGCTGCTTATAGTAGCTTCATCTTTATCATACAGACATGAAGGCAGTGTCAGTCTTCTCATCTAACTCTCAGAAAGAAAGTGAAAAAATGATTTCCACAAAGTGTAGAATTATTGGTGGTTGCATGGCAACCTCACAATAACAGATGATATGAAGTCACTGTGCCCAGCTAAGAAATAGGGTCGTGTCTAGATGTAAACCACAGAGCTTGTGAGCAAAGATCCTGTGAGACAGATCATTTTGACCCAAAGCATTTTTTTTCTCTAACCCTTACTAAGTTTCTATCCCTAAACTTACCCAGTGCTTAACAACAGCACCGTCACATTATAAATCTTAATTGCTTTGCACAAAATGCTGAATAAAGAAACAATGCATACAAATCTCGTGAGAGTTTTGGAAATCAAGCGTTCGCTTCTAGGACAACACTGTGGACATAGATCTGGCTACATACATTATCATTCTGTTATAGGGGAAACAAATTTGTTTTGGTGAAACATTTGCACATGATCAGGCAAGCTCAGGCATTAAAATGGCTAAATCACTGCAAAAGAAACAAGTAGGTTGCAAACTCAAAAGCTGTTGTTGTTTCCCGTTGTGACAGGGCGTTTTGAAGATGCCGATAGAGTATATGGCAAAAGCTGCCTGAGACAGGCATCCAATAACAGGCTTATACTCAGTCTACATCCGATGAGTCAGACTACTCCTTGCGAAACCACAACTTCTCTTTAAACACATCAGGTTTTGTACCACTGTGAATTGTTCCCTCCTCCTCTCCACAACGTTAAGACTTCACCGATCTTTAACTGCAAGACTCCAGGTTTTTTTTTTATAGCTGCTGGTATGTGGATTTTCAACACGTTCTCATCCTAGCTTGTCGACTACTCCTGCTACTTCAGAATATTATATTCCACTTCTGCCATGTTCTGCCAATAAATCCCCATAAATCTTACACGCTGGTCCTTTGAGAGAAACAAATATTTCTCAGCATACACAAGTAAATGTTCACAAGCAACTAAAGAACAAGATGAACATGTAGTAAGTTGATTTCCTTTGTAGATTGTCAGTATTTTTTTTATAAAACAATCTCACCTTCTTCCTTTGTTTTTTTTTTGTGGTAGCACCAGCCTGGAACGTGCAACAGTCACTGCTGCTGGCAAGTGATCAGCAGGCATCGTGAAATGGACTGAAAGCACCACATTTTTGAAACCAGCACAATTATGCTAATTTATTGAAAACTCTGGTTTTTCAAAACTCAGGTTTGCTACAGTCACCACCTACACTCTGGTCTTTGCAGACTGTAGCTCATAGTTTCCTCTTTCACATGCTGAAAGCATCACAGCTGGAAATCAATATATTTGGTGTCTGGTTTGGAGATCAACCTGTTTATGTTTCTCTACATGTTTCTCAGATATTGACTGGACTCTTCCTGACATATAGAAATAGTTACATTGACTGGCAGTCGTCAGAACCTCAGCAGCTACTGGTGAAATGCAGAAATCCTGAAAAAGAGCTGTTCCCTCCTCCTCCTCCTCCTCCTCCTCCTCCTGCTCTCCACACCATGAATACTTCAACCATGTTTTCCAGGCAAACCTCCACACAGGTTTTAGCTGTTCTCTCAGATGCACAGCCAGGCACGGTAAAGAATAATAACATGTCAAAGAAGCTCACAACAGCACAAACCACAGAAAAAGGAACACGCCCGAGGGTGGAAGAACACTTCAAGATTTCTCACAGTGATCTTGAATTTATTAAGTGCCAAGACCCCTGCCTACTGTCCAGGATCAAGGGACAACAAGTGAAGAAAAAACACACAGCGGCATGACTCTGACCTTGTTATTATCGCTAGTTAGCTGCACCGGAAGGAGTTTTATTATCTCAGCATTATTACATTGTTAATTGAACAGTCTTTGAATATCTTTCACTGCTGTCTCAGACCATAAAGTCAGATCTGGATTGCATCTATAGTTTTTTTTCCCCAAGGAATCTGTTTTTCTTCTCACAGATCACCTGTAGAAAGACAGGTCTGGTAAGTGGTTGTGACAAGGAAAATTATAGATGATTTATTTGCTGCAGGTAATGGCTACCTTGCTGATATTCATTGTCAAATTTGACAGTAATGGCACAGCAAAACTAGTAACAACTTAACAATTATTCATTTGTATGATTGGCAATTTAAGTGTGTCATCAACTGAGAGTTTAATCTTGCAGTAATGGGCATGTCTGATTGTACTAGGGTTGGGTACCATATTCAGTACCTTTAAGAGTACCAAATGAATTATATCAACACTACTAAGTTCCAATTAACATGAAATCAGATGATGAAAAGTTTCAGTGGCTACAAGCTCATCTGCGTGCAAGATTAATAGCAAGCATGGAGAAAAAAAGAAAGCAACTTTCTGCAGCTTGTTCAAGTCACAGTCAGGGCAATAGCAAGCTGGAAGTGGTCATAAGTGTGGCTAAACTTTACCACAAAACTTCAAAACTTGACACAAACAATACTCACCGCAATATTTGTAATGTGAAATGCAAAGCTGGCGTAGGTAACACCTCTAACCAAGCACAACATAAAGTATAACTAAAAGCTAAAGCGTGCACCGTTTCTATGGCCTGAAAGCCAAGTCCCCCCAAGGCAGACACTTTGGTCTGGCATTACTGTGAATCTGCAAATAGGTTCATAATGTTTGAAAATGATCGTGTTTTTATTACCTGTTAACAAAAAAATAAATGTGCCTGTTATGAGCTTTTTCATTTATTTGATGTTAGTAGGCATGGTGTCCCTGAAAGAGCACTTTTGCTTTTATTTGAAGCTAATTTGAAAACTGACAATTTACTTTATTCCTGTAACTCTGGTTTGGTCTATGATACATGAAAACAACTTTCTCTAAGCCCTCACAAGTCTCTTCTTCCATTTATTAAACCATCCCTCAACCTGGATTCAAAAAGACCGGATCAACCTAACCCCTTCAGAATTTACCCTGAGGGAAAATGACATAACACTAAATGCTGAGGGAAAATCAAAACTAAACACTGAGTCACAGCCTGGTAACTTGCCTAACACCTAAGCCCTGTCTCAACACTGAACTGTAGCACAAACAAGCATGGCTCCTCTTCAGCCCACTGAGCCACGAATAGAAAATTTATGTCCTCGTTTGTGTGATGGCTCTCTGTCACGACTACACTTAGTGAAGTCCCTTACAGCGTGCTTTTGTTACAGTCTGAATGGCAGAAATTACCTCTTGAAACAAAAGTGAGATGGTATCAGAAATGGGGCACATTCTATTTAAAGCCCTCAAGCTGAAACAGGTCATATGTGCATGTGTTTTTCATTCTTACTTCTTTTTCATTCTCTATGACACACAAGCAGTCCCTGACACATGCATAAAAATAAAACCACAGCACATACTCTGCTGTATTTCTGTGGTGGGATTCTTTTTTATATCAGAGGAACAAACTTCCACAAAAACATGAGAAACACACACAGGCGCACACAAACCCTGGGACTGTTAAAGCAGCCGGGCATGACAGATCACGCTGCCTCTCCATTATTACGTCGTGTTACGATTAATAATGCATGTTTCCTGACACCTTAATTACCTCCGCCCACACCCTATACACACACACAAACACACACATACAAACCCTCAGTCAGCACCGGCTCTTCACATCAACGCACACACTCTCTCCCTGTGGAGGGAACACATCAACAGCACCCATAACGCTGGATGAGGTACATGAAGTAACCGCAGCTGTCTGTCCCTGAACACACACGCTGCAGGACGTGCTGTTCACTCGGCTGTCACGCATCCATAGTGAGCCCATCACACTGACTCAGCGCTGAAATGTGCGGCATTGAAGACAAAACCTGTTTCCTGCAGGTCTGACTGACTGGGTTAAATTTGGTGCAATGAATCACCATTCAACAAAATTGTGCATGACTGTAATCTCTGTGGGGACTTCTGACCTGCTGGAGGCTGAGATACAGTAGAAGTCTGCATACTGATGAGGAGCATAATGTTGAAAGCTTCCCAGTTTGACACCCTTCAGTCGATGTTTGACAACATTTTCCTTCTGCAGGTCCAGGAACCACCAGGGAGCTGAGACTGACTAACATTATTCCTATGTAAGCTACAGTTCTCATGCACCTTGTCCACCTTATCTTGTGTTTAACTGATAGCGTTGCCAAGCACAAACAGGAAGCGGCAGGAACTGTTGCCACTTTTCCCACTTGTATCAATCCATGCAGATATCTGTCACGGAGACCTGGGAATTCTCACCTCTTAAGATCTGGTTATGTTTAAAACAAGTTTGGACGGTGTTTGTGAAGGCCAGAGTGTTTGTAGCTGCTCTGAATGACCACAGTCAGAGGCGTGGTCAAACAAGAGGGGGCGAGATGTGGTAATTGTTTAAATATGAGGATAACAATGGACACTTCAGGACAATCTCTCCTCAGAGGCATTGACAGCATTGTAACTGTTTATAAAAACAATGTATAATTCATGGACAAACTCTCAAGACGTAGCTGGGGAGGGAAGGGTGTCCGGTCTGGAAACCTCAGAATTACATCTTTGCTTTTTGCAGATGATGTGATTCTGTTGGCTTCATCAGACTGTGGCCCTCAGTTTGCATCTGAGTGTGAAGTAGCCGGGATGAGAGTCAGCACCTCCAACTTTGAGGCCGTGGTTATCTGCTGGAAAACGTTGGATTTCTCCCTAAAGGTGGGAAATGAGTTGCTGCCCCAAGCAATACCTCAGAAGCAGTACCTCAGGAGTTCAGAAGAGATGATAAAATCAAACATGACAGAGATGAACAGGTCGATCGGTGTGGCATCGGCAGTGATGCAGGCATTGTAGTGAACTGTTGTGGTGAAAAGGAACATGGAAGGCAAAGCTTTCAGTCTTTTGGTAGTGACCGAAAGAATGAGATCATGGATACAAGCAGTACATATTAGTTTCCTCTGCTGGGTGGCTGGGTTCAGCCTTCAAGATGGGGTGAAGATCGGGCATCTGATTACCAAGGATGCATGCTGGATGCCTTCCTTTGCAGGTTTATGGGGCACTGCCATCTACATGAAAGACCCAGAACTGGCCGTCAGGATTCTATATCTCATCTGGCCTGAGAACACAGGGAGATCAATCATGAGGATCTGGAAAACGTTGCTGGAGAGAGGGGCGTCTGGAATACTCTGCTTATCCTGCTGCCACTGTGACCTGACCCCAGATAAATGGGAAAAAATTGGATGAGTGGGTGGAGGGATGGATGAATGGACTGAAAGACTTGTTTGTACACATGAAAAATTGTTTTAAGAAACAAAAATAAAAGTTTCAAATCCTCCATTGCTCCTCACATTTGCATACTTTATTCATTCATTCATTCATTCCCAATAAAACTGAAGTGAATAGATTTTTTTTGTGGTTCTTCAGGATAAATTTTTTTTGTTGAAGGGAAGAAAATACAGAAAACTCACAGCTAATTAAGTCTGCAAATTATCTTTTGTAACCTGGACAGTTTTTTCTGGGAAGTCAGTGTTGACTTTTCAAATGTTAGACTTCACTGCTCTGACCACGACAATCAAAAGTCCTTTTTATATCCATGGTACTGGGGCAGTGACAGAAGTTTCAACAACAGATATTTTAAATCCTTTTCAGATTAAACCAAATCTTTGCACATAGTCAGATTCTGTGAACAGTAAGTATAAAAATAGTTTAGAATTGTTCTTATTTAAATGAACTTCTCCTTACAGATGTGGGGAGAAGTGCACAGACACAGGACGCGCTGCTCAAACAGACCACAGGAAAAGATGTCTTGCAAAACGTCTTCAACTATTTGAACAAGTTCTGGATAAACAGTTTCAAGCTTCTCGGCAGTTCAAGACATTTTTCAGAAACCGTTCAGCACGTTCTGGTCGACTATCTCCTCTTAATTAGGAAGTTGTACCATCACAATCCACCAGGGACAAACATCTATGAATGAATTCCTTTGAAAGATTTTAGTGCCTGTTTCAATAACATCATGTGTACTCCTTTATGATGACATTCTGCCGTTGAAACTCAAACACAAACTTCATGAATGTTAACCCACATTTTCAACATCCTTCAAAACTGATGAAACGCCAAGAAACGCGGGGCCTAATTTTCAGCAGCCACGGAGGCTGCAGTTAATGGAGCAACGCTCGGCTTTCATCTTTCTCCCGTGAGTTGTAGTGCAATCATATCATTAAAAGCTCTGCGTTAGGTAATTTGTGAAGAGTGACAGGTTGTTGTTGCTGGCTGAATAGTATGTGTGTGTGTGTGTGTGTGTGTGTACACACAAACACTTTCTTGTCTTTTCCTCCTGCTCTTCGCTTCCTCTTTCTCCCGCTGGCCTCGCCCTGGTTCAGGCAGTGTGTTCCAATGCATGGGAAATAATTGGTCATCCCTTTCATCATGGGATTATGAGAATAAATCTCCTTTTGGAGCGGAGCAGCGCTAACAGTCATTGAAATCCTGTTACATGGGGTATTATCCTGCAATTAATTGCTTTTTCCAAACGCTAAGCTCTTCTCTCCCTCTCGTGTTCGCACACTTTGATAAATTTACTACTGGTTGACTCACTCTGGAAAGAGGTTGGGGGTTATGGGACTTGTAGAGGGGATTGGTAACAAATAAGAGTTTTTTTCTGTAGATCTGTCTCCCTTTCTGTCATTAATGATGATCCAACCTCTTATGTTTTGGCTGGAGGATGTACTTTGTGTCCTCGCTTATTGAAATGAAGAGGAACTGTGGATCTGCTCACTTCAGAATTTAATTTAGTGTAGGTATGTCAAAAGCAGACGCCCCTTTTGAACAGCAGCTGTAGCTTATCTTTCATCTAAGAGCATACAGGAGATTAATGTTGGATGACATTTTCATGTGCCATCCTCTGAGGCGCTATTTGTAAAAGAATACTTTTAACGGCTCAGTTCAAATAAATCAAAGCAAGTGACACCAGCGGAAATTGTGTGCGAGGGAACATAAAGTAGAGAGAAAACAACAAGTGAAAATGTTTATGTGTTTTTAGCTGTGCTAACTGAATCAGTCATGGACAGATCTCAACACTTGAAGCCATGATTTTATGCAGATATTTGTGGTTCTCAAATGACGACTTTCCTCTAGCACCCACATGAGGTTGACATTTTTGGTTTTAAGTGAAATATTTTAACAACTATTGCCATTAAATTTCATGCAGATATTGGGGTTCCAGTCAGAACAAAGTATAAGTTTGGACTTTAATGAGTCTATAACTTGTCATCTAGTATCATTATCATAATTTAAAATTGCCCAATACTTCAGTAAAGGACCAAATACTTGCAAAACTGTTGCGTGAGGTAATTTTAGCCTAAAGGCCTGGTGGGAATTCAGCTAGAACCCAGGACATACCAATCAAGTCTTACACAGGATAATGAGACAGAGCTTGTGGACCATGTATAAATCTAGCTCTGATGTTTCATAGTCATTGCCATGAGATGTCATGAGCTGGCATTTGAGTTGGCACAAAGAAATGACATTGTTGTCCCTGTGAGTATCATCAAAGAGGAAAAAGTAGGTTAGGTCTATGTATATTTATTTTATTTTATTTATTTTTTTTCAAAGTAATTTTTGAAAACTGATTATTTAAGATCCAGGAATACCACATCCATAAATATATGTACATATTTTTGTTTGGGACATAAGCATCACATAAGCACTTTAAAGGGACAGCTCACTCCAGCATCAAAAACACATGTTTTCCCCCGGCCCTGTAGCGCTTTCTAATAGAAAGAAAGTAGTTCTGGCAGATCTACTGCAGGAAGAAAATAGTTCCTACATGAAAATGCTCACAACAAGGTGTTTAGATTATCTGGAGTAACTGGGTCATGATTTTTGGAAAGAGACACTGGTTTTGAATTTTTCTAAATGCTGGCCCTTTAAAGACAGCATTAAAGACAAATAAAAACTGGCTCAACTCATCCCACTCTCCCCATGTTGTTTAGATTATCAAATTAGTTGACTAAACAATTCCCATCACGCTAATCTGATGTTAAATGTAACATCTAACATGGTCAGCTTTCTACCTGCAAGCTTGTTAGCATTGTCACTGTTAGCATGTTACCACGCTGGCAGTAGCAGCATTTAGCTCAAAGCACCACTGTATCTTAAACTAAGGCTGGGTATTGTTACTCCGTACCTTTAAGGTATCGTTTGCCACAGCAGCGACAACCATACAGTCTGTGGTCTAGTGAAGTTGAGCTCAGTGTATTTGATGGAGTTGCCAAGCGTTGTATACACTATACATGTGCAGTGTCTTTAAAAAGCTAAATGCATCAAATGTAGTACAAATGCTTCTATTCAGATTATAGGTATTGAATATAGTACTCTTTTGGTATCACTTTAAGAGTGTTGACATTGGTACTGGTGTCATCATTTTATAAATAATACCCAGCTCCACTATAAATTGAGTCTTGTTTTATTTTTTCTGGATTTTTTCTAGATTATTAACAATCTTTCAGTGTCCTCTCAATATTCTCCTCTCAGGGACAGGCCTATAGGACAGTGTTTAATGTGAAAGTGTAGCGTGGTGAGCTACCAGCAACAAGCAATTGACAGTGAATGCAGCAGAGCAGAGAGAGAGATGGGTTATCAGTTAGCAGTAAGTTGTCAGTTTCTACATTAAATGTACAGTGAATGAGGCAGTTGTGAATCAATGCTGCAGCTCCTCATCGCCAAAGTGGAAAAGGGCTTAAAACTCAAGTGAGCATGAACTTCACAAACTCAAAACCAAAATCTGCCCGGTGTTTCCCAACCATTGTCTGGAAGCTGAAGCAGTAACCGTTAACAGCAGCTTTGTAGACAGCTGGACATCATTTACTCTTTGATCTGAACTCTTTCTCCTACACCTCCCTACTTCCTCACTGTCCAAAAAAGGTCACCAACAATAATGAAAGCTCCCTTTTCTCTTCTCAGCTGAGCAATAAATGACGATCACTTCTTCATTCCATTTCTCAATCGGTGTTTTCTCATTCCACTGAGAGTGACATCATGGGCTCGTCCTGGCTGAGCAGAGACTGCTTGTGTAACCTCACTGAAGGGCTGGTGACAGTATGGTAGTGACGTGTGTGTGTTGTGGCCACATCGCGCGCACACACACACACACGTGTACACAATTGCCGTCCACTTCCCATTAGCAACAGGAAACCCCTTGAGTCATCCTGGAGTGGAGCTCTGAGTCTAAGGCAAACTATTTCAGTGAAATCATGTGTTGATATGTGACAGAAGACGGAGTTAAGAAATAATGTTGTTAGCAAATGAAGGGAAGTGAGCAGATAGTTTCAAATGAAATTTGCTGATGCAAGTTTAAGGAGAATACCTGATATATGTTTGACCTTTCCAGTAAAGCCGTGCCATTACTTACTTACTTTTTCAGTTTCAATTTAATGGGTAAAATTGCATTTCCTCATTCTGCTGCAGCACAATGGAGAAATCCTACAAGTCTAAAGTCAGTAACATCAGAGAATTTCTTCAAAGTGACCTCATACAGATGGTTTCTTGGTCATTTTTAGCCTGCCTTATATCACACCTTCATTTCTCAATGTGCAGTGTTTGTCTGGCTTTATTGTTTGTGTAGTCTGTATGTTCGAGAGCCACAATAGAGATGAATTAATTGTGTTTTTAACTGTAATGATTGTAACAGAGTTACAGAACAGAATAATTTCAGTCATCCAATAAAATAAATTAACTGGTCAAACCGGTCATTTCAATTAAATCATGTGTTTGGTATTAGCAGCTGAGTTACATAACTGGTTGTGTCATTATAATTACATGGATGAGAGGGGTTTGTACGATTTATGTGCAAATATGGACTTAGTTATCGCATGAGGCAACAATAAGGTTAACCATGTTTGAAAAAAGTGTTTAATAAGTGAAAAAACATAAGGAATGCAGAAGCTTCCATACAAGGCACTGCATGATTTGATTGAGTATGAAAATGATGTGAAACTTGTGCAATGGACTTCACCAGAGTTCAGAATGGACTTTTTTCATGGCCAAGTCAGTTTGTTTCTTTGTCTTTTCCTCATCCGAAGACAAAGGGGATGTGAACATGTATATAAAAAACAAAAGGTTAAATGCTAATTAACATGACAGACGGTTCTGTGAAGCCTGCAGGTCACTGTTTAATTCAGGTATACTGAATAGAATTTTTTTTTAATATGCTATTTATATTTGAGATATTTTACTTGGTCTATTTGGTATATTTCCCACTGGGAATTTTGCCGTTTCTCTTTTCATCTGGAGGACAACTACACATGATACCAGCAGAAAGCTGGCAAATCCTGACTGACGTGAACCCTGGCTTTCACAGTCACCAGATCTCAACCGAAACTGAACATCGATGGGGGATTATATTGTAAACCACTGTATTCTTCTTTATTCTTCTTAAGTTTCTTCAACTTAATCAAAAAAAACTAAGGAGGGAGGAAACCAAGTGAATATAGAAGAGCAGTTCTGTTCCCAGCCTCTGGGGATATATTAGCCGGTGCATACACAAATTGCCGGTCACAAGCCCAGATGGGAAGGGCATCCTGTGTAAAAGCCTATGCCAAATCAAATATGTGGATCCATAACGAGTTATGCCCAGCGAACAGATGATCTGCTGCGAAGACCCCTAATGGGAGCAGCAAAAAGACAAAGAAGATCCTTTGGAAGATTGATCCAAATCTACACTGAGGAACACTGAAGCTGTATTGGCGGCTTGCGAAGGAGCGACACCTTACTGAGACACTTTATGTCAGCACTGGATACCACAATTCAATACCAAGTACCACCAAGACTATAATCAACCAGTATTAATACCCAAATCACAACTCAGCAACCATAGTATCAATACTTCATGAATCAATCCAGCCTCGCCCACAAATGTCCATGACACTGGCTCATTGCTGCAGCTTGGATCCAGTTTGAGTGTCTGGTGTTAACCTACAGGGCAGTGAAGGGAGCGTTTCCTTCCTAACTCCAAACCTCGGTGAAACCCTGGAACAAGCATTTCTTTAAAACCCCCAGAAAAGGCTTTTTATCAGAGCATAACACCATTGCTGACTTCTGCCTCTGGACAACCGGCCACCCTGTCATTCCTTGCAGTCGCTCATGTTGGTATCTCGGTCAAAAAAAATAAAAATGCACTCATGCACTTGCACCTCCTCTCAGAACAAGCTCTTATCTGTTTACTTGTTTTTGATGACATGTAGCTTGTGTGCCTTTGAATACACTCATTGTAATTACCTGTTAACAAAAGGGTCTGCAAAATGAATGCAACTTGGTGGTTCTTCCCTTTGTCACCCATCTCCACACTAATTATGGTTTTTAGATTGAAGTAGATTGGTAAAATCGTACAATTCAAGTTTGAATATTCAAAGAGAAACCGATTCTCAAAAAAAACAATTTAAAAAAATCACTAAAAAGCACTTAAACGATCAATCTTAGACGTGAATGTTCAGAATACATTAAAGATGACAGAAAACCTAGAGCTGCATTCAAGAAGTTTCACCTCATTGTTGTCAGTGTGAAGCAAAAAGATTGTGAACCTGCCAGGTGAAGTGATCACAAATATGTTATTACAGAAAAGATGAAGCAGAACAGCATTGCCATCATCAATACGACCAAATATTTCCTTTTAACAGAAAAATAACCAATATTCTTCTGGTGAGAAATGTGTTATTCTTAGACAAATACAGAGAGCATCTCCACCCACAGTAAATGCATTGTTTGTTTGTCACAGTTTGTCATCACATTATTTATTACAAAACACTTTTGGTTTCAAATTTAAATAGATTTTTTTTGGGGGGGTTAAAATGAAGGTTACATCTGTTTCTATGAAACAGCTACGAGCTCTTAAAACTGCCACTTCACACGAAAACAGTGTTGTAGATGAAAAATTTTACTTTCAGCTTAAGCTTTACGTTTTCTCAGAAGGCCTTTGGGGAAGTCTTTGTGCTGAGTATGTGCAAACACGACAACTCCCCTGTGTGGGAACAAATGTTTTCAATCAATGGGGAACCGTGTGTAGGTGTGTGTGTGTGTTCCCATGTAAAAACAATTAGTGGTCATGTGCTGTAAAATCTGAGCACAGCATATTGTAAAAATTAAAAGTATGTATTAAACTGCGGTTGAATTGCACAAATCATTGGTGTTGCCAAGAATCCAGCCTCTCTAATCTATCCAGGCCTGACTCAACCTAACAGATCAAAGAAACAGTGATGGACATATTGGGATAACTAGCAAAGGAAGGCAGACATCTTGGCCAGACTACAGTCTGGAGTCCATCCACATGAAACAATCCCCAATCTGGGCTCCTGGTTTGATTGATTGTCCTTGAGGTCAGCCAGGGTTGTGAAAATATCGAGCATATTCAGTAGAGGTGGTTACTGTGGGCTGATGACTAATTTTGGAGGAGACCTCAACATATTGAGTTCATTCAGTTCACAGTGTCTAGGAGCTTATGTCAAGATGTACAGTAGACCAGGGGAGTAACTCAGTCCCATAAGACCTTCTTTTTCTATCCTAAAGACAGAATTTATACCCTGACAGAAGAAATTCAACAATTTTTATTGCTAATATATATCTGAATATCCTGTGGCCCACTTCTATCTCCCACACTCTGCTTCTACATTCATAGCAAACTGTCAACTGTCCAAACACACAATGATAATGGCAGAAAACCAGACATTCGAAGAAAACAAGTTCTACTTTACAGGATTCATAAAAAGAAAAGTGGCAGCAGTCAGTGTAATACTGATAGAGGAAGGTGATGGGCTTGTAAAAACATTATTGTTGCATACTGAATGGCTACTTCCTTTTATCCTCAAGTGATCTTTTTCAGATGCTCAGAAATGCCGTCAAAGTTCAGCTGTAATTACAATAGTTCTGCAGACCAGTTATGGAAACGCTGATCTTGTGTCCTTACAGAAATGAAAATGTCTGAGGTAAAATGTGCTAGATTTTTACACTAACTTAGATCCTCCAGTACACATGTGCAGGATATTCATATGATTTAAGAGATATCAGGAATTTCTAACAACTGTAATTTCTCCCAGTAGGTGAGCAACAAGACAAGGTCAAACACCTGGTATATGACTCGACCTTGTATGGATAATGAGCTCCTCAGGATGTAACTGTTCATGACTATTCATACTGAAAGATCAACGGCCAATAGGAAAACTCTAACACTCAACGGACGGACTTCTTCATTCAGTCAGTAAAGCTCCTTTTCCACACACATGGGCTGGCTTGGTTTGACTCAGGTTGACTCAACTCCATTACAACAGCAGCAACGACAGCGTTAAATGGGTAGCTCATCTGTTCAAAGAGAGCACAGAGGGTGTAACCGGTAGAGTTGGGCAATATGTTAAAAATTTAGCAAACAATCATTGTCAGCCCATCCATCGGCAATGGGCAATATCTTCGTCCCCTCTGCCCCATCTCCCATCCTCTCGGGTCTCAGCTGTGCACAAGCGGAAAATTCAGTATGTTACACATGCTGTGTACGTTCACTAGGTCCAATAGATAAAATAAACTCACAAACTGTTGACAAATTACATGTTCCCTCACTTATTTTCCATTTCAAAATAGAACCACACACCTTCTGAGTTCAAGTTTCTCTCTTGTACTGAACTAAGATGAGCTTAATTTGCTTGTTAACTCCTTGGAAAACACACTTAATTCAAACTCAACAGAAAAACATGTAGAACTCACCAAAACTGTCTTTGTAGTCTGTCCACTCTTCCAACAATCACCAACTCTGGTTTGGTCAAATAGGCTGTTTTCCTCTCACTCGTCACCCGGCTCAGCTCACTCATGGACGGCTGAGTGGATGTGTACTGCGCCGCTGGATGAAGTAAAAACAGTACAAACAGGGGTGCATGAGAGAAACTAAACTTCAATCCACACAGATTCAGTTAGAAGCTACAAAAGTACTGAGAGCTGAACACACAGAAAGTTTGTTTGAGTGGGAGAAGGGTTGGCTGTGGGTTGCAAGACGTCAGTGCGACCCACTTGGAGGTGGGTCAGGTGTGCTTTGGCCCTACTTGGGCGATTGGCACAGCTCAGTCCGATGTAACTGGCAATGGAAATGCAAATCAATGGCCAAACATGACAGGGACAGACTTTCATATTTATACAGCCAGCCAATAAAAGAGGCCCCTAAACCAAAATGGTGACAAAGCCCTCTTCAGTAACAGTTACATCTCAATAAAATCCTATATTAACACAAATACAACAAATTCAGCTAATTAAAAAGAAGCTAGACACCATTTGTTTGTGTCTGCCTTTGATTGTTATATCCACACAACTAGAGTAGGTAATTTAGGTAATTTGGGCGATGTGGTGTAACTATAAGGCAAACACACTCGGACTGACTGTTTTGGAATAGTGTGTGAAGAGTCTTTCTCATTCTGGTAACATTGCATGAATTCAGTGTTATTGGGATACCTGGATCAAACAGAGCCGCCATTAATGTTGTTAACAACACCTGTGCTTTTCCCGCCATCACAAGTCAAAATGTCTGCTGTGAGGAAAAGCCTATTAATCACACAAAGTGAATCTAACAGCTGTACTAGACCTGCCTGGGTTATAAAGTACACCGTCAAAGTTTCACCACCGCTGCTTATTTAGATCAACGTCTTTTTCTGCAGTATATTGAAAGCCATCCATCATCACCCTTAGTGTGAAAAACAGCAACAAAAATCAGGAACAAGCACATAAAAAACACTTGTTCACTGCTCATCACCATCAGCATCTACAAGTTAATCTAAGCTTGTGGTGAGGATCATTTAAAGGTAATTTTACTAGTTTTACTATTTCAAAACTGATCAAGATTTTACTTTCAAGTCAAGTCTTAAGGCAGGCAGTCTAGTAGTAAGCCGGCACTCGAGTTCTTGTCTCAAGTCTGCAGCTCTGCTCAGCGCAGCTCAAATGAAGAATAATTAACAGTGATGGCTGGCTGTCAGCCAGATCAGATTGAACTATTCTCAGAGCAGATCAATTCCCAGCCTCTCTTTACCGCTGCTGGTGGTGAGTGACTCAGCTAATTATAACAAGGGAGAGCATGCCCTGAATACTGTTTTCTCTTCTAGCTCACTGGCATGGGTATGTAGCCACACTCCCACATAGGCACTGTATACACACACACACACACATAACACACACCCACGCACACCATGAGGTACACACTGATTGACCAGCTATATAATGCTAAAACCTGCAGTCCAGAACATAAACTATCTTGCATAAGAGTAACACAGCCTACACATGTAGTCTGGTGGATGATTCCAACTTAAAGGCATGGTTCGGATTATTTGAAGCGGGGTTGTTTGAGGTACGTACCCATAGTCAGTGTATAAGCTACAATCAGAGATAAGAGGCACAAATATATCAAAAATATATTGTTACATATAACTGTCACAAGGAACACAACGAATGGAATAAAGTGGTTCACAACGACTGCCTTGCTGGACCTTATTTTCTGTACAGGAAAATACAAATAACAAAATACTCAAAAGTAATTACACAGGTATTTTTAAAACATTTAATACTGCCCATCTCTGGGGACAGTAGATGCCAGCTGACATGCCCTCAGAGAAGACAACCAGCCAAGATGTTAAACACAGTTTACACTATATATGTAGAATATTTTCACTGCGTTACTTGCCGTCAGACAGCCTTTTCTAATGCGAAATCACCATTAAAAAGTCAAAAATCGCTCTCTCTAAACCAACCCAAATCCACAGACAAAACCAGTCATTTTACTTGCAGATTTGCTGGTCAACCACTGCCTCAATCTGTTAGTTTGTTTGTGTTATCGTGTGACTTTGGTGAATCAGAACTATAATTTTAAAATACCTAAGTCATACATTAACACAAACAAAGTAACAGACTGAGACAGCAGTAGACCAGCAACTCCCTTGATCTGCGAGGTAAAATGACTGATTTCATCTATGGAGTTTGGTTGGTTTGGGGAAACCGCTATTTGGCTCGTACAAAGCGGTTTCCTGTTGGAAAAGTCTGTTTGATGGCAAATTAAAGCAATGAAAATATTCTAAATATAGCGTACACTTACAATAAAGTGATGATGATTTTTGTTAAGTGGGCCTTTTTTAAGTTGCTCTTCTTTTTGTTTGTTTTTGATCAAATAATCTAATTATATCTAATTCTAATTACACTGAAACAAATTGATATAACACACACACACACATGCAAGCACTTTAAGTTCATCACAGCCAGCATGAATCAGTCAGTTTTTCCACTGTATATCCAAACAATGTGTCACACATAAACAAGCAACAAACATGCATCATCACTTTGATGTTCTCACACACCAGGTCTGCTCTATTGTCAGATAACAATAAACCTTTTTGGCCCTCCGTTGCTCTGCCACCCATCCCCACAGTGACTGCTCATCCTGCCTTTTGAACTTCTTAAAAAGAGACAGCGAGAGAGAGGAAACCTGTTCCTGCAGTGCCTGCTCGACGGCATGACAAACACACTTGCTCACAGTCAGGGACACACACACATCAATCAGTTGGTGAGTCACCTTATTCATAGGACGACCACTGCACAAAGAAAGAATGCAAGGCCTAAAAATAACAGGCCATCATTCCTATGGAATCTGCGGCTCATCCATGTTTGGACGGCCTGCAGAGACAGGTTCACATGACCTTTTTGAGTCAAGCTGAGCCGAGCTGCTGTGACCTGCTTAAGCGTGTGACCTCGTGTGGAAGGAACTGTGTTGCAAATGCGAAAAGAAATGGTTTGGAACGGCATGCTTCTGTTTGGCAGGAGGGTTTGTGCAAAAGAGGGGTGATAGTGCGTACACACACACACACAGGCCAGCTGGTGCTCTGTGTTTTAGTGAACGCTCAGTACTGCAGCCACCATGCTTGTTCAACATAAAGCAGAGGAGAAAAGAGAACTCTTGCGCAACACACACATGTGCACACACTGAGACAAACACACGCTTACATGCGCATTTCTAATTACCTCACGCAGTCAGCTCATCTCATCACAAGAATGTTTTTGAAGCTGACTCGATACTGTACTTCTGCTTCTTACATTCTCAAGCAACAGTCCATAGTTCACTGATTATACTTTTTTTCAAGATTATTGCATAATTTTCACACAGTTTGCACAGTATTGGCTCTCTTGTTTGTGGTAATTGGGTATACAAGTAGTTTTGTCTCTGTGAGCCCAGCTGCTATGATGTTGTTTACAGAGCCGCGCTGGCATATTTTATGTGAATGCTTATAGTCCAGCACCACTGAGGCTTTATGGGAGTGAGTCATATCCACATAACAAACAGGCTCCGCATGGGAAAATATCATGGTGATGTTAAAACTAGAGTTAAGGCTCATACACTGGAGCTTTGTACTGGCTAGTTCACACTTGAGGCACAACATTTGGAGAGCAAACACCTCAGGTGCTATACAGGACGTCTGTGGCAGAGGTGGGGGACTCCAGTCACATGACTTGACTCAAGTCAGACTTCAGTTGTAAATTTGGAGTCTTGCTTGACTAACATTAGTGAAGACTCGCCTTGACTTTGACTTGGTATCAGACTTTTTAAAATATTAAATATTCGCATTTTTCTAAATAATGCTCAGTGATGTATGAAGACTACTTCTGCATATGACGCTTCCACATTGTACACAAGCACAATCCTTCGGATGAGCGGCTAACTTCCCATTTAACTAACTTGAGTTGGGATAAAATAATATTACGCTCTTCTAGACTTTCCAAATGTTATTGGACCAAATGGATGAAATCCTGACAGTAAAACAAGTCATTTCGCGGGGGTTGTGGCAATAAAAAATTTCGATTCACTCTTTGACAGCTGATGCTTTCTAGTCTATGGGAAAAAGTCTTTCTGGGCTGTACTGCATCATGTGACAATGTCATTACACGGTTTTGCCCCTGAGTCAAATTGGCTTCAAAGCCCAGTGCTCTTCCTGGGGGTTTGACTAGGATGCAGCAGACTAACAGACGCCAGAGACAGTTATCATGGCGGGGGCTTGTCCATAAGTGGTAACATTTGTATTTAAAGATTAGAGCAATATGCAAGTCTGTGCTCAAAATCAATAACACAACCACCTCAACATCCAACTTCATCCATCACTACAAAACCCACACAGAAAGGTACGTGAAACACACAGATCCGGACAGAGCCTTCTGTCTGTACTCTGCGTTCATTTTGTCCATATTTCTGAACCTTTTCTGGAAGAATACAGATGAAATGGAGCAGTACCCCTGCTAGACATGAGGGCAGTGTAGCAGTGTAGCTAATAGTTCAAGCGAGACATGACCACAGGACACAACAAATACATTTTGATCCAATCCAAAAGTATTAGTAATGACATTCACCCTCACTTAGTTTGTGAAAAGAACTCTCAGTCAACATGTTGCAACATATTCGATAACCACAAACACCCCGGTTTCTATAAAACTTTTGTCTCTTTCTCAAGAGGAGCATCACATCTCCTTCAGCATCGCCATGTTTGTGCTGACAGAAATTTTTGACTCTTCTTCTTTGAGCGAACTTTTGACTCTGCGTGACGCCCTCTAGTGGATGTACTGCTTAAAATCCTTGCCAATACAAAGGACTGGTGGAAGTATGTGGGCAATAATGTTTGTATATTTGAAACCAGCATATCTATTTCTGTATGTAAAGGGGGCATAAATGAGCCCTTAGCTGGTCCATTGGCTGTCAAACATTAGCTAGAAAGATAACATTATGTTAAGTTGATTGTCTTTTACATGATCTTTTTTATTATAGTAACTTGGGACTTGTTTGAGACTCGAGAAATGCTTGTGATTTGCTGTGACTTACTCCCTCCTCAGCTCTGTGGAAAGATTGCTGCAACCTGTAATAAATGGCAATACCAGCTGAACATACAGGGACTGAGTCAGAAAGGGAGTTTTTCAGATCGTTAATTATTATCTAAAAACATGTGCATGCTTGATGAGGCAGGCGCGATAAGCTGATTTCTTCATTCCCCTCACATGGTCAGAGCTTTTTCTTCAGTGAAATCTCTGAGCAGGAATTCATGACACCATGACAAACACCGATAATGTTTGCACCATGTGTTCGCATAGTCTTGTGTGAAAAGTAATACAGTCAGCAGCAGCAGGCAGTTTCATCAGGGCCGAGCCGAGCCGAGCCGAGCCGAGCTGAGCTGCTGAAGCCGGAGCCGCTACGGGAGGATTGCTCAATGGTTGTGTCACCATGCAGGAGGAGGCTGGACTGGTCGGGCGGAGTGTTTGAGCTCTGATCTCAACATCACCGGAGCTCACTCACTCACTCTCTGCCTCTCTGTGAGTGTGAGGCGATCTCTCTTTCTCTCCCTCTCTGTGTCTGTCTGTCTGTCTTTCTCTATCTCTCTCTCTCAGTCTGGATTTTCTCACTAAAAGTACCTCAGAGCCACGGGAGAAGGACGTCAGTTGGATTATTCCCCCAAAACGCGCTGAAGTTTCATTTATCTCAACTATACCGACGCGGAGAAATGGAGCACGCAGTTTGTAGTTTATTTTAACCACCAAAAGGACTCATCTTAAATAAGTCAAGTCTTGTTTTTGTGCTTTAAACGTTTGTGTGAGGATGAACTTGCAGTGGAGCAGCCCGGCACCCTCCTGCATCCGCGCCGGGAGAGTCGCGCACAAGCGGCTGGACTCAGACGATCAGCCGCCGGCGAAATGCGCCAGGCTGAGCGCCGAGGCGGGGGACGCGCAGCAGGGACTCCTCGGCACCTCTCCGGGGTCTCCAGTCAGCCCGGTCTCCTCAACCCCCGTCCCGGGGACCCACCAGGGGCCATCCAGGATAGGACCGTTCCTGCTGCTACCTCTGGCGGAGCGGGAGAGCGTGCACAGCGCGATGAACACCGACACCGGCGATGAGCTACTGTGCAAGGTATGCGCAATCCCGTCATTGTGCAATTTCTCTGAATGAATGGTGTTTCAAGGCAGCGCGTTGCTCAATCAGCCTGTCTGACATGTCATCAGTATTTTGTGTCATTCTCACGCGAAATGTGGCAATAACAGCAGTGTTGCTTCATGATTTTTTAAATCCCGAACTCTACAAGATTCTTTTAAATCTGTTTACAAATACACGAAGGCAACCCCATTCCCATCGCGGTGTGTTTTGGCACGATCTGGCTCCACACTGTGTCTGTCAACTCGCCTCATTTGCATACACGTCACTGCAATACGCCACAAAAATGAGTGAGACAAAGAGAGAGCATCAATGATAAGGATCTGTCTCTGATAAGGACAGGGCCCACCACTCTTCCACATCCATGTGTTTATTTTGCATGATAGACCTGCAGGCGCTTGGCTTTTGTTGATTAATAAAGTTAATCGCTTCATGCTCCAGTGATTCATTTGTCACGCTCATGCAAAAGCAGGGTATTGAGCTGGAATCAAAGCATATCCTACGCTTCTTTTTAATTCGCTGCCAAATTTTGCATGCTTGTTTCCTCAGATGATCATTAAGAACACACTGACCCATCGCCTCCTCCCCCCTCTCACTCACTGGTGCACTCAAGGGGGGTAGGGTAGGGGTGGCGATTGCCCCCAAGTTTGAAAAAACAAAGCACAAGTGCCTTCCTATGGCAGAAAAAACTTGATAAAGTGCCTTTTAGGTTTGCCCTTCCAGTGGACAAAACATAATAGAATCCCCTCTAGGATGCCCTTCCAGAGAACAAAACATGAGTCAGGCGTCCTCTAGGGTGCTTTCCAATGTAGAAAATCTGGAGAAATGACAAGGCAGTAGGTCACCCTGCATACTAAAAAAAATATTTAGCCTCTACATGAATTTAAATAAGTAAATATTTTCCAGTCTGTTTTTACTACAGAGAAGTAGTAGCTGTTGTACTCACAAGTCACACAATAAAACAATTTTAATCTCACCATAAATGCATTGCAAATTTTGCCTCACTGGTGCCCCACCACATACAGGGGGTGCCCTTTTCATTTTTATTTTTTTGCCACTGCCCCCTCAGACAACCTAAGTCAGTCACTGCTCTCACACACTCTTCTTCTACTCTCCTCTCTCTCCCAGGTCTTTGATATGGGGGTGTACCAGGAGAAGATCAGACCCTACGGGATCCTACCAGCCCACAAGAACGTGGCCGGCATCAGGGACATCATCCTTGGTGAGCGCAAGGCCTACGTGTTCCTGGACAAGGACTTTGGGGACATGCACACCTTGGTGAAGAGCTGTCGCAGGCTGGACGAGGAGCACGCCTGCAGGCTCTTCCGTCAGGTGGCTCAGGCTGTGGCACACTGCCACCAGGCCGGCATCGTGCTGGGCGACCTCAAACTGCGCAAGTTTGTCTTCGCTGATGAGAAAAGGTGAGAAGTGCATCCCCTTACAGCACTGTCCAGTAAACAGATTTAAAGAGGTCATATTTGCTCATTTTCACACTCAAATTATTAATTTGAGTTCCTGCTAGAATAGACTTACATGGTTTCAGGTTCAAAATATTTTAGCGTACTAAACAGCATGTTGGTATGGAATTTAGAGCACAGCCTTTGTCTTCTTAAAGCCTCAAGCCCATTCCAAATTCCCTTCCAAACAAGCTGTACATAATGCAGTTCTATATTAAGCTGGTATTTAGTACGCTTAAACAGTATGTGAGACTTTTAAGTATGTACAAAATACTTAATTAATTGTTTGCATGGGTTACCATGGTTACACATCTTCAACCTGCAAGGAGGCTCTCAGGAAGTGACATGATGCACACTGAGTGTCTGAAAAGATACATTCTACTGTTTATCTAGACTAAAGCATGTTTTTCAATAGAACACATTTTGGATATGTAGTGCATTTTTAGTATGTGTTACATAGTGATGTCACCAAGTAAAGGAACAAAGGCTGGATTACAAACGAGGTGTTTCAGGGAGTTCAGGAGGAGTGTTTTCAGTAACTTCGGTACACTAGGTACACTAGAGCTGCAACAATTAGTCGATTAAGTAATTAGTTGTCAACTATTAAATTAATCACCAATTATTTTGGCAATCAGTTGCTCTATGACAGTGAACTGAATATCTTTGGGGTGTGGACAAAACAAGACATCTGAGGATGCAATCTTGGTCTTTGGGCAACATTTTTCACCACTTCTAACATTTGATCAACAGTTTAATTGATAATGAAAATAATGGTTAGTTGCTGCCTTAGATGACACCAGAGGAGTTTGCCACATTGTTTGCATCAGATATCTTTCAGCCAGTTCTCATTTTCCTGCAGCTCAAATAGTATCAGTTAACTTTATTTGGATGCACTCAGACTTAAATGCATTGGTGTAAGTGGGACGTGCCAGTGAAGGCACAGAGCAAACATGGCAGCAGCTGATACACACAGGCCATGTGTGCAGATATCGTCGTGGGCACAGATAGAGTAGGAGGTTCTGTACTTGTGGAGGCAGACTGCACCGCTTCCCAGATTTTCGCCCTCTCTGTCTGTCTCCCTTTCTCACTCTCTCGATGTGTCTCTTTGTATGCATGTTTGTTTTGCATGCGTGTGTGTGTGTGTGTGCGAATGTAGTGGGTGGTAGTTTGGCAGAGCTGCGAGACGAGGCTGGTGAATGAGACAATCATCCCCCTTCTGCGGTCTATATCTTAGAATATATTTACTGCTCATTATTTATTTATTAATAAATTACATCATAACTATGCTGCGGAATAACCAAAGCCTTCAACAAGGATTCATTCAAATACACTTTCATCCACGAAGGAGCAGTTCAAAGCACTTTGCTTTGAACTGCCCCCCCACCCACACACACACACACACAGACACTCACACATGCCCTAATGTCTGCATATCTGCATTCTGTTGAGGAAGATACACACAAAAACCCTGCTTACAAAACTATTTGTCGCCTCTTTGCCTTTGCGTCACTTTCTTTCCTGTAAGCGGCCACTGATGTTACACCCCCCCCCTCCTCCAGCTTTCCAAAAGCCCTTTTTCATGGAGACGTTTGAACAGTAACATTCTCCAGCCATGACCTCTGGGGTTTGCAGGGTCACGCTGGATGAATGAGAGCAGACAGCCAGTGAGAGAAGTTGAAGTTGGTTGTGTCCCTCTGATAGCTATACGGCTGCAGAGCGATGAGTCACAGTGTATATGTGCAGAGGGGAAGAGGAGGAGGAGGAGGAGGAGGAGGAGGGGTGGGCTGCATAGCTCATTTTCTGTCTTTGTGTGTGAGTGTGTCCATACATGCGTGTTTGCATGTGTGCTGATTGCACATTCAGAGCTGTAAAGCCAGCTCAGATGCCTTTCTGTCTATAATTCAGTATTGTGTTGGCTGGGTGACAACATTACAACATTAATGCTGATAGACTGACCCACAAGACTCACTTGACCCTGGAGCTGTGGGATGGCATGACTTCTCTTACTATATTGTGGTGCCACTTAGTGCTGCAAAATTAAAATAATTAAATAATTTCATAATCACAATATGGCCAAGTGCAATATCCAAATCGCAGAAGCTGCAATTTTATGATAAATAAAAAATGTGTGACAAAACAGCATTATAATGAAGTACTGTAGTGCTGCAGAGATGTCCTGACCTACAAATCTTATTTCCCAGATGTAAGAAAACATGTTTGTTTGGTGCAGATCCCAACAAGTTACTGTGATGTTTTTTTTTCTGATAGCATTATCTCAGTGGTTCTCAACGTAGGGGTCGAGACCTCCAAGGAGGTCGCCAGGTAATTTCTGGGGGTTGCAAGATAAGTTATGGAGAACACACACACATACATATAGCAGTTAAAAACATTCAACAAGAGGCCCAAGCACTCAAAAAAGCCACCTCACTAGTGGTTAAAACTATAGACTAGCACAAAAATGACAAATACCAACACAAACCACCACCAGATACTAACATAAACTAGCAAATTTAACAAAATTTGCAGGAATAGAATTTATAGTGTGTTTGCAAGAGTCAAATCAATGGTCTCTGTGTTCGAGTTTCTCAGGCAGATTGTGTATCTGATTATTCTGGGAGGTTGCGACTCAAAAAGGTTGAGAACCGCTGCATTAGATGGCTGTATGACATCATGGAATTTGGCTTTTCGTTTCCAGAATATGTGGTGTTTTGTGCACCCTGAGATTGCGGCATGGTCCAATCACGGACAGACGTTTCAACATCAGCGTCTCCTTGAAATGTTGCGATCTGCATGACCTCATTTATTCTGTCATACATTCCTCCAAATTCACAATCAGGCATCTTTCAAACCCCAACAATCACGCTGTGATGCAATGTCCCAGCCAACAATGCAGCAGTCGAGCCCGAGACAGAGAAAGTCACAACAATTTGACAAATGCAATCTCCATTCACACACACACACACACACACACACACACACACACACACACACACACACACACATACACACACACACACACAGACGGTGCAGTTGGAAAAGCCAGTTTAGGGAAGGTGACTAGCACTATGAAGCATGCAGAGCTTCATTGCTGGGCCAGCCTTCCCGTGCGTCACTGATGTGGCAACAGCCATTTGAGGGTAATTATGGGATGGCTGGCGCCGCGAGTGTGGGACCCAGGTGCAGATAGCCTCGGCTCGAGAAAGAGAGAGAGAGAGAGAGAGAGAGAGAGAGGAGAGAAGATATGTACTCTCAACAGAAGGATGAGTCACTCTCTCCACCCCTCTAACTGTCTCTGTTCTGTTTCCTTTTCTGTCTCCATCTCCTCGTTCTCCTCTCCTGACTTATCTCCTCCACTATCTTGGTGTTTAAATATCTGTTGCTTTCTATCTTGGTCCTCCTGGCTGTCACCCTTTTCATCCTCTCTCCGGCTGTCTATTTCTCTCTCCAGCCACTCTGTCTGACAACTGAAGTGTCTCACCGAGTCGACCCCTCTGAATGTGAGCCAAAACAGCCGCACTTCTTATGTGTGTTTGACTTGATAAAACCTCAATCAATGTGTGTAAGGCTCGAGAGGAAATCTCAAGAGGCACACCATTGATTTTTAATTAAAAACACAGAATGTCTGTTTGCTGTAGAAAATTAATCACTCTTGATATTATTTAGTGATATTTTTCTGCTATTTAAGTTCCAGTATGTAAAATTTAGAAAATAGAATATGACAGAAATGCAATATAATATAGATAATAATAATGATAATATATTTTATTAATATTGATAAGCATGTTTTTATTAGTGAATAATCGCCTGAAAATAAGACTTATTGTTTATATTGGCAGCCTCTTGCTTTTCGCTACCACTGTAGATTGTCCTACACACATGGAAGGTGAGGGTGACACGAGGTGCTCGAAATCTGCCAGATCACCCCTAGGTGCCACTAAATTCCTCACATTTGTCCTTTAAGAAACAGCAGAAGTTACATGTGCTTTTTATCACTTTGTAAGAATGGTAAATGTCTTATTATACAAATACACTCTCGCAATCTTTGCTGCTCTGACGCTGGACTAAATGTATGTCCTGTCATTAACATGGCTAAATATAGCATTGTGTGCGTGTGGAGGAGGAGGAGTTGTATATTTATACGTGTATTTACGAGACCGTGTGTGTGCCAGGAAGTCATTGGAAATTTGCTTAGGCAGCTCTGCTTCTCAAACGGGACTCACTGTTGTGCACTTAGGTCAGCGAAAGTTCACTGGTGTCTAGTGTGTGTGTGTCCGTATGTCTGTCAGGAAGGATGGTTGTTTTTTCCATGATGCAATCAGTGACTTACATTTAACAGATCTCTGAAATGTTAAACAAAGCCACTGTTACAAATAGACTCACACGCACAGGCGCAGTCGTGGACCGGATTAAGTGGTGACGTGCTTTAAATATTGTTGTACATGGGAACTGTGAGAACATAATTTCCAACAACAACATGACATTCTGTTAAAAATATTCTACTTGGAAAATACAGATTTGGATGGTTGGATGGACATTAAGTTCTAATGTTTCACCACATGCCTAAAGTTCCCCTCTGTGTGAGATAACAGATGATATCATGGCCATCACATCTCGCTCAGCAATCTGCTCTGAGCAGACATGCAGTGAGCAAAAAGGAATCTCCTTTGTACTACACAAAACTTTTTTTTAGTATTGTCTGAGCTCTTAAAGCTATAATATGTAACATTTCCACATTTAAACGTCTCAAAACACCAGACCTACGGATTTCGCTGTGTTTGACTAATGGAAACATTTGGGATACTTGAGTCAATATAACAGTAAAACCAACATAAATCAATACAAACTGCGACATTAACATACATTAGCATTAGCATGGTTGACTAGCAGGTTAGCACCGTTGCTATAGCTTATTAGCAGTGTTGTGAGAATGGTTTGTTGGCTCAAGCCCGCTCAAAGAAATATTGTTGGTAACAAACAAACTCTCTCAATAGCCCAAAGCACAGTAAACCATGGCCAACACAGATGTAGCTATTAGTTTGTTAGGCTACGTGATATTAAAACATTAAGCCCCTTTTCATACCACTGCTAATATGCTAATGCTAATGCACTAATGCTAAGCCGCTGACAAAGCATGCCACATGTCCACAACACAAAGATATAAAGTTTACTGTCACAGAAGAATAAAGAGACCACATTTTTTTCACATTTGAGAAGCTGAGTTTAGACATTTGTTTCTTTGAAAAAGGACTCAGAGTCATTAACTGATCAAAATAGTTGCCACTGGATCTAATTTAATAGTCCCAGTTGACACCTGATGGAGTCATGTCAGATATCTCCATGACTTTTCATTATCTTTATTACAATGGTGATTGTTTAACAATGAAGACAACAACTCCCATGATCCCTTGCTACTCCACCACATCATCAAACGATGTCTTTTGTCATTGTTTTAATATGAGAGACCTCTAGCAGCCGAACTCACATGTGCATTTAAAGGTCGTTTGAAATGTCCTGACCTTATTCTGACTTTTTCTTCACAGGACACAGGTGAGACTAGAAAGCCTCGAGGACTGTCGCGTCCTGGAAGACCCCAATGACGACTCCATGTCAGACACCCACGGCTGCCCCGCCTACGTCAGCCCCGAGATCCTCAGCAGCTCAGCACCTTACTCTGGCAAGATGGCCGACATGTGGAGCCTGGGGGTCATGCTGTACACCATGCTGGTCGGCCGCTACCCCTTCCACGACCCCGACCCGGCCACGCTGTTCTCCAAAATCCGCAGAGGCCAGTGCTGTTTGCCAGAGGGCCTGTCGCCCAAAGCCAAGTGTCTGCTCCAGAGCCTGCTGAGGAAAGAACCCTGCGAGAGACTCACGGCAGCTGAGCTGTTCGCTCACCCATGGTTCCACCAGCCGCCATCATCGCAGGAAGTGGCGCTGGGTGAACAGGAAGTGAGCTCAGCAGAACAGATGGTGCCGTCCTTTGACGTGGAAGAGGACGATGATCTGTTCTGCTGACGGACTTTATTCAGCTGAGTCTGGCTGAGGGACCAAAACAAAAATTGCTATGAGGGACTCATTGTTTTTTTTACATTGGCACTTTTTAGAAACCCATTTGTGTACTGTTGAGTGTACATACACCCTCAAGCTTTCTACAAAAACTTACTGTACTGTATTTTGTTGTCGTATATGTGTTACTTGCTAAGGGCATTTGTCACAATGATCAATCATTGTGTTTCTTCTATATGTGCGTTTTTGAAAAATAATTTGGTGCTAAAAGAAATAACACGGACTCAGAATTTGCCAGATTATGTCAACACAATAATCTCTGCAGGCTACTATGAGTATATCACAGCAAATTAACCCATCAGTAGACGCCAATGCTTCCTCTCCGCCTGGACTCACAAAGCTTCAGAAGGCGTTAGCTGAATCCTGAACGGGAGGCGAGGAGGAGAGCGGGATGTTGTTCCTCTCACTCTCTGACCAGGCTGGAGGCTTCGGCGGCTGACTCACCGACCGGCTCGAGGAAGGCCTAGCACAAGCACTTGACGTCTCGCAGCAGGCAGTGTCATAGAGTGAGAAAGATGGTTAGCAGAAGACTGATGTGTCACCCTCAGCGGGGACGCTACGAAGGTGTTTTGCTGCCAATCTGGCAACGTCTCAGCAAAATGGAGAGCATTTACAAATCTCACACCATGCGCAGAAGGTTGAGAAAAGCAGGGTGTTGCTGATGTAAGATTCAACAGAAAAGCAAGGAAAGTTTGTCACACACACACTCAAAAATAAGCAGTGGCACTAGACTAACATGAGTCTTTGCATACGGCTAACAGAGAAAGGTACATCTCAGTAATTTTCTCATTTTTAACCACTGAAACTAAAGAATTCACTTTTTTAAAAACGTGCTCACAGCTGAATATATCAGATAAAGCTTGCATCTAAACTAGGGGTGTCACGTTTCAATTCTAAATCAAAAATTGTTTGAAATGAGCTAAATCGAAAATGAATCTAAATCAAAAGCAGGCCTGGCAATAGCTACAAACCTTTGTTACGGTTATTTAGCCTGTAGCTCAGTGTTTCTGCCGGTAACATTTATCAGATTATCTTTTGAAAGAAGAATTTGAATACCCTATTTAATATGTGGTATTAAAATGCAATTAGTATCTTGATACATTATTCAGATAAGGGAAAAACTCATGTTAATGCAAGGTGTAAATGCTACGTGATCAGAATGTAATGAGATCTGCCAGACCACATCTGGAGGTAGTCTAACTTGTTATGTAGGAGTAGATGCAATCTGTACATTCCGTATAATGTATCTAGATACACGTCCCATTTTAATACCAGGAGTAAATGGGGTGTAAATGACAGTTTTCAGGGCATAAAACCACTGATGTGTTGATTTTTTACAAATCATGACTCGATATGGCAGTCAGTTGTGAAAAAATGGAATCATGACACCCCTAATATGAACAGGATGTGTCATTTAACAGGGTCTGACCTTGCAAATTTGACTGTGATCAGTCTGTAAAAAAGCTGTGTGTGCAGTTAATCACAGCTAAACCTAACACTAATGCTTCTGGTTTGAGATAAAATGCTGTAACGGACTCGGTCACATGCCTTTGCAGCAGAGATGGTTGGATAATTCTTAACGCCTGAAGGCATGCAACAGTTGGATATCTATGAAAAAAAGTTTAAAAAAACAAACAAAAAAAAACAAACAAAAAATTAAAAAAAAACCCACAGAATTCAAAAGGTATTTCTGACTGACGCAACATGTCAAATATCCAGTTAAGTAAGCATAAAATCAGAAAGAAACACATTACAGAAAAATGAAGCCTTTCTCAGTTGAGCGGTTGAACCTGTTTTTGTTCATTTCTGTTGGAACATTATGTCAAACTGTGCTGCTTTAACAAAGCGGAGCTGTGCTGAGTGTTGTGCCCGTATCACTGTGTTTCATAAACTGAATGGTTCTGAATCAGTCGCAGTCAGGCGGTATTTGATGTTGGTTGTCTGATGATGACTCAACACTTGAGTGTGTCTGTAGAGAATGGTCCTGACCTTGGCTGGAAGAATCTGTTCTGACTGTTTCACCTCTTTAATGGTACTTTTTTTCCTCCCTTCCTTTTTTTTTATTTTTTATTTTTTTTTTGCCATTGAAAGCTGTGGATCCATGGAGACTAGTCATCATAGTTAGTGACATGATGTACCACATTCTAAAAGATGTTTTATCTCAGACTGTGACCGGTGGATGCAGCGTTTCAGTGACGTTCATGTGGGTCTGCAGCCAGCTATTTCATGCTGGCACATTTATTTTGACAATGGTACTAAATCTGGCATATCTGAGAAGTGCTGTGCATTAAAGTTTTGGGTCACGCAGTCGGCAAATAAAACATCTTTAATTCTCTCTCATCTGCTTGAGATGTGAACAGACTTGTGACAATCTGAATTATTCCTCACAGAAAAGTAATTTAAGAGATTTATGATTTTGTTTCTGGTTCATATATGTAGAGTGAGTCACACATTCATGTGACATGTAGAGTAAACTGACACGGGTGCACAAACTTCATATTGCACTGTGAATTATGTATTTGTGACACAACCTTGAGGCTATTATTAGTCCAAACAGGTTACACACAAGAGATATATTCATTGTACAAAAGATGTAAATATGTATATTTGAAATATGTGTGGAGATGTTGAATAAAGATCACATTTTTTCATATTCACATAGCTTGTTTTGTTTATTAGAGGAGCAATATGAGGCACTTGCATGCCCAAAAATGAGTACCACAGTCCAAATAGCGAGACGGAGCCATAGACTGTATATTAAATAGGTAAAATCCCTATTTAATATACAGTTTATGGTTGAAGCGAGTTGTTTCCCCCGAGCCCCTCCCTCCCCAAACTTGAAGAAAGTCAGGCAGGCTGCAGGAATGCTACAGGACGGCAAGACGAGTGCAACATTGAAAACTGACCATGAGAAGAGAAGACGAGTCCTATATTCTAAGCTGATCAGCTCTTTATAACTATCCTGAAAACAAAAGCTCGCTGCTACAACAATATACACTCACGAGTTTGAGTTCAGTGAGAAGATTATTAATGATTTCTTACAACTCATAAACAGACACTACCTCATTTGGCAAACATTTGGCATTAATTCAATTAATTAACATGAAACAGGCAAACAACAACAGTTTTTCCAAAGGACACCGCAGCTGTAACACTGCTGTCAGAGAACTGAGTATTTCAAACTAATGACGTATGGCCGTTTTCTGATAAACTACGGCAAATATATTACACATTTCTCCTTTAACGGCTGCTACACACAAACACCTGTACATTACACAGCTAATCGACTGCATGCCTCGAAGGTTTTCCTGCAAGAATTCTGTCTGTGCAGCTCTTCATCACAATACATTTTCTCATTTTCCTCAGCGCTTTCAATTTCATCCTTGCAAGGGAGAAAAACTCCCCCCCTCTCTCTCTCCATCCCTGCCTCAAAACGTTTACTCTTCTCTGACCTTTGCGTAATGTAACATTTAACTCCTCAAACACACAAATGTCAATAGTGGGTCAGTGTCTTTTCCTGGAATACGTAAGGGGGAGCATATACACCACTCTCGCTTTCTTTTTTTCCCTCGGCTTCAGTGCCAACCGGTGGACCTCGAGGTCACCTCATCAAACACTGAACACCAGCATTATTTAAGCTCAACTACATATATTCTTTTTCATCTAATGCACTTTTGCTTATGAATCACTGTTTGACCTATAAGATCTTGGCATGTCTCCACCGTCTGTGTGTTATGACTACCGCAGGCATGGCTGGCCGGGGCTTGCGTAAGCGCTGTGTGCGTGTTCATGCACGTACCTGCCTGCTTGTCTGCATTTGTGCGTGTGTGTGTGTGTGTGTGTGAGCACAAGAGTCAGATTAAGTATCAACAGGGTAGCTGGAGTGTCTCTGCTCCTGGGAAGTTGCCAAACCAGCGATTGCCCAACACGTCAGAGCCGGACTCCTCTGGCTGGGGATGACAACACAGCCCCGAAAAAACCTAGGGCAGCAGCAGGTCAAGTAATGAATAAGAGTGTGTGTATTTGTGTGGGAAAGGGTGTGTTTGAGAAGGTGTTTATGGGAGGATGTGTTGTGGAAGGTGGTTTTGTGTCTATGACAAGGTCTGTCATTCACTGTTTACAAGATTTAAACACACAATATATAAATTGCCACGTGGTCTCTCTCACATTAAACCAATAACACAAGACAGTTTGATGACATTGTGAACTACTGTGGGATCATGGGAGCTGTTATCTCCACTTTTAAACAACCGCCATTTCTGATGAAACTCTATCTGACATGACTCAGCAGAAATTATGTTCATGGACAAGGTAATAAAGTCTTATTCACGTTACCTTTAGTCACGTTGGTCAACTACCTTCTACGCTCTGTAACATGTGCAACATGGCCAATGTTTTCCTGGAGGTTCTAGCAATTAGCTAGCAACTGCTAGCAGGAAACGCACCATCACCATAAATAAAGTACGGATTTCTCTGGGCTTGACCATTGTTGGACCACTGTTTACAGAGTTTGATGATGACTTGAACTACTGTGGAATCATGGGAGTTGTTGTCTTCATTGTTAAACGACCTCCACTGCTGACGGGCCATGGAGGAGTCATGCTCCATAAGCAACACAAACAACAGGCCTCATGAACAAGTTTCCCTGGAAGTTATAGCAATTGACTCTGACAAGTGACCAGATCAAACTACCTTTAAATGAACTTTTAATAAATAACAATTTACCTTTAAATAAATAACAAGTTTCTCTAGGTTTTAATGTTGTTATTTGAGATAATAAAAGTACACACTTCAAAAAAATATATAATATACCTATTTGTTTTTGACATTTTATAGCGGAAGTGTCATTTAATATGCCTTAAATGAGGGTTTCCTACTAGTACTGGTTTCATTTTAGCTTTAGAGGAGCTGAGAGGCAAATTCAGCTGTTTTCAGACAGAGCTGTTTCCCTGTTTCCAGTCTATGTGCTACACTAAGCTAACTGGCTACTAGCTAACCAGTAGCTTCATATACACCACACAGATGTGAGTGTGGTTTCAATCTTCTCATCTAACTCTCAGCAAGAAAGTGGATAAGCACATATTCCAAAATTAAAAATTAACAGAAAAAACTCTTTGTTAGCTTTAAGTTAAAGTTAGGAGGATTCAAACAAAGGTTGTTTTGTGGTGAGAGTTAAAACGAGGTTAGGTGTTAGGAAACGTTCTCAGGTATATTGTGTGTCGGTGTGATCTCATCCTGTCCCTTGACCACAAGTGTAAACTTTATCCTTCCATGTGATCCGGGATCATTAAAGTTTCCCAACCACATGAACCATTAAATAACAAAGCTCAAAAAACTTCCTCTTGGATGGATGTCACACACACGCACACACACACACACAGCAGTGTGTCATCAGATATTTCCTTGATCCTGCATGACCTCATATGCTAAAGTAGAAATTACAAAGAATATTTTCTGATGTTTCAAGGGATGTTTCTGACATTTGAAGCTATTTTTAAGGCAGATTAAAAAAACAGTAATGCTACAGTCATATATCTCATGTATCACTGAGGGATTTAAATATTTAAACACTGAGGAATTTAAATTGTTCAGACATA
This sequence comes from Lutjanus erythropterus, assembly GCF_056507025.1. Taxonomy (NCBI): domain Eukaryota; kingdom Metazoa; phylum Chordata; class Actinopteri; order Lutjaniformes; family Lutjanidae; genus Lutjanus; species Lutjanus erythropterus. The sequence goes on from NC_139332.1 coordinate 19,922,606, forward strand.
GTGGGTTGTTTTTGACGATAAGTGTGAACTACACAGGAAAAAGTGCAAAATAGGTGTCACCCTGCCTGTTCTTCCCTCATAAGCCGCACAAGGAAGTGAAGAAGCAGATCTGAGATTTGACAGTAAAGCACCTGCTACAGAGAGATGATGTTAAGTATTGTTGCTTCTTCCTGGAACTCTTTGGCACAGACGAGCGTTCCCCTGATGCAATGGAAACCACCTCCTGTGTTTAAACGACCTGATTTATTTCATAACACAAATCCCAGAAGGAATGTGAGGTATTGTGTTGATCATAGTTCAGTGAGTGAGTGTGAATGTTTGTAACGAGGCTGGTATTTTTAACTGTCATCTTTAATCACAAAGGCATACATGGAATTCATTTAAATAAAGCCAAGTTTTAATCTCTGCTGCACCCCTGTGGAGCTTTGACAAATTGCACTTTCGGGGCAGAAAACATGCTGTACTGGAACACATGTCCTTGTATGGTACAATACTTGAACAACACTATTTTTTAAGAAGAAAAACTCACTACTATTTAATAATAAGACAGAAAATAACTTACTAATATTACAGTTCCAGGAACTGTTAAAATCAAAAACTCAGAAAAAAGTGGAGAGGATGATTTGTGACTAAGGTCCTATGAAAATGATTGATTTATTGATCCTCTTAGTTTGTTAATAGACATTCACCAAAGTTAATGTTAATAAGTTGGATTGGATGATAATAAGATGGATTTTGGTCATGTTCTGCATCTCTGTAGACTAAGACCTAAAGCTACAAAAGGCACATTGGGACTTTTCACAACATTACATTCCTAATGTTGTTTTTGTTAATTGTTTATTACTGATCTATGAAGCAATAAAGATTCTTTATTTAATGGCTTTTTACATTACTTTGTAACTGGCATTCAGCATCAATAAAATGAGTTTCAAATATCGTATGTATACATTATCAGTTTGTGTTGGTCAGAAATGCCACATTTTGACACTTGTAACCTTGTCAACACAGGGGAAAAACAAAAACTGTGAAAATTATGTAAAGTTGGGGAGTTCTTCTCCCTGATAGTAAGCTGACAAGCCAGAGGGTTTGTTGCACAGAAAGGAATGATTCTCGTATGATCTTGTGATCTCGTGAATCCAGATGCCTCTCAAGGTAACTCTCCTGCTACATCATATGGTTTGTTGATCTGGTAGATCTGATAGGTTGAAGTCTATCATAGACAGATTATTCATCCAATAACCTGTCAAGTGGGTTTTTTCTTTTTTTTTTTTAAATGTCTGCCCTTTTTTCAAATAGTGGTTTTTAAGGATGACTTGCCAGATCGTTCTGTATAACAAGCTGTCTGGCATGTCAGGTTACCATTATATTGGAAAGATGGCAGAAATTTCTATGCCTGATAACTTCAAACCTCTGACTCACACCAAAACTGGGTGGATGGATAAACAGCACTACAGGCTAGGGGGAAAAATATGTATTTTTGATGTGGGGATAAACTGTCCCTTTAATGTAAAATCACTGACTTGTAAAAATAATAAAGCCTGCCCTATGAAGTGATCCATAGTTAAACGTGTTTTCCCAACAAGGCACAAATAATTCCAATTTGTGGTTAACATATGCTGTTATCGTCTCCGTTTGGTAATTTTTTATTGCAATGTCCATTAAAGATGGGCTATTCTGTGATAGCCATTTCTTAAGAGTCTTAAGGGCCTTTTCAGCAGCAAGCACCATTTCATAAATATTTGTCTATTTTTAACTATGTCTGAGGTATAAGTCCAAAAAATATGATCTAACTCTCAATGGGAACATGACATCTGAAAAGATTTTGGCAGACATCATGTATCTTTCTCCAAAAGTCTTAAATAACAAGACAATCTCCAGAAAACATGGTAATGATTTGCATTTAGATTTCCAGTTTCTCCAGCAAACTAGGGAGTTACCATCATAATGGGATTTGGGAGCGGACGTAATAAAGTACCTTATTAAATTTTTCCAACTAAACTCCCTCCAGCATTGTGAATTGGTTCTAATGGCTGCTAATACAGCCATTAGATAAAAAGTCATTTATAAAGGGTGCCTTATTAAAAACTGTTACAGAAATTTGCAAATTTCATACAATTCTCTTTCAGTGCTCAAATCAGGCTTTTTAAAATGTAGCATTGAATTGCTTACTGTAATATAAATTTATATAATTAAAAGTGACTGTCAGTTGGACAAAACAGACATATTAAGTTGTCACATTGGACAAAGATTCTCCAACATTTAATAGACTAAATATAGTAATTAATGGATTAGAGGTGGCCTTTTCCTTTTCATATAAAAACACTTTATTCATTTTGTTTTATTTTTCTAGAAAGTTTTGAAACCTGCCTTGATTATGTCCATCTTCAGCTAACAATTCTCTTCTTCAATGTCTCTTTTGGTGGAGTAGTGTGAAACCACTGGCAGGAACCTGTAAAACACTGCTTTGTTTCACTGCCAGTGTTCAAAAACTCTACAGGGTACCTTTAAACGAGAAAATAATCATCAGATTAATTACCAATGAAAACAATCGTTCGTTGCAGCCGTAGTAAGATAGACTTTCCAAGAAAACATGGAATAACACAGTCACAGTTCTTTGACAGCGCACATCTCCATTGGAGGTAAATAGGAATCTTCAGTGTTGTCTGGGTCAAAAGGCTCTTAAGCACAGACAGGAGGCAAATGACGAGTGTTTCTCTGATGAGGTTATTTCTAGCAAAGTGGCCCCTCAGGGCTCTGTGTTGTTATCATCATGATTGTTCTCTATTCAGACAAATAAAGTAAAACAGAAAAACATTGTTGAGATATTAAAATATGCTGATGACATGGCCCTGGGTGGCCTGATACACAGGGTCTGTTTGTCATGACTTCTCTGACAGATGTAAATCCATTTGTTCCCAGAGATAAAAAAAAAAATATATGAATTCAACTTTAATCTGTCCTCCATTTGATAGATGTGCTGAATCATTTAAGGTAGGAATTCTCTTGGACCGGGACTCTTCAGACTGACAAGTTAAGCTCCATAATGCTGATCAGATTAACGAGCAAGTCCTTCCAAAGCCAAATTCTGATTTTAAAGGGACGGTTTACCCCCAAAATCAAACAGACATGCTTTTCCATTTGCCTGTAGTGTTATTAATCCATCTAGATAGTTTTGTTAGAAGTTGCTGAGTTTTGGCCATAGAGATGTCTGCCTTCTCTCGAATATAAAGGAACTAGAGGGCACCAGAGGCATGTGGTGCTCACAGAGGATTACAGCTCAGCCGAGAAGGAAGCCATTAATGTTTACATCTTGTAGATAACACATTTCATACACTGGGCCAATTCAAGGTGCTTTAGAAAAGCAGAAATAAAAGGGCATATTTTTGGCTAAAGAAGTATAAAAGATACATGGAGATGAACATAAAAGTCGTGCAGCAGTTTTTAAAAGTGGTAATAATTGGTGCAAATCTGGGATCTTCTGGTATTTTGGACAGCAGAGTAACTAAACGCAGCTCGACCATGCTTTGTTCTGACTCTGGAAACAGCTGGCTCACCTGTTCCAGTTGAGGCCTGGGGCCTTCATGTGGAAGAGGTACGTCCAAAATGTAATTCAGCCATAAATCATGAAATAATAACAGGCCGCAGCAGTAACTTAAAGTCAATTCTATAACTGACTGGTAGCCGGTGCAGAGACCTGAGAACTGTAACGTGTTCAACTTTCTTACTTTTTGTGAGAACTGATTCACCATCTGATTCACTATATATTGTAGATCTATGTGTAGAGATGGGCAGTATTTCAATAAATGTATTTAATATACATATTTAATTACGTTTGAGTATTTTGCTATTTGTAATTTGCTGAGCAGACAAAAAGATTTTAATTTGTAACAAAATAGTTAAAGAATTTGTATTCATGCACCATATGTGCCCTTGCATGTAGGTTTCTGAGACCTTATAAATACTTCCTGGAAATATAAGTACAAGCTTGTTCCTCTCAAATTTAGAAAAGGTGTTGATGCTCAGGTCCTCCATCCTGTTTCACTGAAAAGCAAATATTAAATAGTGCCTTACAATCAATTTATCTTGTGTTTCATGGATTAACACTTCGGTGTAGTGATTTGCAAAAGCATGTCATGACAACAGACGTCCAGCAGAGGGCGGTGTTTTCATGCACCTGTCCAGGTTGTTCTTCATCTCTGTAATTAAACTATCCTCTTGCACACAAGGAGCAGGTGAGTCAGAGGTTATCTGTCTTGGATGTGATGATGTAGGATTAATAACAGTGCCGAAGACAAGCAATGACATCAAAAAGAATATTATTTGTCTTTTTCGCAGATTAACATACACATGGTATCTGAATGGGAACAATGTCTCTGATGAAATCTACATAACTAAAGCATATCTGATCACTGCAGTTTGCACCATAATACACCATTTGGCTGTCATTGTTGCCTGAACAATGGACAGTCCCATTCTCATTCTCCACTCACATTTTCATTTCAGGCGAACAACATGAAACGACCTCAGATTTGGGTTTTATGAGGGCTTAAACGACAGCAGACCAAAATTGTTTGAATTGTTTGGTTGTAAAATCGTCCATCTGTCTGTGGATCCAATCAGCCTGTCCTGGCCTCAACTCACGCTGTTAAAGACGTCGCCAAATTAGTCAATCAGAATGAAAACACCCGTTAGCTCTTAAAACTGGAACTGTGAAACATCTGAATTACTCTCAGAGGCACCTGAAAGCGTTCAGCTCCTGCACAGAAACCTGTGGTGCAAGTCAAGGACAATTATTGTAAGAACATCTACGTTTATTATTGTACAGTTTCACAGTTTCATGTCAGAGTATTTCATTAACAGTTCCTCAACTCAGCCTTGACGCAGACTTTAACGTCAGATGAGCTGAATTGTGGCTTATTGTATTGGAAGAGTTCGCGCACACACAGTATTATAAGTGATCTCTATTCCTTTTCTGTGAGATTCTACCTTGACTGAAATATTTACTCTGGAGAAAAATTAAATACTTTAAAGGAGGACTGATAGTTACAACAAGTATCTGCTCTATAACTACAATCACTGCATGGGACAAATATAATAGCACCATCAAATGTTTTATCATATTATAAAAAAAAATAAATAAATAAATGAAAATAATAATAATATAAATTATATAAATAATTTATATTCACTCTTTAGCCGCCTTTCCTAACATATTGCCAGGTCTCTCAGGACTTTATAAGTTTTCAGTAATATCTAAAAGCAACTAGGGCCTGAGTGATACTCAGTTTGTGACACAAGAAAATATATTGGTTAAAGTAGAATTTAAAATTATTGTTTGCACTGAATCTGAAGTTTAACTTGAGAAAAGATGATAATATTGCCTGCAACAAAATTTAAGTATTTTAATTAGTATATTTAAAAAACAATAAAATCAAAAAATATTCTCAGATGTGATAGTAAATCAGGTTTTTTTTTTCTGAAATTGAAAAAATGAATGTTTTATGATCTTCATAAGAAATATTTTCACTTGAATGTCGAATGTAAATTTTAAGAAATATTTTGATTGGTATCAAATCAAAAATTAAGGTTGCAAACAAATCATCAATAAAATGTGAGAACAACTAGTAAAAAATTCTTCTTTTTTTTAAAGTTGGTCCAAGATACCATTTTTTCAGTGCAAGATAAGATGAGATAAACTTCATCAGAGAAATTCACTCTTTACAGCAGCTCAAGATCAAAAGTACAGGTAGAAAAAGAGTGATAAATAGAATACAAATAAAATAAAACTAGAATAAAACCTAAAAGAGAAATAAAAATTCAAAATACTGCACAGAATAGTAAAGCTGTTGTAGGCAAATATTGGGCCGATAATATGGGTCGACCGATGTTACTGCCAGGCTCTGAAAGCAACAGGTAACCAGCGTAAGAAAGCCAGGATCGGTCATGTTTCTTAGTTGGAGTCAAATCCAAGCAGCAGAGTTTTGGAGGAGCTGAAGATGGGAGACGGGTTTTATTACTGATGCCAGAGAGCGAGGAATAAAGAAATTATAGAATCAACCAGTAATAAAGTCATGAATAACAGTTTTTAGATTTCATGAAGACAGAAATGGTTTGATCCTTGAAATGTCTCTGAGATGCTGAAAACAGGACTGAACTATTTATTTATCATGTTTAAACTGGGGTTTTGATCAAAAATGGCACCAAGACTCTGCAATGCCGAGTTATTAGATGGTACAGAAACCAGGACTGTTTGATATTTGAGTATTCGTGCAATCTTGACCCATGATCAAATGTCAACCTGTCTGTATTAGTCAGTTAATTTCTCTGACATCAAAGGGCATTGATTACTGAGCTTGTCTGATGAAGATAAATGTCTCTCCTGCAGGTAAGAGTGATCTACTTTTACTGTCAAACATACAGCATGTGCTCTCCATCCCACATAAGCTTGCCATTACACCCATTTCTGTCTAATAGCTGCAGCAGAATAGGAGAAAGTCTGCATCTCCGTTCAGCCACGAGGTCCACTGTATGTTTTCACTGCAGTTTCCTAGAAATGCGTTATTCAGCCACCAGCGTTCATGCAGCACTGACATCACTAAGTCACAGCTGCTGCTAGACAGACAGTTCTGAATAATCTGGATTTTAAATTAAGACACGCTGTATTTTATTTATAATTCTAAGTAGTTCCGGTCAAAGTCGTGCACTTGGTGGAAGGCGAGGAAACATTGTAAACAAGCTACAACACAAGCACAGATAGACAGTCTCACCAACCCTGATCTGACTAAATCTTTTGGCTGTGAGAGAAAACAAAAAAGAGCAGAAATATCCAAACTCCCCACAGGAAGATCACAATCTTTCTTACAGTGAAGCTTACAGCTGTGACACCATGCCTCCCACATTTGCCTGTTTTTCAAAAGGCAGTAACTCCTGCAGGAACTCCATTTTGCTCTGCCTAAATTGCCAATGTGTTGAATGTTTATTTTGGTTAAATAAAAGCTGAAATTAAGACAGAAAACAACAAGACAAAAAAACAAAAAAAAACAAAGTGTTCCTCTCCTCTCCTTGAGCATGTTTGGTGTTTTTGTCTTGTGGGAAATATTGAAATGAAGCAGTACTCTGCTGCTGTCATCCTGTGGAGTGTTTTCACTAAAAAAAAAAAACCCTCTCTTGCATGTCACTCATGCTTCAAGGGGCACATGGTAGCTTGTGCTTTCAGGGCTGCCTCGTTCAAAAGGCACACTGTCAACCTACCTAATTCCTGACTTTTTAGTTTCCCCCTACAGACCTGAGTGCTTGAACACAATCACCGCCAATCTCTCTGCAATAGACCCACGTCTGTGAGGAGAATAGAAATTAGGCGACTTTGTGTTTTTCATCATCCATGGTATGAATTGGAATTTGGCCCAGCCAGGAGTTGATTATTTCTTTTAGGAAGATAAAAAGACCACACGGAGGAAACTAAATATCGAACTGTGTAAATACTAAACCAGTTCCCTGACATTTGTCTTGTTAAGTGTGGGTGCACACTATAGACATGTATAAGCTGCTTACGTTCTAACCCCTTCTAAAATGATAAATCAGCACTTTTCCTTACTGATGGCAGAGAGGAAAATAGTGCACCGGCCAAAGAGATTAGCTCAAAATTAAACAAAGAGCACAGTGTAAGGGGATTTGCTCTGCCACACAGGCCCATGTTGACTAAATGAGCATACAGCAAGCAGCTATGGCTGCAGCCTTTGTGGTTTTTCATGCCACTGAGCTTTGTAGTGATTCTTATTCTCTAAAAATGCTCATTAGCCAACTTGCTGCTCACTTCAAGCTCGTGGATAAGAGGTGAGTACATAGGTCCCATTGTGCATCTGAGAAAATACACAGATCATTTGTACCCAGCAGCAGCATTAACCCTTTTCCTGCTTGTGCACACAACTGCACGCTTGAGAGGAAAAAAAGCTGGAGTAACACTGTGCCCAAATACTTCACTTATATGACAATTTTACACTTTAAAACTCTTAAAATCTACATTTCAGAGGGAAATATTTAACTTTTTTTCTCCACCGCAATTGGATTGTAAACAATAGGTTCCTTATAGTGTATTAAAAAGTTGAAATTAGCTCCATATCTGTTTGATGTTGGGAAAATTTGACCTGATGATTAAGTAATAATCATCAACAGGTAAATAATTCTGTAACAACAGCAACAACAAAGAAACAACAATAATAATAACAATAAATGAATAACAAATGAAACCAAGTAAGATTACACAGACCTACACAAGACTACATAAATATACTGTAGATAAAGCCACACAGGACTACATAAAGTGCATTTGAAGGATGTTTGGTTTGTCCCAGTGGGTTCCCTCGGTCTGGGTCACACACACGGCCTGGAGATGTACAGACAGCACAAGATCATGCAAAAATTACTACAAAAACTTGATAAGACAGGGCAAAGTTTAAAGACAAAAATGCAAATTAAAATGCAAAATAAAATTAAAAAGAAATACAGTGTTAGCAGGAAAAATCCAACATTATGCAATAATACTTAATAACTCAACACTACAAATTTGAAGATTCTAGTTCTGGTTGATTTAACAACACCTGTAGTTACTGGTGGTTACCAGCAATGTAGTCCAATACTAAAGGCCACCAAACTCTGGGGCCAGTAAAGCAAACTGCTCATTTTAAGAAAGAAGTCATACAATAACTGGCCTTTATGCATCATTCTGTGTTCTAGTTTTATGCTGCGCACAGCAGAGTCTACAAACAGCTGGGCACACTGGAAGGAGTCGGTTACTCTGCTGCAAAGTTGGAGGCGTGCAGCCTGTGGCCTTCAGCTTCATCTAAGAGCTCACAGTGGCTGCTCCTGACTGTTCCATTAGTCCCTGCAATATGTCAAACTGATCTGCTGTCAAAAAAATAGCAAAAATGACCACTGTCCTGTCTTGTAGATTACTGACAAGCACACTGCATTGCCTGTCACTGCTTCATAATCCACAAGTCAACTTGTGTTTTTGCCTGTTAAATGGTTTTAATGTGAAGCCGCAGCAGTAGGAAATGTTTCGTTTTGCATTAAGCAGTAATTTAATACAGATTTTTTTTCTGGGAATGTCATCACAGACGCCAAATAATAATCCAATACTTCATCAACGCACCACAGGCTCAATCAACATTGTGTTGTCTCATTTGGTGATAGATAGTGACTTAAAAGACATTCATTTAGATGAAAATCTGCAGCTGTAAGTACTTTTTTCTAAAAAGTATTTCCATACTTCTGAGTAAATTTTCTAAGGAAAAAAAAACTTCTTCCACCATTGAGGACATCTTACAAGTGTGCTTTATGTGCTTGTAAATTATGACAACATGATATATATATGCTGTCTAACTGACCATTCGCTAAGCCCCACCTCCAAACAGCAACTGTCCAATCATAGCTTAGTAACCATAACTGGGGCTGTCAAGCTTTGCATTTCTCTACACGTTGAATGTGTGCAGGTGGCTCTGAGAAGAGTGAATGGATCAAACTCTGTCTTCAACTGCTCTAACATCAGCTGTGAACGTTAGCATGTCTGGCTAACTAACACTAGCTTACTAGCTGGAGTAACTTTACCTCCAGCCAAATTTGTTAGATACCACCGCATCTGCATTTGTTATGTGGGGCTTTGAGGAGGAGGATGTGGGCTGATGAAGAATCAAAGTGGGTCGACGATGATGCGTCTCACTCTGGCTCACTGTATCAGGTCTGAGACGGGTTAGCTTAGCTTCTATCCCGGCTGTCTCAGGGGTGGAATTAAACACATGTTCCCCTGACATCCTGGCAAAGTAATTCACTGTTGTTGCCCATTCTATTGGCTCATTGTGTCATGTCCTTGCTCATTGGCTGGTTCATTTGTCGCTGTATAAAAGAAATTGCACGTTTAAAACATCCTGTCATTAGTTACAGTAGAAGCCCACACATTAGTCCATGTACAATGTCTGAACTGTGCCAAAAATGAAAAGTTGAGGAAGGGATTAAGTCACCAATCCACAGAGTTGCACAATGGCCTCCTACCTCTCTCTCCATTTACTCTGAGCTCCCCACGGGTGAGCCAGGGGTTATGAACAGGGGAGCGGTGAAAGGGGTAATCTTTCACTCCTTTGCATAGCATAAAGGCTTAACTTGAGATAAGCTCACACTCTACAGCACACACGGCCAGTAATATTAGATAGACACCGCTCACTTTAAAAGGAAAGTTGGTCACACATCTGAGAGATGTGAGAGGATGAACACGAGCCAATAAATTACACATGCAGGGACATTCATAGAATAGACACATACAATACATAATTGTTTACTTTGCATTTGAGCTACATGACATGTAAAACTTGCACCCTAATGACTTACAAAAGTGCCATATAAAACAAAAGCAATGACACCGTATTTGAAAGGGTGTGCATAAGAATAGGAGATAAAAACATTCATGGAGATGCCTTCATGTTCATGACAAGTGTCATGACATGGTTATGACAGTGTAATGACAGTCTTATAGATACCCCTTGAAATAAAGTGTTACCATAAAAGTTTCAGGTAAAGTCAGTTCTCTCTGTTTTGGAATGAAGACATCTTTGTTATGACAACTTGTGACAAGTCCAAAATATAGCACTTTACTTGAGTTCAAGAAAAATATTCATGATACACTTCTAATGGTTATGTTTTCATGTTTTGTGTCAAGTTGTCTAAACAAACACATCTCGGACAATGTCAGCTTTGCATTTGACAAAAGTGACCAAATGATGAGAACATTCATAATCCTTCAGAAGGACTCTTTCATGTTCATGACATATGTCATGACATGGTTATGACAGTGCAATGACAGCCTTATGCATATGGTTTCAAATAAAGTGCAACTCAAGCTTCAGGTAAAGTCTATTTAACTCACTCTGTTTTGGAACAAGCATGTGTGTGACTGTGTGTGTCTGTGTGTGTGTGTGTGTGTTTGGCACAGTGCTGTGCGATGCTGTGGTCCATTTATTTACTGCTTTTGCACATAACAGGTAGCTGCTGCGTTCATGAGTCAGCGGGTGATGGATGGAGAGGAGAAAAAAACACTCACAGGCTGGAGGAATGATGGACAGATGGAGAGAAAAGCAAGACAGGAGTTTAGAGGGAGACGGCCAAGGGTTGAGGAGGGGGGAGGAAACAGAAAGAAATGCAGCAGCAGGATGTGAGAGAAAATGAAACCAGAATAGGGAGAGAAAAGGAGAGAGAGAATAATAGAGCAGCGAGAAGTCAAGAAAGGGTGTTGTTGCAAGCTGGGAGTGCAGTTTGCATGGCTCCACTCTGCGGGTGACTTTAATTACTTTTCAGCGTCACTGCCTCTCCTGGTCATGAGCTGCATGCTCCGATCACCAGCTTCTGATTATCGGGCCCTTTGTGAGGGCCTCTGCCCGCTGTCAGGCCATAATTACGTTTGCACTGGAGAGCATCTCAGCACATCAGAAAGCTTACAAAACCATTATCCAAGTGCTCTCTTTCCCTTGAACTGCACGGTGCGCTGGAACTCAAAGGTTAAAGCTAGTTCATACATAAATTGTGTTAAATGATGTTATAGGGGATTTTATGTGTAATTATTTGTGTTTCCATCCATTCCGAGGAGGTTAAGGTTAATAGCAAGTCAATTCTCAAGGCTGGCTCGCAGATAGAAGGGTAGAAAAATAAGGGAACTGATTGCGAAAATAAGTACGATGATTCACAATGAGACAGCAAAATAAAGCACCTAATCATCTAGTCATTGCAAAACAGTTGACTACACTTCAGGTTTCTACAAACAAAGAGAAGCACTGCCTCATACATTCAACTACCCCCCACTGTGTAAGCAATGTAGTGGTGACATGATGAATAACAGCCTTGAAGGTGAGAATAAAGCACCTGTTTCCTGTTAAACACAGCTGTCCCCATGGACACCATGACTGAGCCACATGGATGCAAGGTGTTGATCTGTTTCCCAGGTGCTGCACTGTGACTGCCCAACCTCCCCTCTCATCACACCTTTTACAAACCTCATCACTTTATCTTTTACTCACCAGTTCGGATTCTCTCTATGATTTTCTCTTTTCCATTTCTCATTCAAGCATGCTGTCATTCATCCTGAACTGAACTTAATGCAATAACTTGCAGCCAATCTCAAAATTGGAAAAAGTTGTATTCTCCATTTTTTTTTCAAAAACTTGTCTCAAATTCCAGGCAAGTTTGAAGAGAAGAGCAGTCAAAGTAAGGCCTTAAATAGAGTAAATCCTTGTCTTATTTCTTAAGCCTGGATTATACTCATAAATGGATGCCCATTCAGTGTTTATAACTGTAAACACCACAGATGTGTAGTTGTTCTATTTACTCTACTACTACTCTACTACTTTACTCCAATACTCTCACCAGCTTTATTTACAACATAGAGCACTGATGAGAAATGACTGATAATTCAGTTTTTAGAAAACACAACATACCTAGTTATTGCTTCACTGACAACATGCAGCTATATTTCTACTTAAAACTGATTGAAGCACATAATATCACATCATCTTTTAAGTTGTCTCGGGGAAGTCAATTACTCAGTGATGTGAAGACTTAATGAGAGGATAAGACCATAGTCCTCAGTCAACCATCCCTTTCTTACTTAGTTAAAAATGCAGCACTGAGACTCCCTGGTTGCGATGAGAGAACATATCTCCCTGGTCCTGGCCTCCTTTTATTTTATTTCTTTTTAAAGCTTTGCATGAACTGGTAACAGCTTAGGTTTCCAATTTCCTTAGTCACTATTTACGTATGTCGGGACCCCTTAGATCCTCTTAGATCCTTCTCAAAGTCCAAAGGTGACTGAATGCTTTCCATTGCTGCTCCAAGACTGTGCAAACGTTTGCCCCTTTTGTGCTTTGGTAGGTTTTTGTTTTTAGGCACACTATCTCAGTCTGTTCATCTGTTTGTTGGTCAGTTGGTCCACCACTTTGGTCTAAAATGAAATTTCTGATACAACTATTGGATGGACTACCATTAAATTAGATACAGATATTAATCTACCCCGGAGGCTAAATTGTAATGACTTTGGTTATCCCCTGACTCCTAGCACCACATTTTTTTGTTTTTTGGATGGACTGCTGAACATTCATGTCCGCAGGCAATGAATTATTTGATCCCCTGACTTTTTACCACCAGCGCCAGCATTAGGCTTGTTCTTCCAATACTTTGATTTATGACCAAATACCTACAAAACTGAAAGTATCCCTATCTGCCTCAGCTGTATTTTGTGTTTAGTACAATTTAGCTAATGTTAGAGGCTAACATACTAAGCTAAGATGATAAACATTATACCTGCTATACAGCAACATGTTTTCATTGTGAGCATGTTGGCCAATGCCAATGTCTAACCTTTCTTTGCATCTTTTTTGTCCATCTCTCTCATCCTCTGTCTGTGATCTTTGTTACTCCCCTTTTTCCCCCCCATCTCTCCATCCCTGCCATTCTCTCTCTCTCTCTCCCATGCAATCACTCTCCACTGAACCAAAAAAGAGGGAATGAGATGGCATGGAGAGAGCTGCAGGTGTCTATTGAAGTGTTGTCCAGCCAGGCAGCCCACCTCTGAGCGTCCACATCCCACAATCCCACCATCGCCTGCATTTGTCTGAAGGTCGCACCTCTCCGAGCCATAACACGCAGCTGCTTAGGGCTTCTGAGCCCCATTCTCATCTTGCCGTCCGGCTCCTGCCTGCTGAGAAAAATCAAAAGAGCTGGGACAGACCTTCAGTCGCACCAAAGTCAAAAGATTCTCAGCTTGTTGTGCATCTGTCAAGAGCAGAGCTAAGGAGCATCTCTGCAGGGTTCCTACCAGTCTGATATCTGTCTGTGATGCCCTTTTTCTGTTATTTTTCAACTGATATATGTCAAGTAAAGTCATGAGAAAAGAAAAATTATGAGGAAAGCAGTTGAATAGCAAAGAAAAGTAGAATACACATTCAAGCCCTGGATATTGTGATCTAGTATCAGAATCGGCTGACTCAGTAACTAGTTCATTTAATCTGGCTGCAGATGACTCACTGTTTCTGGGAGACAACAGGGATTTGATCATGGACAGTGACAAGACCTCGATTTCATTCTGCCAGCCAAAACCTCCTGCTACGAGACAAAGATGAGGTCTGCTTCTAATTAATAGAGTTATGACTTCAAGGTTAGTACCACAGGATAGAAAGTCTAAGGAGGACAGTCACTACCACTTTATAAAGACAACTTACATCCCCCTTCGCAGAGATTTAGAGGGCACAGAGGAATGTGAGTCTCTTTGTGCACCTTGAGGCCATTCTACCATTGAGCACTCACCACTGTGAGGATTTCAAGATTTAGGACTAAGCAGAAGTCTAGCTGGAAAAGAGAGGCATACAGGCAAGGTTACCATTAAAATATACAAAAATTCCAAGCTGGTACAAATACTTTTGCACACATACTTTTCACTTTAAGTATTGGTCTAACTTAAAGATACGAGAAAATACTGCTTTACTACAATTATAAGTTACATTTATGCATCATTGTTTCTTTTACCACTCTGCAGTGGTAGAACAAGCTGAAAACACAATACTGACACATTATCACCATATAAAGTTACCAAACATTCGCCTATTTACACATCAACAGACCATACCAACATTATAATTAATTTTCTGTAATCTTTCTTGTCACTAGATAAATGTAAGCCTAATATTCAATCTTTGGTTTCCACCATCTCCTTGGTGCAATATCTCACCTTATCACCAAAAACATAGCATGATAAGCATGGTAAACAATAAAGCATGAAAGTATTCAATAGAACAATCATCAGAAAGACCTTTAAACACCACATAAAGCTGAGGGAAACTACAAAATTGGATAATTCTATAATCTCTTAAGAGTATTCCACCAATTTGGTATTGTGCTTGTATTTCAAAAAGGATCAAAACCGATGCAGCAAAACCAGAGAGACCATCTTTTTTCCCCCCACATTCTTGTCAAAACTTGATGATGATATTAACCACAATGCATCTGAACCCACGACAGCTCAGTTCAGTTCAGATCAGGATGAGTGATCCTGCATTCATGTGGTGTCTGAATAACTGGAAAAATACCTGGGAAGGTTCACACAAATGCTTCCTCAAGGCAGAACAACAACACAGAAAGTCTGCAAAGATTTTGTGACTCAATTTACGGAGTTGTTTTCTGTTCACATCATATACACAGGAACATGGTGGACAAAACTAAATGTTTGGCTGATTACGTTTTATTTATTCATGTATTGTGTATCAATTTTTTGTTCACATGTAATTTGTAATCACTTTGTAATATGAGACTTCAAACAGCATACTTGGATAGCTACAGATATTTTCACCATCTCCAGCCCATTATGCTGATGCTACAACAAACAAGCCTTCTGTACACTTTGTGGCGTCCATCTTGTTTCCACATTGTGACTCAAAAGCTCATGAACACACCAAAGTCTGAAGAGCAACTTCCCGTCTCGGGAAATGCGACTAACTGACGAGGAAGCAAATAGACAAAAAGGACAGGAATCCTCCCTGCTGGAGTTCAAACAGGAGAATTAGAGGGAAGGTGGTTAACTAACTCTCTGATTTTCACTACTTGGCTCAGCTGTCTATTCATAAAGCCTTAGTGGAACCACTCCTTATGTGAAGGTCTGTATCCTGGCAACCATAGTATTGGCCTTGAAATGTGATTGGAAGTTATCCCTGGCCTGGAGCTAAAACATCTCCGGGGGAGATTTCTAAGACACAAATATGTCACATTTCAAACCACCTTTTCATATCCACTGTTAACAGCAATAAAACCCCCGGCCTGGCCTTCCTTTAAACACTCCTTCATTAAAGCCACAATTTACATCCCAGTCGTTGACTTCTTTGGGCATTTCTCTGGGTTGCAGATAAAAGCTTCTTGTGTGTAGTGGTTATATCATCCGGTGCAAATATTGTCAACAGCCTTTGATTGCTGCCGTGCCTGATCACGGCGGTGTGTCTCTTTCATGTGCTGTCGCATTCGGCGTGTGTGTGTATTTGCTTTTCAAGCATAGCCAGCCATCAGAGGAGCAAGAGCCTGCACTCCCCGAACGAACTTCCCTGACACATGGCAAGATTTTTGTCAAGCCTCTCCTAGAAGGCAGCAATGCTACCAATTACCTCCGCGGAGCCAGCCAGCCGTCTCGCCGGTTTGACAGATGACTTTGACCTCAGCAAACATGAGGACCTTCTCCTGGTTGACACATACGCCTGCCATTGAAGGGAGAGGTTGATGGGTTGAGGTGCGCGTATGGAGGATGCGAGGCTTATTCTCAGATTGCATCCTGTGCGGTACAAGCCTCAGGCAGGCAAGGACAGGTAAATTACCTTGATGGCGTCATTCTGTGTGACCGATGCAAACACACCTCCATGCGCACACACACACAGTAACATTTTTCCCCTAATGATGGGGTTCATAACCTGCTTCCTGCTGGGCCTGAGAGCTCGACCGTACTCTCACTGAGCTGTGAGCCGTGAATGCAACTTCCTGCGATAACAGTCTCTGAGTGTGGTAGATACGTCTGTGAGAGGACAATAATAATACAACAATAATGATGTTTATTTATATGGCAGCACTTACCAAAACAAACACTGCAAACTGCTGCTCGTAAAACTGAACCAAATTACAGGAAAAACCGGCAAACCCCAGTATCAACAAAGCAAACAATCACAGAGCTGTTTCCTTTTTCTTCCACACAATGTGGATGACTGAGTGTGACTGCATAACCTTGCAGGCTCCCTTGTGTTTTTTGATGAAGTAGATATGACTCTGCTAATATGCATCCATGAGATGGAGAGTGAATATAAAGAGCGGTATAACTGTTAAACTTCTATCCTCCTCCACAGCAGAAATACTTCAGTATATCAGTTTAATATCAACATTAAAGGTATTGTTTAGTTGAAGTCTGAAGTGGTGTTGGATGAGGTACTTGCTGAGTGTAATACATACAGTAGATGGAGATCGGCACCCCCCAGAGAGGAGTACTAGCATGGAGGCTAAGCAATGTACTTGTGTGGACAGTGTCAGCAGCGAATCTTATTTTAGCCCCCCCAAAAAACAGTTTAAGTTAAAAAAAAAAAAAAAAAGCATTATCAGTTTAAGTGTACATTATATTTAGAATATTTTCACCCCTTTACTTTGCCATCAGGCAGCTTTTTCTGACAGGAAACCGCTGTTATATGAGCCAAAAATAGGTCTCTCCAAACAAACCAAACTCCACTGGTGAAATCAGTCATTTTAGCTCACAGAACACAAGACACAAGCATAAATATAGATAGTGCAGACAGTGCAGTCACACTGGAGTCCAGTGACATGAGGGGGACCTTCCAACAATGTGTTGGGCAGAGAATGGGCCCTTACAAGTGATTCAGATTGCCATCTTGGAAATACATACACCTGAGTTCAAACAAGGCATTAAAAAATGGTGCCATTTGCTTTGTATTTCCTCAAAGATTTAAACTTATCTTCATCATGGTTCGCATTTTTTATTTATAAAATAGTTAGTATAACAAAATTATATTTTTATTCTACATAAATTCCAAAAAGTATAAATACACTATTTAAAAAACTATGCAATTCAGTTGATAATGTGTTTTTCTCCTTGGTATTTTTGTCTACAGAGTAGATTTGCAATGAAGATTGCTGGGCAGTATGTATGTTGATATTGTCCAATGTTCAGTAGCTGTCATGGTTAAGGGGATTTAGTTTGCTTTTTGTAGTTCTTGCTTTTTCCATTTTTTCTATTGTTTTACTTCCTGTCTCTCTTTTTCCTACCCTTTTGATTCCTGATTAGTTTCACCCGCTCTTAATTAGTCCTTTGGATATTTAGTCCCATTACAGTTGTTTGGTCATCTGTTCCCCATTCGCGCATCACTATGTTTTCTTTTGGATGAATCAAAGCAGAGCCGTTGCTGCAACTGCACCTGTCACTATCTTACACGTGTAATTGCATTATTCTCCGTCCTCTGGCCTTTAACAGCAGACTACAGCACTTCTATGCTGTCCTTGCTGTGTCCAGAAGAATTCATCTCCAGTACGTATGGTACTGTAAAAAAAATTTTGGCATTGACTTGTTACCAAAGTATTGGTGCTCATGACATCCCAAATGTCAACCACCACCTACTGTTGGTGATACACTGACTATGGATAAGTGCCTCAGACAACCCTACTTCTGAACTATCCCTTTAATGTACAGTTGGTGCTAAACATAGTGGAGTATGTGACATCTAAATAATAAGAACTATATGCTTAGCAGTGTAATTGGAGCACACTTTTGTTGTTTTTTGAATGGTGGCATGGTGCAACAATTCACGCTGTTATTAACATTCCCCTTGATATTACATGCTGCTAAAACACCCCTGTGTTAATCAGAATAAGGCTCTCGAGCCTTACACTCCCCACGCAACTGACTTGATCCCTTGTTTTCTGCTGTTATTATTGTAATCAAGCCTCTTGAAGCACTGGAATTTCCTCTGCTTTGGCTGACCCACCAGGCAGAGAGTGATGAAAATGCACCTCATGAGTGTGAGCTCATTATTCTCGGCTTTACACACACTGTGAATACAAATACAAAGCGAACGTACCTGAATACCCCGCCTCTGGTAAATACCAAAGTGAATTATAGTTGATTTGCTGGGTTACTGAGGTTCTTTGGTTTTTGTTCACTTTCCAGAGGATGACTGCAGAGATTACAATGTTATTTACGCTGCTTTGCTTCTTATTTTACCACTGTTTTATAATCCTCATCTTCAATTCTCTGCTGCAGAAGGTTTTATTACAAACGCACACAAGTCAATTTACATTAATAATGCCTTCTCAACAACCAAATGGTTAACATACTGTGATCATGCTGTCTTTTCCTTTTCAGCTTTTGTCTGCTGTTCACAGGAACACAGAACCACTGAAGCTTCTGATTGTCCTCCTCTGCATAGAAGAATTGGACGAAACTGACACTACACCAATATATAAAATACTCAACATTCCTCACTAATATTTAATTCTGAATGTTACAGTACTTGACTGTATTTGAAAACCTCCAAATTTGAGTTTTAGCTAGTAATTTTCTCTCACCAAATCCATTATTATTTCAGCGGTGACCTGCAGATATTGATATTTTCTCCAGGTTAAGCATGATTGTCAGACTCATTTTCTCCATCATAGCAGCCTTGGGTGAGTATTGTATTTCAAGGTTAGAATTTGAAAAGGGCTGTGCACCTGCCTGGCAGCGACTGCAGTGCAGGAGCTGTACCACATGGTGAGCACCGGAGGCACGAATCTGAAACGGTGTCTTTGTCAGTTTATCCCCTACCCTCACTCTTAACACAGTTTGGATTTGGAAATAATGAGGTTCACCCCTCTCATTTCACTCAGTGCTGTCTGAAAGAGATTTAAAGCTGCAGAGGAAACAAGCTGCGAATAGCACAGTGTTGCATTATCACCTTTTGGGTTGAGAGGGCAATCTTCTTAGCATACCGTTGACTATTTACACATCCAGCAGTCACACAGCAACATTAGCATTCACTTGCCCACCTGATGAATGTAAGTCCAATATTCACACTCTTCTTGCTCTGTTTTTGGTCACAACCAACTCCTGAGGGAAATTCACTGCTCAATGCTCCAATATGTTCACCAGCTGCCACTAACTTTGCCTGTGTATGGTTCATTGCTGGACAGGTTGTTTATGGTGTTTTTTGTTTTTTTTTTCAAAACTTAATTTAGGTTAGTTGACTAGTCTAACACTAAGAAAACACCCAGAAAGCAGTTAAAATTTAGCAGAATTTATTAATTTATTATGGTAAACACTGTCCGAAAAAAAATACTGTGTCAAAGCCATTAATCACAGTCAACGCTCATCAAATCGTACTTTAAATGCTGCTGAAATGCACGCTACTTTGCCCTGTGCAATACAAACCTTACACATTAACGGACAAAACATGACAACAACTCACTAAATGCTTCACCTTTTCAGACTGAAGAGGATGAGAGTGTCTGCGGGTGAAGGACCCACAGCTGACGTTAGCTGCCAGCCTGCCACATAGTCTGGCTAACGTTAGCAGTGCTAACAAGCAAGTGAGAAGAAAACTGTTTATTTTTTCATGATTTTGAGACCTAATTTTGTACACTTGTGATTTGGTTGGATGATTGATAACACATTACTGTGATGTTACAAACTAAAAACATTATTGAGTTATTTATTCATTTGTTTTTATTGTTGCTTTGCAAGATCTTTAAGTATCCTGCTACACTGATTGGCCCTATATGCAATGGAAAACAAAATCAGGTAGCTGGCACCAAAAGTGAGTTTGAGCCACACTACGCAGTAGAAATGAGGCTTTAAAGTAAGGGTTTTAGAAAAATGAAATTTTAGACACAGACACCTAATTGGAGCCACAATGGAGGTCAGAGTTTACTCACACACACCAGAGATGTGACCCAGCCAGCTGTTATCCCTGCTTACCACACTTCTGGCATCTGGAAGTCAAACATTTATGTAAATGAGCAACAATTAGTACGTGGATGCTCATTTGGCCTAATGCGCTCCCTAGACACGACCTGATCAAGAAAAGACAGAGTCAAGGGGTTTAAACTGGAGAGGGTAAAATTTCATGAATACTGATATGTCATGTAACACGCTGGCTGACCTCCCTGCAGTCAGAACGCTGCAGAATTATGTACCATACCAGAGAAGTCAATTCTGTCTTTTGGCAAAGCTGTTAGTGACAGCACCTCAACCGCCTGTGGAGTCATTAGCAGAGGAGGCTCAGCATACTGACACTCTATCTGAACAAATGGCCTCTCTGAAGAGACAGGTAAGGCAAAGCCCTTAACTCTGCAGAGAGAGACGAGACCGCTGGCTCCTGAAGCTGATTAAGTCACAAGGGGCACCTCAGTCCCCGGTCATTATAAAGCCTAGAATTCAAAATCTCGTCTTCTGTTTCGGGTCAGCTCAGCTTTCCTGAATCCTGACCCGAGCTGCTGAAGTGAGAAATGAAAAAGATCAGTTTCCAAGAGTTGATCGATGGCTGCCCTGCGCAGATTTCACAATGAAGATGACACGCATTTGGAGCAACACCTTGGTCCCCAGATCTCCGGACAGATGGCATGAGCCAGTTAGAGCATGCCCTCAGCTGTCTGCAGCAGCCCGGCAGAGAGGGGCTGACGCTCAACAATCTACCCCGTCTACTGCACTCCATCCGCCATGAAAATTATATGACCAATATGCTGTGTTTCAGCACAAGCTCAGGAGAATATGCCATTATGGCCTATTTGCATCATGTGCACTTCCAATCTAATAAAACAGAATGTGTGAAAAGCAGGGTACTATTTAATAATAACCTTGAAAAACCACATTTGTAGAGGGGAATTTTCTCTGTCATGTTATTCCGAGTGTGTCCGTTTCCTTACATTAATAGCTTAATCAGTGTAGACAGATATCCATAATCACTTTTGCAAATAGCCAAAAGCCACCTGATGTAACTAGAAAGATGAGTGAACTCTGAAAATTACCTTATGTTTGAGAAGAACTGTGAGCAAGCAGATGACAGTCATTACAAAGTCTCAGATGCATTCATAACTAATATGAAAATTGGCAATGTGGTGCGGCACAATTTTCTGTGCTTTCAAGAGCATCACACTTTGAACAAGTAATTACTCAGGCAGCCTCATGAAACTTGCTGTTAATTTATTTGTTAAGGGGAAATTGTAGCTGCACGAGGACAAGAGGCAGAATGCAAATCGATTTTGGAGTACCTCCTTCCTACTCATTACCCTTTCTTGTAAGCTTTTCTTTTCCTTAAACCGCCTCTGAAGACTCTCGAAAGGGCTGATTATTTTTTAGACAGAGGAACAACTGTGGCCAGGAGGGATTCAAACCAACACAGTCTGCGCAGAGGCTGTCACATAATGAGGATGTAAATGCGGGGACAGAGCCAAGGCAGCATAGTTCAGCTGTAATATGTCCCCAAGATCTGCACTAACATATTGCATATTTATGTATAATTCACACATTGATAACTGTTCTGATCTCAGGGATTTTTATGTGTAAGCAGGACAGACAGCACGCTCAATGCACCTTCACTTCACAGTCTGGAATTTATGCAAAACATTGGTTAATGACTCAGAGCTTTGATTCATTGGTGTTATTCAGCACCAGCAGCATGTCAATGTTTCAGTTTGGAGTGGAAGCTTATACTGGATGAGCTCATACTTACATATTGATTTGAGAATTAAAAACTAATCTTTGTCTGGCACAACTGACCACTATTAACGCGCCTGTCAGGCTTTCCATTCTTGCACATATGCAGTTTACAGTGATAATGGCAGATTTTAAAGTGCATTCTGAGTTTACCACATTACAGAAATGTGTTATTAAACACCCAGCCTAATGTGAATGATTAAGAAATTCACTAAGTATATTAAATTGTGTGTCAGTGTCAAACACCACTATAACCTGGAAGCAACCTGAAACATGGATGCTCTATCTAGCAGCTTCATTGGACATGTCCAGACATTTTTGAGCCACCAGAGCCAGAAAAAGATGACATGATGGTATTTTTTTTTCCTTCCGTATTGGATTGTTGGAACTGAACTGAGCTGAAGTGATCTGCCGGGCTGATTTGGACTGAGAGAGTCGCTAAGGTGTGTTCGTAGCTGGGTTAGTGTCGTTCTTGACTCGGTTCAGAGAAACTGTGACCCACAACTTCACAGTGTGACAATCTTTTCACCTGTTTTTAGCAACCATGCTCTAACACGTATAATGTGTTGAGAAGAAAAACATTAAAATTGCCAATTATTTTTGAAACAGTAAGTCTTTGATTCCTCAGAGAAGTAAACAAAAGCAGCTCCTCACTTCTAGCTCACGAGTGTGGATTCCTAAGCTAAAATGATGACTCTTGTTAGTAGTTTTAAAGTGTAGCTGGCTAACGTAATTTAGGCTGAACTCCTTGAGTCAGCTGAGAAGTCCGACTCCAGCAGAGATTTTAGTGTTTCAGTCTGACTCATTCTAGAACAAGAGCTACATGAAAGGATCTTAAATATGTTAAGTTACTTTATGGCTGCATGCATGATAACATTAATGTTAAACGACTGAGGCTAAAGCTTCATCCCAGCAAGCATTGGTCAAATGATGATCTATGAAATGTTTATGTTTATGATAGAGGACAGATATACAGTCATTAATATCACAAAAGGAAATGCAGGGATTAGTGCAGTATATTGTCGGCCTGAATAAAAGCTAAACTAGCCCAGCTTAGACCTAAGAGAGCTAGCCAAAAAGGAATGCGTTGTTGCCACTTGATTCTGCACCAGCCCATTCCCCATGAGTTTGGCAAATGTAGTGGTATCTAATAGTTTAGCTGGAGGTAACGTTACTGCAGGTGGTTATGTTAGTTAGCCAGACATGCTCATGTTCACAGCTTATGTTAAAGCAGATAAAGACAAGGTCTACTCCATTCCTCACGTGTGCACTTGTGTTTTTTGTTTTTGAAAGACTACAAAAAAGGCACTGCCATCAAAACCTGCCGAATATCACTCATCTAAGAGTCCCATGCACACGACTTCAACATGTAGAGAAACACAAAGCTCGACAGGACTACAGTGTCCTTGTTACAACTGCTAATCTATGACTGAACACTTGCTGTTCACAGGAGAGGCTTAGGAAAGGGTCAACTTTACAAATGGCTTGTCAGAACTGAAGAGACATGTTGAGCGAGGATAATTAGAAGCAAAGTGAATAAAAGACATCAGTATTCAGTAACTTGGAACAACTGCAAAGTCATTAAACTATAAATAGGAAAATTATTGTGAAATAAAATTATATAAACATCCAGATGTTCAGATATGAGCTGCTAATTGAACTGATGAAGGGAAAAGTCTGGTGTCCTTGCAAAAATACACAAATATAATGAAAAAATAATTAGATTTGTTGAATTTGTTGTGGTGTTCTGCACTTTTGAAGCTGATCTCTGCCTGCATATACAGCTGAGTAAACAGATAAGGGAGTGATAAGAAGAAATTGTCAGGCCTCCATGTCCTTTGACTCACACTCTCCGCTCTTGTGTCCTCCAATTTAGCAGCTTAATGTTGCGTTAACACTGAGGAGAAAAGCCTTTACTGTTTGGTTACAGTATGTAAATTTGCTTAGGCTTGTCCCAGCCTCACCTCATACAGAAAAGTGACTTTGAAGTGCCCCATAAATGACTGATATAACTGCTGTGAGACATAACATGTGATGCTGATGCATCTACAGCTTGTGTTAGTCAAAGGCGTACAGCTTTAAGAAACCTGTTTGCTAAAAGCTGCTTTACATAAACTTTAATATGCTGTGTTTACTCAGCTGATGCAAATGACCCCAAGGCCAATTGGGATCATTTAAACAGCTCAATTAATGTGACTTGGGTGCCCCCCAGCAAACACACAGACCTATCATCTCAAAATGACCAGTTCGAACAAACCACAGTCAGCGAGCGAGCGCTGTCATGGGAAAGATCGGGACAACAGCAGCGATAAACAAAGCCCAGGCAAACAATGAAGCCACCTGCCTCTTCGGCATTTCAAGCCACTCAGCTGTGGACCTCAAATGAAGGACCACAGCTTCAGGCAACATTTGGGCAAAATACTGAGGCAGTCTCCCTTGTAATGGGAAAAGGAAAAGTGTAGAGGAAGACAAATTGAACCAAAGAAAGTGTTGTCAATGAATCTTAAACTCGATGTCTAGAGACCATAGCTCAAAGGCAATGCATAACTCAAAATTCACAGAAAAATAAATAAATTGAGTTATGGACAGTTATAGAAAAATGATACTTTCTGGAAAGAGGAAAAGACTTGATGAGACTCAACAACTAACTTTTTTTCACCAGAATCTCTTCTAGCAGTTTGAAAATTCAGTTTTGAAGCAAGGCTATGTAAAGGCCAAAATGCACTACAAGTTTCAACTGATGCACATCAATAGACAGTACACTGTAGGCTTCAGATTTAAAATCCCAACACCACCGAACCAACAGTATTTTAGCGGGAAAAATGCTGTTTATATGCATATACTTGTTTCTTTAGCATTATTATTGTTATTCTGAGGGGAAAAATCCTCACCTTTTTTGTCAGGTCGGTCTATATAATGACTAAACAGTGTGTGATATTCATGTTTGTGTGTTAAGACAGCAGGATCATTTACATCAGAGAGGACGTTTTAGACTACAGCAGACACCGACATACAATGAGGAGATGAGGGAGAGACAGAGTCTGGACAGTTCGTCATGGTTTACAATAATGCAGTGCAGTGACAAACATTTAATGGAGGACACGAGTGTCAGTCTCTTTGTTACTGAGACATATTTTAGTCAGAATTGTACAGTAAAAGTTTTTATATCAGTCAGCACTTCGCACACACTCCCCTCCCTCCTTCCTCTCTGCTGCCGTCTCTCCTCCTTGGAGATGTTGTGATTAATCAGTGTGAAGTAATTGAGTACTTAAAGGTGCACAAATCAGACTTGGAGCAAAAACTCACGCACAGAACTGTAGTTATATTACGATTCATGATCATGAAAAGTTTGTATATCATGTCAGCACATCTGTCCATACACGCTCACTCCCTCTCTCTCCCTGGTCATTTCTTTTTCTTTTACCTGGCTTCAGGTGGAGCTGCAGCTCCATCAGCACTCATTCCTCACGTCTGTGCCTTTTTTATTCAGTTTACTCAAACGAAACATTAACTGCAGCTGCAGAAAAAAAAACTCTGGTACTAATTTGACACTGCAAAATCAAAACAAGGTTGGAGTGTGAGTGTCAAGGAAGTTTGACACACATCAAGATGCTTTTTTGTGAAAGAAGAATTAATGCAATCTTCCTCTTACAAATCAAAAGTTGAATTCATAGGCAATAAAACACAATGTTGCTCAGTTCAGTACATTCAGGTGTTTAAAGGTGCCATATGTGACATTTGCTGCCACTTTAGAAGAAGTAGTAGAAATCACAGTAGACCACCAGCATCCCAGATATAATCCCAGCATAAAAGATCACACAGTAGAGTGCAGATCTCTACCCAGCAATCCCCCAAAAATATTAAGATACAACCCTGGGGTTAAATCCTAATTACAAATTTACGGCCCTTTATAATCACCAAAAAAGTGATTTGTAACAGTAATATAATTACATTTTTTTTCTCAGTTGCTTTAATAGATTGAATATAGTTACTTATTTATTTACATTTATTTTGTAATGTAATTACATTATCACATTCACAAAAATGGGATGACCCAAAAAATATCAAGCCTGTGGCCACAGCTGTCGGCAGCGTGAAGCCATGTAGAAAAAAAAGTTTTACAAGGTTTTCAATCCAGTATTATAAAAGATTACCTGCAGACAAGTTGCAGGTTAGTGGTTTACACATGCACAGACATACATATGCAAGCAATCCCATGATCCCTTCTAGGCCAATTTTCAATTTCACAGTATGGTTCTTTGCACTACCAGCTATGCCATTGTTACACTAGAGTCTTGATTTGTAAAGATCAACAAATCAATTGATTTTAAGCCCTGACAACTGTCATTTACATTTTTAATATCTTCTTTAAAAAGATAGAAAAGTGCAGCTACAGGTTACCAGTAAGCTATGTTGTGTCGCCCTTGAAGTGTTGTTTTTCTATTTGTTTGTTTTTTCTTTGGACACACAACAGATATGTGCAAGTGGGCAGGGATGGAAAGAAAAAAATACTTTGAGCATTACCGATCCTGCTTTTGATTTCAGTCAATTTTTTCATTTAGAATTCAAACTGTTTACAGCGGAAGCTCCCAAAAATCAGATCAAACTCTCTACTAGGCAGCGCTGATCAATAATGGATCAGGATTCTGATCCATTTCTCATCTCAAATATTTTCAGCAACATATTTTAGTTTACTGCTTAATTGTAATATGAGAGACTTACTCACCAGGCTGCCATGTTGAAAACAGACACAGGGAGGACAGAAAGGACTCGCGTGTGATTCTGGCCCAGATAAACAGAGAAGCTCATATTACAACATACGCAGAGAAACTGTGACTTTATTCCCGCTCAGGCCGCCATTGCTCTGCAATATCTTTACATAGCAAATATTTGTTTGATGACATCTAGCGAGGCTGAATGTCATGTATTGCACCTTTAACTGCTACAGCTTTGATTTGGTATGACCACTAACTTACAATGGCTAATATGACCTCAGTAGCGAACTTTAGAGCGATATCACTGTTTTAGTCAGATAACTGACTTTTCCCCACTCTTTTCTATTTGTACTACTGGTACACTATGTTTTAGCTGCTTTCCAGCCGAGATTATATAGTCTTACTCTAAAAAAAAAAAACTTTAGATCTATTTCAGAACAAATGCCTCACAAAATTCTCATCATTCATCATGTCACTGATTAATCCCTTTGCTTTGCTTAACTGCACTTTAATGATTTCTTTAGGGGCTGATGCAAATAAACTGTTTAGTCATTCCTTTTTTAGTGTTTTTGAAGTGTTTAGCATCAACCTACTAGGACAAGTGTGACATCACACTATAATAATTATCCTCGAGGCTTTGGTGAACTTTCCTGGCATGACTCTGACACACAAAGAGAGGCTGCGTTGTTATTGTGAATGGCTATTACTCACTGCCAGCGTGGCAGGTGTAATCACAAAACTTTTCCCAACATCCTCTTTGTTTGTCCAGACAGGTCATGCCACAAAGAGACTGGGGCTTGAATCCTAAAACATTTACAAGCATTGGAGCGTGTGCATGCAGTTTAAACTTTTTAATGAACTTACTCACACTTGATTACTTATTCAGAAAGAAGCCCAGGATGGGCCTCCATGTTTGCCCTAAATTGGGTCTTTTGTTGTGCATTTTTGTGTATTTTTCTGATAGAGGTATGAGTTTGTTTACAAGAATTTGTCTCTTGTTAGATGCTGCACAGATTCAACTTATCAATTTGTTTAGTGCCCTTGATACTTTTAAAGCTGCATTATAAAATTTATTGGGATGTAGCTTTAAGTTGCAACATATCTTTCATATTATGGTAACAATCTAGAAATGAAATAAAGTTATGCTAATACTGTAACAACAGAGTGACTTTATTATGTTCTGGTACTTTATATTTTTTTCTTGATCATCAGAGGAATAGTTCAGCACTTTGGGAAATATTCTTGTTAACTTTCTTGCCCAGTCTCAAGTGAGATTATTAGAAAACAATATAACTCTCATATCCTTAGCTTAGCATAGATAAAGAAAATGGAGAAACAGCCATTTAAATGCCCTCTCACTACAAAGAGAAAGCTATTATATTTTCACTCTCTAGACACTTACACCTGAGGTCTGAATCAAGATCAAATAAAAAGTATCATGATGTCTCTCCCTAAATCTAAATCGATATATTCTCTAGACCCTGACACACATATTTGTAAAAATGTTGGGTCTATAAATACAACAGGTGTGTCTTTGTTGTGATTCGGTCTGGCTACTTTTATAGAGGTGTTTTGATACCTAGTATCTGTACAAAAAATGTCTTCTCTTCTTCCACAACAATCTATTTTTGAACATAGGTGATGTAGTCTGATACATGAGATGATGAACCACATATGATGTTTGTACATATGCTTGATCTTTATGGCTTCTTTATTAACCGGCTGTTCTTCTCTGTGTACCCTTTCTGTGTTATTTATTCATTGTTGATGTTATCATGCTATATCACCCTAAGTGGTTTGGGTGGTTACATAATGCCAGGATGTACTGTATAAATATGGGTGTGGTTTCCATTTTTTCAAACATCCTTACTTGACAAAGATACATGTAGCATCAAAACATTGTAATTATTGAACTTTTGTGGCATGCAGTAAGTGTACAGGTGTTACCTTTGTTCATTTCCTCACCATAATGTGCATTAACTCAATCTACATAAAAAACAGAAAACCTGAACTCAAAAACTGACGATATAAACCATCTCACCAGTAACAAGTCGTTGGGGGCTTTTTGTGAAGCAAAAAAATTTTGTAAAGTATTATGTTTTATTCTTTAATGGTGTCTTTTGTTAGTGTCTGGATAAAATTTGAGCATTTCCTTTTTTTTTTTTTATTTCCAAAGTCAAATCACTTGCTTGAAAATGAAAAAGGGACCACGTGAAGATGAGCCTCTCAAACAGGTCTTTAATCTTCTGTTTTCAGCTGTTAATGTATAAATGTACCTCCTCTTATTTGCATGTACAAACATATTGTTTCAACTGTACAGGATGCCACTGTATTTCAACCACATGGGGACATGAATTCTAATGTCTCGCTCTATTATAATGCAACTCATTTCATGATTTAATCAGCATCCTATGGAAACAAAACCTACACAGCAGCCGGCTGAGGTACCTGTAGGCGAGCGCTGACAGTTGATTATAATTGGGTTGCCTCTGCTATGTCCGAGCTTTCACATCCCATCAAGAGGAATGGCCTGGGAGACAGTTAATGCTGGATCACCGCTGCTCCGCTGTAGGAGCTGTAAGAGCAGAGTACATCCTTCCAATATACTATGAGAGGAATGGTCTGTGTAAAAATAAAATACACACACACACACACACACACACACACACACACACACACACACACAAGGATATTAATTTAGGGGCTGTGCAGCCTGTACCAGCAGCCTATCTCAGCATGCACTCACATTCACATTGAATTTAGTCCCCCGTCTAGCTTACTTAACATGTCTCAGAAAGTTTAGAGGAAGTTAAGTTTATTTCTAAAGATCCTTTCTATAGCAAACATCATAAAGTCCTTCTCAAGTCAATAAAAACACAGCATAAGACCAAGAAACACACACACAATATCAATGAAAGGCCTGTCTGCACAAGGAGAAGTGCAGATGGCATTTAAAACTTTTACACTGCTGGCTGACCTTATATCTTAAAAGGCTGCTCCACACAAAGCTTTGAGTTTTAATGTTGACTGGTGTACAGTAGGCCCACATGCTATCTGAAAGAATCCTGCTTTTTAGCAAACAGTTGCTTATTAACATATCCAGCAGTTACATTATCATTCAGAGTCAAATGAGACAAATGCAAGTCCGATATTCACTCTCTTTTAGCTCTGTGTTTGGTCTCTGCCACTTCCTGATGAAAACATCTGGCTCTTCTCTACTAAATGTACTACTATGTTCACCAGTTATTTGCTAACTGTGTCTGTCGGCTGTCTGGTGATTGGCAAGTTACATACAATGGGTTTTTAGAGCTTTTTCTCTGAAAACAGCTGCCTACTGCAGCCAGGAACAATGCTAGGAGAGTGGTGAGAATAAAGCAAAACTGTTGAAGCACAGCTGAAGCACAGTATAACTGCAGTATGTGACATTTTCATGTAATGTCATCTATAGATTTGCAAACATGGACAGGAATCCTCAATATATTTCCTGACCGTCAGCAAGACTTTCAAAGTCATAAGGACAGAACGAGGAAGCTGGGGTGGACAGCATTATATGTAAATGTACAACTATATTATATATGCAGACTAACAGGATAATGTCGACATAGTGCATACTGACTGCACATAACTCCTATGACAGGTCTGGATCATTCATAAATTGTGTTTGTATCTGAAAGAAAATACTATGAATGGTGAATGTGACAAGTTATCCTAAATCACCTGTACACACCACTTAACAACAAATCTGTTCGTGCATGTGGTTCTTGCATGAGGTACAATAAGCTGAAACGCACAACAAAGATTTTTTCCTTATCAAATGATACTTTGCAAAATATATGTCAATTCTTACCACTTTAGTCTACTCTTCTTTAAACAAGAGAAAAGAGAATATTTCTACTTTAAATCAATTTGTTTTTCAAGCATTTTCTGAAACCAAGTACCTTGTTTTATACTAGTGCAGCAACAGGCCTTATTCTTTCTTGTTTTAAGAGACAGACACTCATTCTCTCTCATCTCTTATCTCTTCTACTAGAAACAGATCATTTTCAATGCACCTGAAGATTTTTGCCCCTTGTTTTAAGAAAATTAAGTTATTAGGATTTAAGTATACACTGAGATGTCTTGATAAGATGAATCATTTAAACAGAGTTGAATGGAAAACCTTATTTTGTGCCTTTTATCTATCTTTTTTCTTGTCAAATACTGGATGCTTTCGCCTTGTCAGGCCTTAATATTGAACATCCCGAGACAGAAAGCCGCTCACAGCTCATGTCCACACTGAGGACAGGCCCTGTGAATGAGATACCGCGGGTAGACATTGCTTCATTTTAAGGGGTCACAAGCCAAAAGGTTGGGCAACACAGAATTATTGTATCTCGAAGCTTGAAACCAAGTTGAAGAAACATTCACACAGAGAGGACCAAGCAATAACACGACTTCCTCACACTCGAGTTCATCTCTTGTGAAGTTAAAATTAATCCAGACATCTCAAGAACAGGACCTGCAACACATAAAACTATCCGCACTGCAGCTCACATACAGGGTGTTCCTACATTTACTATCAGAGGAAACAACCCCTTTACAGTCACAGCATCTGCACAGCTGCACTCCTGTCTTGTTAAATTACTCTCGGTTCAACATAAAATTGTCTAACAGACTTAGGAATGGCTGAACTTGACAAGACCCTAAGGAGGATTTACCATTTCTTAATTTGATTACAGTGCTGCAAGGAACATTAAAGCACCTGCTGGGAAAATACAGCACGTGGGGAATTAAACAGCCAATGTATCATACTGTACAAAACAAAACATACCATTTAAGTCTGATTGTCCCCTGTGGTCATTATGAAAGAAGACTCATAGATTTGACATGTCTGTATGGTCTGATTTGAAACTGCAGCTTTACTGTATCGACATGCATGAAACAATGCTGCCATTCTAAACTAAAAACCGTTTGAAACATTGTTGAGGCACAAGGGAGCAGACAAAGAGATGTGAGGAGGATGTGAGTTCGCCTCGCCACAGTTGTCCAAACTTGCTGAAGGTCAACATTTTCCTCCTGTGGCCATGGTGCTCATTCTCACCACGTCATTCTGCTCACAACAAACATTTATTTTTCTTTTTGTGGACGAGGTGAAAATATTTGCATGATTTTTTTAACGTGTTAAGATCTCCGTTTTACTTTAACTGACATAACAAGCTGTGAGTTCAAAGTTAACCTTGAGACTAACATTTCAGTTCTCTCAAAAAGAATAAACTATTAGAGTAAATTAATATGAGAAAAACAAAACATTTAAAAGGCCTTCTAGAGAATTACTGGTGGGAAACTGCAGATAGTAGGACTTCTATAAGCATACACTGTAACTACATAAGTTTGTCATCAGAGCACAATGAGCATTCTTTCCATTGATACGCTGTTGTTTCAACACACTGAGGCTGTAAAAACACTCTGTGCAACAATGCTCCCACATGTTCTTCTCGGGGCTGCAGTGAAAACATTCAACAAGCTGTCTGGAAACCTACAAAAACTCTGCAGTGGAATTTATGTGCAACAACAAATTTAGTTTATTGCTCTTATGGTCAACTTACCACCTGTCATTTGTTTCAAGTCCTAGTTCAATACCAAAAGTCGCAGATGGTCTAAAAAAAAATGCTGCAAACATTCGTAATAGTTCTGACAACAATCATGGAGGAGTATCTCTGTCATTCTGTGAAAAGTTTTTTTTTCATCCTCCTTCTCTTAATTCAGAAGATTATTTTTCCCTTATTAATTGTCACTTTTAACTGACTTAATTCGTCCATGTCTGGATTCCCGGAAGATCATCTCTTCAGACCTCTTCTACGATTTTACTCTGCCCTCTCCAGCTGTTGCCCCCTGGAATCATCACAATCTTTCACACCACAAAAATTATAGATACTGTGGATTAGGTTGGGCTGTACCTGCCCATGATGACCTCAGCCAGGGCCTGTCATTTGTCTGTCAGCAGCATTACAGCAAAACTACTGGCCCAGTTTTCGTGAAACTTAGTGGAAGGGTGTAGCATGACCAAGGAAGGGCCCATTAAATTCTGGAGGGGATTCAAATTACATCGTGAATACATTAATTACTGTTCACTTTATTTAATATTGCAAGATAGGTCAAGTGTAACACCAGAGTCTATAATTAACCGTATTTGTTGCACATCTGTTGTAATTAAAGTGAATTAAAGTGAACACTTAAATATCACTAATGCAGTAGGCATGTAAGAAATAATGTCTAAATTATCCGTAGTATTTTCTCAAAGGACTATGATCTAAATAAGCCTATTTAAAGTTTAGTGTGGGATAATGATAATGAGCATAATCACAAATCATTTCTTATAATAACTCAGCTTTAACAGTCATATATTCTGTCGTTGTTGGTTTCAGTCTAAGCATTTGATATTTATACATACATGTGAATAAAGTGTTCTCTAGTCTTCTTTATCGGTTTATCGATTTTTTAACTGATCAGTGGTTTAGTCTATGAAATGTCACAATAGTGGGAAAAAATGTGAAAAAATGCCCATCAGTCTCCAAGAATCCATCAGTTGACAGCTTCAAATATCTTATTTTGGTTCTCCAACATCAAAACCCAAACACATCCATTTTACAATGATATAAAACAGAGAAAAGAGGCTAATCCTTAAAAAACTGGAACCAGTGAATGTTTGTCACATTATATCTATCAAAATAGTTGTTGATTATGTTTCTGTTTATTGACTAATCAATCATTCAATTCATCATTTCATCTCTGTAATAAAACTACTGTAAGTGCTCCATTTTTTCAGTTGACTGATGAGGAGGCAGGAGTTCGTCCTGTAGCTACAGGTTACCGTGGTGATACTTCAATTAAATTAAACCCCAGGCTAGCTTGTTATAACTTATGAACTTCACTTTGAGCAACAGCAACTCAGTCACTTCAATCTGAATATAAATAACATGACTTAACACTTTCAAAGTACAGACTCCAATCTTCCCTATTAACTAATATGCAGGGCAGATGTATAGTCATGTCATGATTAAAAAAATAAACACATGATTAACTTTTTGAAACGGTCGCAGTTTGGTTATGTTTAGGCATCAAAAATACTTGTTTAAACTTAGGAAAATATTATGATTTAGGCAAAAATAAGTGTGTTATGTAGAGTAATGTAATTTAAAGGTAGAATAAGAAGGATTTGATTGTAAACATACCAAAGGGATAGTTAATTGATAAATTTCATTTCCAAGATGTCAAATACTGATGTTTTGGGTTCATAAAGCATCCTGAGCACAGCAAAATAATTTGAAAATAAGTGTACAGACAGACAGCAGGTTTCTGCAAATACAGGCGCCACCACACACTTCCGGTGGAATTTATTTATTTATTTATTTATTTGTTTGTTTTGTTTAAACCCTGCATAGTTTGACTTTAAATAATAGAGTTTTGGTTTCACACGACACATGAACCCCAGCATCCTGGGTAAAAGTCGTGTGTTTGTTTGACCTTCCAACCACCACACCACCTAAATATGTGGACTTTCTCAGTCATTATATTACATTACCTGACTTTTTTTTTTTTTTATGGGAAGGACTGGTGTATCACCTACTCACAAAGTTAGACTTTGGTGTATGCAGTCATGTTATTTGTACACAGATGAAGAGAATAGGGGGGCAACACAGGGCTGTATTTATATCCAGACTCAGATAAATAAGCTGGTGAAAGTGGTTTGTTTCTTTGGTTAACAGCCAAACAGCCCTTTACTTGAAAGTCATAAGGGACTTTCCTGTCATGTCAGTTATTTGTTCTACTGTTATCTGTGGAAACTGTCTGTGGTTTTGAAAAACACCACATAGGCTCCTATCTTCCGATAATTACGTGCTAAAAGAAAACATCGTACAATGAACTCTGATCTTGGAAAAAGTCGCCAATAGAGGAAAAAGTCCAAATCTATTTTTTTCTATTTTCAGCAGGTCAGATAATTAACCTTTTAAACCCAACACATTACTAATTTCAAAGAAACTCATGATGATGACAATACAGTCATTAATACACAGCACATATACTCAGTGTTAATTAACCAAACAGACATGTTGTCTGTCTCTCAGGAGCTAAATCTTATTCTTGTGCATGTAAGTAAAACAATATGAGAGAAGACTCATTTCAAAAAGAGAGAAGGTTTACTCGACATTAGAGCACAGTTAAGACAGACTTTGATCAGTGTAACACAGACCAGCTCCACCACAACATTTTTTTCAGATGTGCTGGTGTGAGAATTACCCTTAAAGGCAGAAAGAATCCTTCTTGTATTCAGCAAGCAGCTCTGACACATTGCTGTCTGGGTGAGCTGAGGGATGAAGTTAAACCACACAAGGATCAAGTAACAGGACACACCATGAATAGAGAAACATTCACTCTGCTTACAGAATCGTGACAGTTTAAGACAGATGGGTAAAGCTTTTAGAAAACTGTACATTCAGTGTGGACGGAGGGGCTGTTGGAGCTACAAACAAGCCTATCATCTGGTTTAATCAATTCCATTTCTCTCAGATGATTGAATTCATATATGCTAAGGCCATTTAGCATCAGGGCATGTTGAGGATTGTGGCTTTAAGGCAGTAACATCATTATAAACTCATGTGAAAACATGGACCATAATTAAAACAGAAAGGGTGACATATGTGCTCCAATTACAACTAAAAAGTGAAGGCTTGCTATAGATTAAAGCAAGATGTAACAGTTCATGTTTGGTAAAGGCTACTCTGTACCACATTACAATAAGGCTACCCTTATAAATGACTCATCAATGGTTTATAATGAGGTTATTAATTAGGTTGTAAACATTTTAGAAATAAATGACAAAGTTTTCATACACTGATGTGGGCTCACTATTTGACAAGATCCAGTTACTGCTGACAACTAATTGATCTTACTAATGAGTTACTGTGAAAACAAGATCATTTATTAATAATTAATTGTATACTACCATTTATAACTGGCAAAAGGGAGCCTTATTGTAAAGTACAAAATGGTGTGTGCTGGCAGATTAATTTCTAAACCTTTTAAAGTACCTTACCTTAAAATCAAGACATATAAAGTTTAAATCTTAAATCTTTAAAGCTCACTTTAAACAATGTAACATTTAACTTCTAAGCTAGCTAATAAACAAAGTAATGTTTTGTTAGCTTTTAGCTGGCTAGCAAACAATGAAACATTTTAACTTTTTAAAGTAACATTTTGTTAACTTTTTAGCTAGCTACAAACAATGTAACATTTAAACTTTTTAGCTAGCTAGCAAAGAAATGTTTTGTTAACTTTTTAACTACCTGTACAGAATGTAACATTTTAACTTTTTAGCTAGCCAGCATACAATGTAAAAAAAAAAAAACACCCCTCTTTCACACTTACTAGGTCCCAATAGGGCTGAAATTTATTTTCTATTTATTTTTAGGTAAGTAAGCATCCTCAGCAACTCAACTTGAATTTACTGAACTGAGATTAGTTTTTAATTGTGGCACAGAGCTCTGTTTAATTTAAAATCTGGATTTACTCATTTTAAACCTTTTGCTAAACTCTGATTCGAACTAATCATGGATTCAATAATATTTGTGTTGGTATACGAATCTGGTTATTTGATATGTTAATTTGATGTGCCAAATGAAACTTTTGACTGCTGACAGTGGTTAAATGCTTGTAACTTGTTGACAAACATCTGATGAAGCTGACAGGTGTAACTGCTGCTGATGGAGAAGACAAGGTAAGTAAAGTAAGCCATGAGATCTGAGGTAAAGATAAATATAGGCTTGCTATTTGGCATTCTTAATTCAGATTTAATATATAAAAACATTTTGCTGTATTAGTTTTTATTATATATAATTATTTATAATTATTAAAAACACTTAAAGTTAACACTTAAAGTTTACTATTTCAGTGCCTGGATATTATTATGGACAATAAAGTGTTTTTAGAAAACTGGAAAACATCCTTTATCGCAAGTATCTATATTCTGTGTGATATATTCTCTGTGAGGAATATTGGCCGATATATTGATACCGGAATTTTTCACTCCCTTTTATCTGTATGGCCCAAAATATGAGTTGGGCTCTACTGTTTAACAACCTAATTATAACCCATTTATAAACGATTTATAAGGGTACAGTTTCATTGTCAAGTGGTACTGTCTACTCTACTTGCAAAGCAGTCATTTTGAGGAAGAGCATCCAAAGGGTAGACAGCCATCAGTCAGCGGCTGGCTCACTTTTTATCTCCTCCACGCTGCTGAAATGCGTTGCCAGCTCCTGCAGCACGGCTGTCCTGCCCAGGTGATCGTTCCTCCTCTTCTCCATGATCATGTCCTCCAAACTCTGAAACTCCAGCACGTGCGAGTGTTTGTCGGACATGAATATTTTCAACCTGTAGGGCTGCTTGCCTATCCGTATCTCCCCACCCATTTTGAACTCCCTCTTGCCGAACATGCACCAGGCTGCGAAGCACTCGGAGTTCCTCCAGCTCAGCTCTCGGTCCTTTAAGCCCACCTGCTCCATCGCGTTCTGCACCACCATGTCGGGACCCAGAGCTTTGAATTTGTAAAAGTCGTTGACGATCCGACACCTCCTGCCTTGACTTGCATCCGTCAGGAAGCTGTTTTTCACCTCGGCTCTATGCAGGTGCACTACCTGGAAGTCCCCAACGTACACAGCCCAGTGAGGGTACTGCCCTGTGGCGACAAACTCCACCAGGTCCCCTGCTTTACATTTGTTCAGCAGATTCTCTGGGCTGTACACCTCCAGGCTGGACGACTTGACGCTCTTCTCGTAGATGCACTCATCTCGGTTGTAGACGGCGCACTCCACCTCGTCGCGCTGGTCATAGTGTTTCTCTTCCTGATTCGGGTCTCTGTCGGTGCCATCGACCGCGCAGCCATCCTCCAGCTCGTCGTCGTCGTTAGAAAAGATGTAAGACACGCCGATCCGTGGACCTTCCTCCGTGTCCACGCCGTTCGGGTCCACTGTGGGAACTTCTGCGTAACTTAAATGTGACAGCTTGTCCATCTGGTTCCCCATGCCGCTGCTGTGTAACACGATCTGATGGCGAGGAGCTGTTATCGCTCGCCAAACACCACCACCATCTCCGCACAGGTTAAAACTTCCTCCAGTCCGTGTCCGACAGCGGCTTTTTATCCAAATTACGCATAAGAATATCTCTGTGCTGCTGGGACAGCCTGTTCGTTAGAGCTCCATCAACAAGTGGAGTTGGGAGGAGGAGGAGAAAACAAACTGGTTTCAAATTCAGCGAGCAGGATTATCCCTCAGGTGTAGCCTCACCTGCTGTTTCCCCCGCGTAAAGTTCCGTCCGCCGGCTGTCACATACAGGAAACAATGAGAGTTAAAATCCAGATCCTCGAAACACACACACAGAGACGTACACACAGACACAGGACTGCTGCTCCTGTGTTTGTCTCCACCGCAGATAAACTAGTCCACCGCGCTGCTGACAGCGCACACACTGCGCACTGATCCGGCCGCCCGGCGGTGAACTGAAGGCAGATCTGTGGCTCGGCATCGCCCCAGCGACTCTCTCTAGCTATACACACACACACACACACACACACACACACACACACACACACACCCAGCTCTGCTTTTAAAGCGGAAGTAAATTTCATCACCGCGTCTTTGATATTCGCCAGAAAACTTGAACTGCTGTTTGTAATAAATGTTGCGTCTTTATCTCCACAGTTCAGATGAGATGCTCGGACTAGTTTTAATTAAAATGAAATAGAAACTGAGAAAAAGCAGCCCTTGATGGTTAAATAAACTTTTCTCTATATGCTCTCTTGACCTATAGCGTTATATCTCAGGGATTCCCAGGATTCATTTTCAAATAAAATTATTTCGTTTTATTTTAGTTAATTATTGCATTGTATTGTATTGTAATTTATTTATTAAGTTAACTATTTTGTTGGAAATTATTTAATTATTTGATTAGTTAATAAATGAGTCATTTTTTTTATTTTAGTCATTTTTAGTCATTCAATTTAGTTTTTACTTTTTTATTTAGGCTGTTTTTTTTATGCTTTTTAATGTCATTTTATTATTATTATTATTATTATCATTTTATTATCATTTTATTTTATGCAGCTTTTTATATTGATTGTTTTTTATGTTATTTTGTTGGTAATTTAATGTACTGATTTACAAATGGAGCCATTTGTATTTTATTTATTTTATTGGTCATGTCTATTTTGTTGGTTATGTTTATTTTATTTAGTTTCAATTTCAATTTCAATTTTCAATATTTTCAGTTTCTAATTTCACTGATCATTTATTTGTTTAGTTAATTTATACTGCTTGGCTGTGTTTATTTTATTTAGTTTACTTAATTTAGTCTGTTGTTGGTTATACTATTTTATTAATCAATTAAGTAAAATTTCTGTAGTAATTTTTATTTTGCTCTAATAATTCATGTTGTTAGTTGTTTTTGGAGATATTTGATTAAATTTTCACTCTGTGATCAAAAACTCATTGTGCTGAATAAAATGTAGAGTAGACATGATGCCTCCACCCTGCGTTTAGTAGCTGACTGTGGCCCTATTGCAAATTACAAATGTACACAATGAAGAGGACTGTGAGGAGTCCAACATCTGCGGATGTTTAACTGTTTTGACCACCTGTCTGTCCTTGAATGAACTGAAGCTGTGCAGTCATTTGCTCCCTCTCCGTCTCCTGGTGGGACCATAATGTCTCCATTACGTTTGTAGTGGCTTGTGGCCTGCCTAGACTTGCTCTGTGTTATGGGCTATTTTCTCACCACTGTATCCCACAGGCAAGGGGAATGTGCTCACTATGCCCCAAAAATGGCACATGCTGCAGCAGCCTCAGTGTGAAAACACCTGTCCTGGAAATGGTATGGCTGCCACTGAGAGACTGGGAGAGATGCTGAGGGGTGTGAGAGCATGTTTGAAATGCTGTAAAGAAAAACAAATGATCTGCTCTGTGAAGAAGAGAGACAGACAGTGACACAAACTTTACCAGAGGGGAAGAACCTGAGTTTGACCTCAGCAATGAGCTGGGTACCCACAGGAGGGACAATTACAAACTGACTGCAAAGTCATGCAGTACAGTAGATATGACAGAGGACGTGTCTTCACAGAAAAATATACTCTCTTTCTCCTTTAAACAGGCAGAATGGCCTCACTGGCCACAGTGGACTCAGCAGATTAGCATGGAGGCCTTTGGACGCACTCTTTAAGACTATCAGGTTAATTAAGAAACAGATTTCCTCAAGCTGCACAGGATCACACTGTGTGATTTCCAACCCTGTGTAATCCAGATTGAAGTTTTTCCTGGCAAGTGAGGTTCAACCTGGGTCATGGGGTTCAAATCAAGTTTCTTCATGCAGATTTCCAGGTCAAGACAGAACCAACTTTAACTGATATAAGCCACAAGAGCAGTGTGGCGAGATCTGTCTATTGGTCCTCAATGGATTAGGGGATCACAATTGCAATATTAAATCAAAAATTGATCTAAATGAGCTTTCAGACTGGATGAGTTTGAAAAAAATATAATTGTCATATTGGAATTCATTAATTTACAGAAGTTTAAGCTTTTAAAAACATGACATCCCAGTTAGATATTAGTTTGTTACCCAGGGACTTTAACTGAGCACTTTTCTGATCGATAAGTCATCAATGTAAGGACAGAGCAATCTGTGACATGATAGATTCATCCTCAGCTTGAGAATAAAATCTATACATGGTCCTTTATAACACTGTCACTGTTGCAACATGAAGGAAACTGTCAGGTTGTCAATCAGCCCCCCTGCACGAAAACTTTACTGTAGTAATTGTTTAATTTGTATAAGACACTGATCAATGATCAATCTTTTGTCATATGGTGATTGGTCACACTGATGGAACATTCTGGTTATCATATCATTATCATATCATATCACATGGGAGATAACATGAATATTTCTGAGTGAGGATGACTGTGGTTCAGCTGATACAATTTTCAGATTCTAAAACTGAACTAAATGTAGTTTAAAGGTGAGATTTTTTTAAATATATGTTGCAAGAATCATTGTAAACCAATAATTACAAAAAAAACTCTTACACTGACAAAGGTCCAGTCGATCCAATCCAGTAACACATTCAGTCCAAAATACACAATTTCTATCAATAAATACTTAAAAACTAGGTAGATGTTTATTCTGTCTCTCATTTTTGTCACAGTACACAGCTACTATGTAAGCATGTACAGTCAAGCAACATACCGATAGAAAGCTCATGAGAATACACTGGTTTCGATTGATGTCAGCCATTTTGAGATACAGTCCCAACATCAGGTACAATCAGTGCCACAAACCAGCAAACAATTACAAAACTGAGGCAACTCACCATTGAGTTGATTGATAATATTCTCATTTTTAAAAACAGTCCTGTTACACTGGCAAGGTCCAGTTGATTAAATCCAGTAACATAGATAGTCCAAAACACATGACTTCTATTGGTAAATACCCACAAACGAGGCAGAAAGAAATTGTCATCCTCCACTTAAATCCATCTGTGTCTAGAGTGTTTGTATTTTTTTCCAGTGTTGCTCTGATGACCAGATGTGTATCTGATTTATAATTAGTCAAAAGATGGGCCATGTGTTCTGAAACATCTGACATATACTAACTCTGTTAAGTGTAGCATGTCACAGTACACAAGGTCAACGCCAACAGCAGCAGGAAAGACATTCATTCACCTGCATGTCAATAGATTTACACAGTCAAGGCCAACAATCAACGGAAATTGTTGAAAAGAACCTGTATCTAAACAGCACAGGATTTATAGCACAGGTTCACTCAATTAAAATCAACAGCACAAACACAAAACACCCCACCTTCAACCACAGAAGAGAGAAGTTGAAGCTACCTCTAATATTAACAAAAATCACAACCACAGGAAGACTTTATAAAATTACATTAGTCATAAAATAGTCTTACCTTATGTAGTGCATTTCATTGTGGCTCTGCTCGTGCGTATCCAGCAAAGTTCAAAACATCCGTTTGCTCTCAGTTTCCACGAAAGTGTCTTCAGCTCTTGCAGTCCTCAGTTCATTTTTAATCCTCCTGTACAGGTGTCCTTCAGGTAGTTATTGTGTCGCCCAGCTTATAAACGTCCACAGCTGCTTTTATCTGGGACAAACGGCCATAACGTGCTAATGCACACAACTTTACGTCGTCAACGTTTCTTGCAACTGAAAAACGGTAATGACAACTGTAGCCAAATAAGTCTTTGCAGTTTATGGCATCAGATTTGGGAATTATTTTCTCTTTCGCTCTGACCTTTGCTTTTCTGGCTCTTTAACCGTTTGATTTATGTTTTATACTCAAACGCCGCTTTGACATGATTTCCCGCTTCACCTCTGACCTGGTTGGACCGATCCACTGGAAGGGGTGGGCAGGGGGGGCGGTGATGAAGGTCGTCACCGCTGGAACCATGTAATACCCCCATCAGGTGGGCTGCTCCAACACCAACTGGACGGCGGCCGGAAGGTCAAATTTATTTAATAATTTTTCTTTAGTTTTTTATTTTTTTCTGGTAGCGGCCTACTAGGTGGACTGACCCATCTGGCATTTGACAGAATTTCCAGGTTACCAGTCGGAGCCTACCTCACAGAGCTGTTAGCATGGTTGTAGACTCTTCAAGACTGAGTTGACTAAAAATTAAGCAGTTGCACAATTAAAAACTAATCTCACTTCAGTAATTCCTTGTATATTAAATTAAATTAAAATTAAGTAGATATTTTTTCAATATGGAGATGCTTGATGACCAAAGATTAAAAATGAATAAATAAATAAATTCGAGTACTTTCAGGCAGTAAACATTGGAAAACTTTTGGCTGCTCTGCATTCCTTAAAATGAGAATGTTACATTGTTTGCAGGCTAATGTTAGCTGAAAAGTTGACAAGGCTTTTAAGTGCTTGTTGACTAAAATCTAATTTAGCCTGCTGGCTGAATAAAAGGGGAACTTGATTATTTTTGCTCAATCATCTCAAAAAGGCAGTCAGTTTAAAAGTTAAACCTCAAGTCTAAGTTTTAAGTTAACACCGGATCTCAGTTTAAATTGGAGTTTAAAGTAAAGGGTAAGAACTAAACTCAGGTTTAAATTTGATCTCTCTTAATTTAAAACTAGTTTAAAAGTTAAACCATATAATCAGGTTTTAAAGTTAATCCTTGTTGGTGCAACACAGCCTTTGTCTAATAGATTTGAGTGTAACATGATGTGTGGTAAAAAAGTGGGTAGCTATAATAGACCTAAAAATGATGTGGCACAATTCAAAGGAACATTATCTAACATGTTGTACTTCCAGTTTCACTTGAAATAAGATAAAGATGATAAAGCAGCAGAATGCAGTGTGTAAGAGGCCAGTATAATTTTGCCATCACCTTCACTGACCTTTCATCAGCTTTGGCTCAAATTTATGCATGCACTGTGAATGTGCACAGCCTTTTTTCTTTCTTCTATTCTCAGCTTTTCTCTCCCATTTCAGCCTGAAGCCTTGCGGCAGTCCCAGTTTGACGTTGCATATGATGGAAGTCAAAAAATAACAAATCTGCAGAATGAATTCAGCAGATGTATTACACCTTTCTCCAGCATCGGTGCAGAGCTGAGGGTGTTAGGGAGAGAAATGAACTGTTAGAGTGGTGACATGCAGCCCATTTGACCGCCTCTCGGAGCTTCTTATCCTCGGGTGGCATGACCCAGTTTATGCCCCTGGTGCCCCCTGGTGACACACTGTAATTTGTGGTGCTGGGAAATTACTGGAGCAGGAAGGCCTGGGAGACATAGTCAATTAGGCGGGGCTCCACCTGTCCAGTGGGGGCACAGCCAGCCACAGACTGACACCTTAATCTTCTTCCCAAAAACATGGGCTTTTCACAGCTTTCCAAAGGCTTCACATCCATGTATCTGACATTGTTTTGCAGCTCAGCACCTATTTAAAATTGACAAGGATAGGTGAGCAAGTGTGTACTTGAGGCAGATGGACACAGCATCCGGACCGCTGCGTCTTGCGCACCATCTGTTCCACCTGGCGAGGAAAACATCCACAGAGGACGGCTTAATATCATGTAATGTGATTGGCTACAATTCAGAGCCAGCATGGGCTGGAATCGGTGATACAAAACCGCAAAGTAATGATCAGTAAAAACAACACTGAGAGACTTATGTCAGGGAGGAAAAAGTTATTACATATTTATTTATATTTTCATATACTTTTTACATATTTATTTGTAATAATAATATGTATCTGGAGCAGAGGGGAGATGGAGCAGGAAGGATGGACGCAGGGGCATGTTGAAGGAATGTCACTTTCTTCTTTTTTTTAACCCATTTAATTACAAGAGCATCATCATTATTAACTCAGTCAATGATATTCACAGTCCCATTAAACAAGCTACAACAAAGATTTCCTAAAATATAGGCTGACATATAAAACTAGCATTTTTTAAACACTGTGGTAGATGTATACCTGGGGGAGGATGGGGGATATCTGGGATGACCGAGTACTGCAACTAGAGAACAGACAGGCAGGATTGGAAAGGGGAGGGAGGGGGAAGGACTCTTATCGTGAAAGGCGTGTATGAAAACACACCAAGAGTGTAGGTGTACAATACACACGCATACACAACTTACACACAACAGTTTCTACACAGTCATCATGCTTCAACGGGACCTCATGTTAAGTCTTTTTTTGTCTATTTCAGCATCACGTTATTAAAAACAACCACAAGTGGGTCAAAAACTGCAGAAGGCAGATTCCTTCAAAAAAGACAAAGAAGAAACTCAACAAAATGGGTTATCGCTCTAAATGCAATGACAAAAAAAGTATTCTTGGAGCCACACTGAAAATTCATGACAGACTTCACACACTTTTCGGGCCATCACATCTCGGAGACGCTGGGCAAAGCATTAGCATT
Source organism: Lutjanus erythropterus (assembly GCF_056507025.1). Lineage (NCBI taxonomy): Eukaryota > Metazoa > Chordata > Actinopteri > Lutjaniformes > Lutjanidae > Lutjanus > Lutjanus erythropterus. Next base: position 19,967,544 of record NC_139332.1, read on the forward strand.
TCCATCCCATGGGTCTGTGGCAGCCTTCGCAGTGAAAGTCGCCTCCTCTCCTCCTCTCTAGACTACAAACCCCATTTTTCAAAACATGGTGTAAACAGAATCCCATGGAGAGTGCGACAGGCTGGCCAAGAGTGCACTGCTCTGCACACACAAACTGGAGTGGATCCAGGGAAAGATACTGGCAGCAGGCAACAGTGGCAACAGGCCTGGGTCAAACACACAGAGCTGACTGTTCCCACTCTACGCAATTAGGTACACTTGTCGAATTCTTGAGCAGGGCAAAATGTTAGAACTTTGTGACCCAGTGTTGGAACTTTTATTGGTTATATACACTCATTCAAATGCACATGAATCATTTGAAATCATTTGTAAAAAATCTAAAAGAAAAAGGCAAAAGAACTGAACATAAGCAAATCAAATCCAGAGATTTGATCAAAGACCTGGTAGCTTTTGATTGGCTGAAAGTAATAAGGCAGCAAAATGAAAAGAAGGACAGTGAAGGAGATTAAAAAACTCATTATACAGGAAAAGAAATTGGTCTTTGGTGTTCTCGCATACTGAGAAAGAATGATAACAAAAGGATTTTAAAAAGAAAACAGCAGTTTCTCTGATGCCTGATCGATGAGTTTCCAAGAGGAAACACCTTCTTGTGGTAAACGTGAGCTCTAACTTTATGTGCGCACTACGACAAATTCCCAAAAGAAAAAAAATCTACATGACATTACTTCATCCACAGGTTTGAAGAAATCCTGCACAGTGCAAATAATGATAAATGCCCCCAATATTGATTACAAGTAAAGAGGAAAGTATTTTTTTATGGTACGAGTTGTGCAACAGTATCATGCATCAGATCACTTAACATGAGACAACACAGGGAGGCAGCAGGGGTCTGTATTTGGACTCCTGTCCAAAGACTTCTGGTCCTAGAATAATGCATATTGTCGAATGATTCCTGAAGAAGTCTGTTCAACACTTTTTGTTTATTTTGTGGGTCATTTTTGAACATCTATACAATATCAACCACTTTACACTCCTTTATGCTCTTGAGGATCACAAAACATCCATTGATTGAAGGGGTCGGGTGTAGGGGGGCTGGTCAGTGGAGAAGAGCGCTTGTGTTTCCAGTTAAACGGCGTTCCAGTTTACCTGCATCACTGGTATATACTGTGATAATAGCACCACTCCAACAGATAACACTGCCTTGCTACGGATACGAGGAATCACACAGGGGAACAGCGTGGGGGGGTTCAAACTAGTGTTGGCAACACCGTCAGAAGGATGATTCCTCATACAGTAGGTTAATGAAGTGCTGGCGGGGCTAATTTTCCCATGAGTGGACACTGACAGACAAGAAATGAGTGCTTCCTTGTGATCGGATATGAAGATGCACGGTTGGACCTCGATTAAGAATTTCCTCAAATCCGGAAGGTTTGGAGGGGGGGGGGGGGGCTTATGTGGGTTGGTCCTTCTGCAGGGCTGAGATGTCCAGAGGAGGAGGGGCCCGCCCGCTCCACTCCTTCAGCTGCCCGTCCTTGAAGAGGAGGTTGAGGGCAGGCAGGGGGACACCAGACTCCGCCGGGGGCTGACTGAGAGGGTTCGACACACCGCTGTCCAGGTCAGAGGGCTGGACGCCGTCCTGCCAACACAAGGGGCAAATGTCACAGATCAGAACACCAGGCAGAGCGGGTGATTTATGTGGGACGAGGACACATTTCTCTGGGATTAAGGAAAAAAACGCCGGGAAAGGCGAAGTAGAATGGTTCCTGTCTGATTTACAGTCTAACATCCAAACACTAAATCATGTGGCTGAGGATTTGTGTATAAAATATATAGATACGGTCCACAGGCTCAGTCTGTGAAATGAACGGACAGCACACAACAGAGACACGGTGTTCAAATTTTAAGCTAAAACTACAAATTAACCATGCTCTTCCACTTTCTATTAAATTGTTTTTCTCTCAGATCTTGTTTTTTTCCTCCCAACTCACACACATCCCCACAGTCTGAACACACACATTTGCAAATCAACACAATACCTCATTTTTATCTGAAATCATCTCTCACGCAACCCAGTGTTACTGCACCCAATTTCAACTATGATTATTGTTTTGCATTTTTGTCTTGCTTGTTTTTTTTTTGTTTTTTTTTTCTGGCACGACTTTCTTTGGTTTCTCCTAAGACTTTCAGGGCTCTAAAAGTACGATACACACAACTTCACGTTTGGTATGTTAATGCTTCATCTTTCATCATTCAATATAATTCAATATCATTCAATAACATATATCAGAGTTCCTACACATTTTCCTAAGTCAAATTTAAACACTTTTCAAACATTTTCAAGGTACATTTTCAAGCTTTTCCAGCACCTTTCACTCATGGTAAAGCACATATTTATATACACATGTATTAGGTCATACTTCATTTCTTCATCACATTAAATCAGATGTTATTGGGCTTTATGTTTTGTGATGTGAATTATACAGAAGGGTGACAAATAAATAAAAACTAAAATAAAAAAATAAATAAAACTGTGTTACCTGAACGTAAGTAGAGCCAGCATCTGATATAACCTGACCAAGCCAATGTAAAACAGCCACTTAAACAGCTGCTCGACAGATAATTTAAATTAAAATAAAATCCAACCAATCCAACACTGTATGAAAAGCAGGAGTCTTTTACAGTAATGATTTCGGTCTTATTACTGTGAGATTGCTGGCACACACTTTTTAATCTGACAAAGCAGACAGAGTTGGACACAAACACAGCAGTTTGAACACCTTTTGACATATTAATCTGGGGAAGTATCCACACTTACATGCACACATGTTAGTGATGTGCAGAAATTCATACAGATCAATTCTATGCTGATTTACTTCCTGAAACAATTTCACAATTGGCAGATGGATTTATTTGTAGTTCAGCTTTTGAAATCAAGTCCCATACCCGCCACTATAAAATCCTGTGGTTGGTTCATTTGCTTTCAGATAAAAAACGAACCAGATCAGAGTCCGTTTAGAAGCACAAGAGTCTCAAAAATATAAATATAAATGGTCATTCGGTCCATTAAGAGCAACTTGAATGCATCTGCAACAATCACAATCTTTTGTTATTACACTGTTGTGTAAAAACAGTATAACACTCGAGGCTGCGTGGTTTTGCTGAATATCAGCACGGCTGTGATTATCTTAAGCATGAGGCTACACGCCTTGTGCCTACGACCGTCTCATGTGATTTTGCTATATCAAAATCAATGAAAGAAACAATATAAACACATGGTAACGAGTAACATTTATCAATGTATTTGTGAACATTTTTATACATAATGTTGAACATTATTGAGCAACAGAATATCAACAAGTTTTTATTAAATATTTTAATTGTTTCCTAATTGTTGAATTTGTGCAAATACATTTTTGAATATTTGTGTATTGCCTAGATTGAGTTAAACAGTTCAACTAAATTATTCTGAGAATACTCACATACACTCTGTAGTTAATCTGTTTAAAATCTACAATCAAAGCAAAATAGTTGACTTGTTGAATCTCAACTAATAATCAGTTGAAATGTTACCAATATTGATTCAAAACAAAACTTTTGATGAAATAGCTACTAGAAGCAGTCATGGTTGCTGATAACTTTCTCTTTTTAATTATGTTACATCAAAATTATGACTTAATTATCTTTTCATTTTAGAGGGTAAAAACACCACTTTAGTGCTGCTCATATTTATTATTTTAGTTTGTTGTTTCAAATGAAAGATTTAATTGTGTTTTCTCATATAAAGCAATCTTTCCTGAAATCTCAAAGGTCTCATTATCGTCAGATAACAAATTTACGGTTTTTCCTCACATTGCACTCCACATTGTGACTAAAAATACTGCCCAAAATCTACACAACACCATACTGTACACATTATTGTATTTAAATCAGATTAAATCCGGCAATTCTACTAAATACAATTCTTAATCATCTCATTAGTCATGCTCCTTACTCAGTCTGTAAGATTAAATTCCTGACTGCTGATATTTTCACTGGACGTTGTTATTTCTTTTCTTTTCAGCAGGGATTCTCAAGTGGAAACCTGAAGAGACAGCAGAGTGTGGTTACCTGGAATGACTGAACGAAGCTCAACACCTTCAGCGATAGCTTTCGGCTTGAGTGAAGTAGCTCTTGAAGGCTGAAAAAAACAACAAAGCTTAAGTCTGGCACCGTACAACACACACCTTTACACTTTTCTCAGTGTTTTAAACAAGTTTTTGAGGATGCTGGGTGGATTTTTTTTTTTTTTTTTTTACCTTTCGTTGCTACAGAGTTTGTGTGAGGCAATTTTTCGACACACTTTGCGGTTGAGCTCGGAGCTGAAGAGAGGCATGCCAAAGCACAGCTCAAGAGGGACCCACTCGTCTTCAGATGAAAGAGCTGGAAAAAAAAAGAGAATGAAACATACAACATGAGATACATTAACATGACATGCAACTTCTTTGCCATGTTTACCGTCTCTTGACTCGCAAACAGTCAAAAAGTAGACCTACTGTCTGTCTTTGCTTTGCCGTCCCCATTGTTTTCTTCTGTCACAAGCTCAAAGGACTCAGTGCTGCCGTTGGTGTCCAGACCTCCACCTAGATGGGTGTCCCCTTGAAGAAAAGCAACAACTCTCCATCAGCGTTAAGGTTGTTTGTGGGAAACTAATCACAGCTAGATTACAGAGTGAGAGCCCCTCAGTTAAGAAGTTTCGCTGCACTTTAAACAATGAACCACAAACAACAGTCACTCCAAGATCTAAGGTCAGATCTTATCACTTGATGAGTGTGCTATGACAAAAAAAAACAGGGCATGAGCAGGAGGTGGGCATAAAAAAATCACAGAGGAAAGGTGGAAAGGGGTTTTCAAAGAGACCCACACTATCTCTCTCTGTGCCTGACTAAGACTCATACAGTTAAAAGTCCTGCACAGGGTTCATTTCTTCAAAGCCCTGATGTCTGAAATATTTCGAGGAGTGGAGGACAGGTGCCATAAATCTCCATGCAAGTTAAGTCTACTCTTCCTCAAAGTTATAACATTTTTTGAAAAGAATATTTTGAGACTATCTCTAACATATTTAGATGTACAGATCCACTTTTATTTCCAGTTCCAATCTGATTTCGGTATCTGAAGTTGGATAGCTGATACCAATACTATGCTGATATCGGTGCTCTTTTTTCTTGATGTTTATCATTATTATTAGTAGTAGTGGATGTTGCATTAGTAGTAGTAAGATTGCATGAAGCTAAAACTGGAAAGGCTGAGTAGTTTGTATAATGTAAGTTGTGTAATGGCATCCTTCAACCAGCATCATTTGCCTGTGCGATGATGCATTTCTGATATCTGATGAGTGTCTTACATCAAACTTGGTCTTGATACTGATATTGGAGTGGACTGGGCCCATCTCTTCTAAACTATTTAGGATCAAATTTTAAAATTGCCCTTTTATCGCAATATTTGTGGCCCCCACACTATAGTCTATTCTTCTAAACAGTTACCCACTTCGCATCTTTATTAGCACAACGCAGTCTTCTACTCCAGCGGAAATCAGATTGAGCCCCATCCATTTCTCAATGGCTTTAGGATGTCATGTTTATTTTTAATTGGAAAAAATGAAAAATGTATGAACCGACGGGTAACTCTGAGAAAATTTGTGGGGAAAAGGCAGCCCTTTATTACATATTTCAACTCACTAAAGGTCTTAGTGCCAGACCAAACTTCTATCTTCTTCTTTTTCATCTTTTCCTCACTTTTTTCCTTTTTTTATTTGTTGCTTTGTTTTATTAATGTCATCTTCAAAAGAAAGACTTTGTTCATATGTGTAAGGGAGAAGGGACACATACAGTTATGACTGATGTTCCAGTTCTGGTGAAGGGGTGGGATGTGGTGAGGAGTGTTACAATTACGTTCTTCCTGTAATATGTTGATCCAACTCTTCATAAAAGAATGTCAAAAACAGGGAAATGTGGATACCTTGAAAAAATGTTAGTAATTTTCCTTCTGCAGACTAAGTATTACAGATATGTCAATTAAAATAAGATGTTCTCTGTTCTGTGCATGAATATTTATGTTAAACAAAATCTGTAATCACTTAGATCAGCGAGATTCAATCAGGGAATCTAAAAGTAAAGGCTAACGGTGTTCGATCCGCGTCCATTTGCAAAGGCTATCACAGTGAGGGACACAATTATGCAGACAAACAGCATAATTAAACTGGACTGTGAGCAATCTTTATCTAATTTGCACCATCAGTGCCAATGGCCATCAGAGGCGAGAACATTGGAACTGATTCAACTATAGCTCTTGTCTCTGAAATGCTCACGTACACAAATTTGCATCGGCTCTCTTACCTCTGCACTCACTGTCGCTGGCCCTGCGACGGTGCCTGTTGTTGGGGTTGAGCATGGTGATGTAGCCACACTGGTGCTCAAGGTCTACTTGCTCCTTCAGCTTCTGCAGCGCCTTGTGCGTACACATGTTGGAGTAGGAGAACTCTGCACAGGACAGAGGGTGGCAGCACAAACAATGGCACAAAGATACTTCTGTTAATATCTGCATTCATATAAAATGTTTCTCCAGAGGATGTAACATTCTGAAAGCAAATGTATTAAAGGGATGAGACTTTGGTGCTAGTGTTAAGCTTGGCACACAAATTCACTAAGAAAAGGATTTCAGGGGATTCAAATCATTTTCATAATGTTTGACGAGTTAAAACCCTCAAAGCCAAAAGCTGAATGTTTGAGTCACCAGAGAAAAGAGCACAGCTCGGCTGAGGTTATGTTAATCATTTACGCACAACACTGCAGTGACAATATACTAGGGATGTCCTGAATATAATATTTTTGGGCTTTAACAAAAACAACATTTTTTTTTTTTTCTTACCTACTTTGCTAATAATCTAATTATGAGTCTAATGAGAGACGAGGATGTCAGCCACAATGCATGCGGTCGGTCGAGCTCCTGCATTCATGCACTTGGAGCTGATATCCTTTGTTAGGATGCTTTTCTGTGCACTTGTATCACATGCACACGACGGGTTATGATGTGCGTCAGACTCACAAGTCAGTCCCTGAACACTTCACTCAATAGAGACAAAGGAAAATCTCCAAGCGTTTGTTACTAAGACTGGATGGAAACAAGTAGAGTTTAAGAAAAAAATCTCCATGGCCAAATCAACCCAAAATATTTATGCTGGGGCTTCTGGTTATGGTTGTGTGCAGAGCAGTCGTGTTTTTTTTTCCTGCTCTGTTACTGATCTTTAATTTAACACTCTTTAAACAATCATAAAAGTGTCATGACTTGAAACTATGGACATCCTGAAGGCTACACAGTCATTCAAACAAGATTTTCGCACTGAAATGGATGCAGCTGCCGCATTGCAGAGGCAGAACAGCTCATATCTGCAGCTAAAGATGTGATTAACATGTGGCAAGGTCCTGTGCAGACACTTGAAAAGAAGGCAAAACTTCTCGCAACCACGGTAGACAACTTGGAGAGCGGGAGCCAGCGCAATAACATATGTATACTGGATACACCTGAGAAAGAAGAAGGCTCTGACACCTGCTCTTACATGGGAAAATGGATTGTGGACAATTTGAATGTACTGTCTCCTGTTCCGGAGAAACCCCATGGAATAACAAGCAAAAAATCTGACTCTGCCCCTAGAGGTTGAGGTGAAATACTTGTATACAAGGACACAGAGAGTATCATGAGAGCAACTGTTCTGTACTGTAATATCAGTTACTAAGTGAGTACTAGTTTATAGTTTTATCCACATATAATAACTCACCTGCTTTAAGATCTTCTTCATCAAAGGGGAATGGGATGTGAACGGTTTCTCCATGACCGTGCATACCGTGACCCTGTGGGTTACACACACACATACACACAGTACAGTTTATATATCCACACAGTGAGACCTGGTACTGAATATGTTATTACTGAAAACACAGAAGGAGAGTACACCAGAAGTGGGACCTAGTAATTGTCACAATTAAGCCAGCAGAGCCTGGACCTACCATTCTTTAAAGAAATTCAAATGTCTATCAAGGTTAGAATTTTTTGCATCTTCTTCTTCTGTAATGTTTAACTTGCACGTTTTGCATACTGCAGTTCTTTTTTCGTTGACTGCCACATTTTGTGATTTTGCATGGTATGATTTTGTCCAACTGGTGCTCAGTAACGAAACGTCAGTTCTCTCCTGCAACTTAATTGGATACTGTCAGATCGGTTCAAATAAAGTGGATCTGTGGAATTACTGGAGTCTGACTTGAGTCAAAGTCATGTTCACATCTCTGGTGGATACATAACATTAGATGGTGCAATGTCCACTAGTTCAAATTCGAGCAATTACGCCAAGTAAATCCTGACCTCATTACCTGGATTAGTACAGCAGAGTGTGTGAGGGCATCGTTGAGCATAGTCAGCACGTTAGATGTAGGGACGACTCCAGGGTCATGACCCCAGGAGGTGATCAACAACCTGTCATAGACCTGAACAGAGGAAAAACAAATAGGTCAAGAAAGGATTCATCCACAGCTGCTCCTCACTGAAAACACTGGGACTGTGGTGTTGCAGTATAACTGTAGACCGTGTATTGCATCATGGGACGGTTTATTATGAGGAAGCACAACTCCCTCTATTTCCTGAGCCTTTTTTGTGGCATTCGCCCACAAAGTTTTCTTTGTTTTCTTTATCTAATTTGTGGTCCCAATATCAACTGACAGAGGCAAAGAATTGTTGTCAGCATTAGAATAAGGTTTTCCTTAAAATATATTAAAAGACAGACTGTAATTAAAGCCATAACCTGAGTTTGAGTCCTTTGTCGAAGCCATCTTGTGCAGACAGCACACCTTATGGGAAATACTGAAATATGTACAAATACTTTGTTTATTTTCAATGTGCAGTATATATGTTAATAATTTAAAGGATGAATTGAGGCCTTGTTGGCATGAACAATTTAAGAAAAACAATATATTTGTTATTAAACTTGTCAACTCTTCATTCTAGAGTGCTGACCTGACAGGGCAGTTTGAACTGGAAAGGCCAGGATGTGAGTGAAATGAGAGAGAGAATGGATGCGTTTATGAAGAGCAGCACCAGAATTGTTTTGTCTGCCTATTTTTCCTGCACACCTGCCTGCCAGTGTGATGTTTTGTCTTCCTCATGTGTCACGATGCAACCCTGCACCTCACCATACAGAGTAATGATAAATAATAGAATATCAGCAAGAAACAAGTACAAAGAACATTAGATTTATAGATTTCTACATGTAAATAACATTAGACACTGCTTACACTAGGAAGTGAAAAAGAAAAAAAACACTCCTCTGTTGGACATGTCAATTTGTCAACTTTCCACTACAACAAACATCAGATAATTAAAATAATAAAACCTCCCTGCTACTGATTAACTTGCCATGACTTTTTGCAAAGTTGTTCCCTACTGAGTCACAGCTTTTTCATTAAGTTAATTTTTCTGTTTTGTTAATTATTTTCAGCTCTAAAAGCAGCGATGGAGTTAGTATTGTGCTGTTACTACAGTTCACTGTGAAGAAAAACAGTGGAAAATGATAAACTGAGAAGTAGACAACAAGTAGAAAAACAAATGCTGACCCATTTGCATGATATTACATCTTCCCCAGAGAATTTGCTACATCAAACTCTCTTTTGTCCCCTGTTTCACATTCCCAGGATAGTTGAAAAATTCCAAGACCAGTGGGAGGCCTTTGAGGAAGAAAATGCAGGTGCAGAGTGTGATATGACCGCGATTGTGATGCACCAGGTGCTCTGTCAAGAAATGAGGGTTGACAAAGGAAACGGCCTTGAATTTTACCTCCAGTGCTCTGAGATTACCTTTTCCTCCAAGTGAAACGGCAAGGACAAAATTTAAAAAATGGACAGGTGTCAAAGCAGAATGAAAAAACATCCGATCACCTCTTTGATCAGGCTCAAAGGATAGTTTTTCTTACTATATGAGGGGCTTTTCTTATCTGAACTTCAAAGAGATGTCATTTGCTTGGCTTACATTTACTCACTCAACCGTGTACCTGAACTTGATTAATTATTAGTTAGGTCTAACCTGGAATATGTCGGGCAGTTTGCGGAGCCTGGAGCCTTTGGAGAGCAGCAGAGACGGCGGGCCTTGGCCGGTCACATGGTACAGGTACAGCTTGAACCAGATGGAGCTCACCTCGGGGATGGCGGGGCCAATGTGCTGCAGGGAGAAACAAACATGCACACACACATACGTGAGTGCACAGGAGCAGAACTAATGCAAACACATGTACACATCCTCAAGACATTTCAGTTTTTACATGAACACACACTTCAAAGTAACAGATACAAAGGAGGAGAATTGTGTCTGTGCTGTTCTTCTGTCAGAGGAGCACAAATTGAAGCTGCTATTAGAGATGTGAGCAGAAAACAAAGACAAGAATTCACTGGATTCCACTTCGCTGAGTCCCAGCAGTGTGAGAATAAACAGCAGCATGAATGGCACAACAAGAGTTTAACTTCTTTCCCTCAGCCTCTCTGAGCTCAGCTAGAAAGCTGGACTGTGGCCAGGCAGAGGAATTACTCATGAGCCTCGCCTCCCTTCCTCTCACTCCCTCTGCTCTTTGTGGAGTTTTGTTGTCGGGGGCAACTGCAGGCTGAGCGCCCACAAAGCATGCTCTCAGAGTCACAAATCACTCCGGGCGCGCAATTGTGTACACACAGCAAGAAGGCAAACACAGAACACACACATACACACACGAGCTGTTGACTAAAACACAAACACTGGAGTTGCGGGGAACATTAGATCCAACATCCCAGCATGCCACACAGTACCCTCCTCTTCTCTCCCTCCAGGCATCATACCTGAGGCGTGCAGCTGCTGATGGGTCTGATCTCGTTGCTGAGCGGCGCCATCGAGACCAGCAGCTTGTAGTTCTTGTTGAGGACACGGCTGCAGGTGGCCTGATCCAGACCCAACAGGCTCTCACAGCGCAACATGTCCAAGGGGAAACCTAGAAGAGGAAAAAACAGAGACAATCACTCTGCGAGGTGCCACATAAGTGACACCACACTTGGACAAACTGTGCTGTCAGTAAAGAGAAAAACCATCTCAAACAATGGCTTAAACTTTGAAGTAAAAAAAACATTTGACAAAAATTTTGTCTTTTTTTTTTTTACCTGTAAGTATTGCATATTTGTATCTGCACATTGTCATTTGCAATGCATGTAATGTTTTCATGTTACCTGCCTCAGAACCACAGAGGAAAATGAGCATTTTTGCTATAAGCTGGCATGTTCATGTCTTGTGAATTTATACTGATGTTCAGTAAGGTGTGTTGTCCCTTTCAAATAAGCAAATTAAGTAAGTTGAGTTTGCATTCTTGTGTCTTCTATGACGTGACTGAAGTAACCACATGGATAAAGTCAGTTTCTTTAATGGTATATACATCATTTTGGCTAGCTGTTTGCATAAACATAACATTTTCATTCAGTTTCTCTACTGTCCCAGAATTGTCACAGAGACATATCTTAGTGTCCCAGGTGCTACTTTTACTGTCCCCAAGAAAACAGATATCTTAGTTCCAAGCACTGATTTATCAGACAGATATGAGAGTGGTATCAATCTTTTAAACTAACTCTCACCAAAAAAGCAAATAAGCTTATTTCCCAAAATGACGAACTATTCCTTTAAATGAATAGAAGTGGGGGAAGAAGGGCAAACAAAACTCCTCTAAGTCCATCTGCCAAGTGTGGATGCCTTAGCCACTAACTTGAAGGTTGAAGAGCAGTGGATCACATCCAGAACGAGCAGTAAAGATTCTTTGTTTCTTTACAGCCGAGGTGTTAAGACGAGCGTCTCGCTCCAAGGTGACTTGTTAAGAACGTCCTCTCAAAGGACACAAGTGTCAACTTGACATTCTTGGATTTAATAATCACTTCATGCCTCCTAAATATAAATCTAAGAGGCAAGAGGTGTCTATGAACTGCTGAGAATGATGATTAACAAATAAATCAGCAGCAGAGTCGAGTTTCCTAGATGCAAAGAACTGACGGAAACTCAGCCAACCAGGTCAGAGAACTGATGTTTGGATTTCTTCCACAGCATAAAGAGAAACAATAATTCACAAAAGCCAATTATAATGAGCAATGAGACTGATGTTTCATACTGTGTTGTCTAAAGGAGGTTGATTTTTGCGATGTGATTCTAAATTACCTCCACAATTCAAATTTTACACCACAGTCTGCCATTAAGAGTCGAGTGCTCTCCGGTGACCAGAAACATCAATCAGCCTCTGTGTTGTCAATCAAGATTCAGCTTTTTATTACCATGTGGTGCTGCTGAACACAGTCTAGTCTGCTGAGAGATTTGTTGGCAAGATTAATTTTCCTCAGTTCCTAAATGAACAATCATCAGGATCATCACTAGACTCTTGAATCGTTGTTGGCTTAGTTCAGCTTCCGCCAGCAGGCTCTCAGTGCGCTCGCTCCTCAGCAGACGCCTGGAGCAGCAGCTGAGGAGGACGACCGAGAGATAAGACAATCAGGACTGAGGCACGCAGCCAAAGCACACAAACAGCATCTGGTGGCTACATGGAAACTCAGAGATGTGCTTTGTCGTCACTGGAGCACTCACTCTGCTGCTCCCTCTAGAGACGCAAGTAAGACAACGCAGCTTTGCTCTCGGCGTGTGAATGTAAATCCAGAAGTATGTGACCATGCTCAAGAGGAGCTATTCAAGCACAGGTGCGGCTGAAACCGACAGCTGAGAGTGACACAAAGATTTGCCAGAAGCTGCTTAAAAAGAAGTTTCACCTCATTTTAATGGCTTCAATAAGAGTTTCCATCTTTCATATGAATAATAACTTTTTAAAGCCTCATTAATTTCTGATTTTCCAGAACCACAGAACAAGTTAGTCTGTTATTTGTGGTCTGTAAAAGGAGCCAGAGGTATCAAACAACTTTACAGCCACTGAGTATCACTCCCATCCCATAAACCCAGCAAATAATAATCATAATACAGAAAGAAAAATAACAATAACAGCAATAGTGATAAATGGGAAGAGCATACCTTAATATTCAAATACAATATTTATTTTCCATCTCAAATCAAACAGTTCGGTAAGATTCCTACTCCTGTGATTTATTTTCTCCATTTTATAGATCTTGTTAACTGTCCGTTTGCTTAGCTGTGGTGCCTCTGGCATCAATCAGTTTTTTGCTTAAGTGCCGCTCATTTTAAAATTCTAAAAAGATATTTGACAAAGTGTTGAGAAAACAGCTGTGGTGTTCTACCAAGAAATAATGTAGTATAGTGTTCACTGAAAAATGGTATCCATAGCTTTGCTTATTTAAGACCAATACTGCTGCAAACCTGGGCGAGAAAACAATATTTTTTTTCCTGATTTTTGCATTTTCTATTTACCTGGATTTCACATGGTTTTTAATATTCATATGAATAGATAAATTCCTGTTTGTCACTGAAAATAATGAGCCAGTTGTGCTTTGAATCACACACATGAACACACGCCTTCCACAACATTCATTCTGCCTCCAGCTCCCAGCTTTCACCTTAAATTTCTGTCTGATTCAAATATGCAGTTTTGAAAGTGATTTTGAAAAATTACAAAATGTCGGCTGCATTTTTTTTTACCACAGATGATGGTGGAAAACAAACAAAAAACACAGATGAAGCATAAAGGCAACTGTGTGCAAACAAGAGACAAAAATATGAGTTTCTATTCTATTAGTGCAGTTGAGGCTGAAACTGAAAACCAGCAGGCCAGCTGTGTAATAATACACAAAAAGACATCTGGCCTGCAAGCTGCCTATTTACCACATGAAAAGACATGTACAGATGTATGACATCTGGATCCTGCATGTCCATAAACGGTATTACAAAGAGGGTGTAACTGTATAATTACCTATATTTGGGATGTCGGGTCCCTGGTCCTGAGTGAGTTCTTTGTTGTAGCGCAAAAAGAGGATGGTGTTTTTCAGGGTCAGAGCGTGGTCAAAGTAACGCTGGGCCTCGCCCTCTGCTGTGCTCTCCACCTGAAGACACAGAAACCAGGAAGTACAATCAAGCAGAGTGTTATGAGCCTGTGCACATCAAGCCATAAATTAAAGGAACTCCAGTTAGTTTTTTTGGGGCTGATCACTGATAGCTGGAAACAGTATCAGCTGATGCCAATCACAAGGTTATTTGCTTCTATTTATCATGTAGCATCATTTATCTATTTAAGTATTCTTAAAGGTAGAGTCAGTAGAATTTGTCTGAGCTGTTTGTATCAGCATCAAGATGTCAAATACCAATGTTCTGGGTTGATGAAACTTCTAGAACACGGCAAAACAGTGAGAAAAATTAGAAAATACAAGCAGATGGCAGGATCTCTGCTTGAAAGAGATTATGTCAGATGCTTGACGGGTGTTAATTTTGGACCTGTCATCTAATCCGCTCTTCTGATTGGCCTTAAAGAGCACCAGTCTAACTATTTAGAACAAATATCTGACAATAATGATTGGTGGCTGATCAAACTATAAATTATTCTCTGTATCAATTTAGTCTCCTCTGGTGTTTCATGACAGAGGCTTCACTAAACACACTTGTAAATCTTTATTTTCTTTGTTTCCATTTCTCACCTTCTCCAACTCAGCCAGGAAGCTGTCCAGAGTCTCATCGGACAGCTTACCCACCTCAAACATGGTCACTGCGTGACTCTTCAGGTTCTGATAGAGAAAGACAAAGACACAAGGGAATTAAACAAATGTACAAGCGATGTCTCCATAAAGCCAATTAATATTGAGTATCTGTATGTTCACATCCAGTGACTGACCGGAGACAGGTTGCCCATCATGAGGAAGGCTGTAAGGGTGGAGTCAAAGAGGAAGGCGATCCTCTTTGTGGGTGCAGCTGGGATGCTCAGGCTGCTTACGCTGGCTGTGTCTGCTAGAGAGACGCCACAGAACATTAATGCATTTAATAGCACCACTGCACAGCTGCATCATTTTTAAAATGAAGTTATGAGTTTGTGATTTTAAGGAAATTAAATTTGTTTACAAGGACCAACCCAAACCACGTCTCTTTCTCAAAAAGTTTAATTTCACTCGATTATTAAGATGTAAATGCAGTCGATGAACATCCACTTTGATAATACCCAATTTGTTGGTCTGAACAACACCACAGTGCCGCCTTAACACGCATAACAAAGTTAAAATTAGACCAAAAATTAGACCATTTAAGACAAACACTTATTAATGTGAGAATGACTTTCAGAAGCACGACTGAGCCTTCTGAGGGATTAATTAGCAGTGCTGCAGTAATGTTCAAAAAGAGCTTTGTGAGTGTACACCAGGATGTGTATTTATCTGCATGTACTGCAGAGTCTGTGTTTACACATGCAAGTATGTGTGTATGAGTGTGTGTGTGTGTGTGTGTGTGTGTGTGTGTGTGTGTGTGTGTTGTCAGACGGACCCTGGTCCTCCAGACTGGTGGTGTCGGTGTCGGTGGCTGAGGAGCCTCCCTCCATGACAGGACTGCCCTGCTCCCAGGACAGCAGCATCTTCTGAGGGTCCATAGTGCTCCTGACACAGAGGACGGAGACACAGTGAGCAGAAGACGGAACACTGTTACTGCTATCAAACTAGCAGTGGTAGTAGTTAAAAAGTTCTGAAGATGAATACATGTAAATATTTCTATTTTCTATTTACAATGTGGATGTATGTGGACCTCAACTAGATTTTTTCCCACATGAGAGTGAGTATCTTAATATAGCAGGTAAGCTGTGTTTCCACTGCAGGAACTTTCCTCAGGGTCTAGGAACATTTGGACTCCCACTGCAGGTACCAGGGTCTAAATTAAGTTCAAGGGATATTATTTATCCCCCAAAAAGTCCCTGCTCCAGGGGGTAGTGCAGTCAAAAAGTACAGGAACTTTGGGGAGGGTCTGCAGAGCTTAACAATTTTAACTGGTTGAGTTCTTGTAGCAATTCATTTTAAGCCACCAATTTAAAAAATGCAGCTACAAATCAGTTTGTTCTTTGTTTGTGGTGCACATTATATCATGTTAGTGTCATCTGCTGTATAGTTTTAAGCAAAAATGACAAGTTAAACCAGCTGTCGCTTTTTCATCTGTCAGTGAACTTATTTGCCTAATCTTCACAGGTCTTTAGACTACAGTTGTAACCGACAACAACAGGCTGGGATCAACATTTCTGGGGACTCTGGGTGGAAATGTGGCTAATGGAAAAGGCTTAACCTTTAGGAAAAGAAAAGAAAAAACAAGTTTCCTTCGATGTTTTATCAATTTAAACATTGGAAACAGACATTTTGGGGGAAAAAAAATACAATAATGCAGGTTAATAAGACAAACATGGATCAGCACATGGCACCGCTGCCATTACAGGATAATGAGTGGTTGATAATAGCCGCCTGCACAGTCAGCACATACTTGAGTCTGTTGACAGACGGGGCGTTCTTCCAGGTGGGGTGGAGCTGGTCTGAGCTGAACACTTGACCTTTCTTTACAGCGAAGCCGAGACGACAGTACATGGAAACTGCATTCTGATGAAACACAGTAAAAACACAGTCACAAGATATTTGATCCATTTCTGACATTGTTCATCTGATTCTGTTACATATCGTCTACCTGTGACCTTTCATACTCATGTTATCTTATTATTTAGGTGAATGACCTTTGTGCATCTTTGAAAATGGCAATAAATCTCTTCAATCTAAACATTTTCATTACAGATTGTTTTTCTGCTGCACTGAAAAGAAATCACACTACATTGTGATTAAAGAAAAATACATTATTTAAATAACGAAGACATTGTTTAATGTGTTAAAAGTATTTTGTGGTAGGTATTTTACTTAATTTCTTTTTAATATTTCAAAAAAACAGCCACAATATATTAAAAACATAATAAACAAAAAAAAAAAATCACTGTATTGTGACAAAGGTCGACCGCTTCAGAACTATTTTTTGTTTCTGTGTTGTTTCTGAATCACGTGGTCAAATTCTACGGACATTAATGTTTACTCTTGAGGGTCCAAAAGAGCCTAAAAACTTCCTGAAGACTCTTTTAGGTGATGCTCTCTCAATGCCCAACAGGATCTGGATAAAATAGGAAATCATGACTCCATGTCTGGTGAGTCAAATCGACTCAGAAAAAAGGAATAAAAAAGGTAACACTGCGTACCTTACACTCACCAGGCCTTTTTATTATTTCCTAAATTTATACAGTAACAGTCATCAACTTGCTTTGCCGTTAAACCTTTTATTCAGACTGAACAGGCTGTCTCAGTCAAGTATGGTGGGCTTGATTGCTTTCTACGCCTTAATGCCTCGGCGGTGCAGGCTGAGGTCAACTCTTAGCCACCCTCTTATCATATCAAAAGAAGCACAGCGAGGAAAATTTTTTTCAAGTGACTCAGACCATGAGGTAGTCATTACACAAGAGAAAGTTAAAGTCGAGTCGCAACGGGAAAAGTTCAGCACAAAGGAGACCTCTCAGACATCTCAATCATCTTCGAAGTTACAGGGTGTCTCCTGGAGAAATCACTGCAGCCGCTTCTCTTAAGTGCTGCCTTTCAGCGGCAGGAACGAGATGAGGCTGAGGGACAGGGGGAGGTGCAGCTCTTCATACTGGAGGTCAGAACACTGAGAGGGAGTTTGGCTCTGTGTCGGATACAGGCTGAATAGGAAACTGGGGAAAACTGGGTCAAACTCCAGCACCAATTCAACTGGAACGGTGCCACTCAGCCCTCTGATAGAGTCATGGGGCAAGATGGATCTAATCTGAAACTGTGTGTGTGTGTGTGTGTGTGTGTGTGTGTGTGTGTGTGTGTGTGTGTGTGTGTGTGTCACAGTCTACCTCTCAGGTGTACGTTTGTGTGAGTCTGTATCCACAATGAAACAGACAAAATTGTGCAGAAATATCTGCTCTCATCGCTTCTCTCATCTCTCGTGGATTTACAAACTACAATTTTAGAAAAAAGTGTTCCATAAGGGTTTGTCAATGGTTCTTTGTAAGACTAAGGGTTCCATTAAGAACCCTTTTCATTCAAAGAACTCTTTTTGGAAGAAAGAGTTCTTTGAGGATTGAAGAGGATTTTGAGGATTCCTTGAAGAATTCTTTCGTCAAGCGTTCTTGGTACCACGATAAGAAAGTATTCTCAGAATGTGTTCTAGATATAATCTTTGGAATGTAAAAAAGGTTATCTGTAGAACCCCCTGCATGTGTTCTAGTTGAAACCTTTGAAATATAAAAAGGTTCTCTGAAGAACCCAAAGTGTGTTCTAGAAAAAACCCTTGGAATAACTTCTCACTGGGGGTTCTGGGGAAGACAATTCATATATGCTGGGTTCTTGGTAGAGCTCTATGAAAGGATTCAAAGTAGAACCTTTATAAAAGGTTCTATCAGGAACCACAAAGGGCTCTCCTATGGGGAAAAACGCCAAAGAACCCTAATTCTGAGAGTGCACTTCATTTGAAATGCCTACAACAACATAAAAATAGCAATGCTGTTGTACAACTGTAATTAAAAAGTAAAATATATATTTATACAACAAACTGCCAGCACCAAAATTTAATAATAGCACACCTTTGGAAGGTGAAATCAAAGGAAGAAGAAATAATACTGAAAATAGATTTAATCTCTCAGATTCGATGCCAAACTTATGTAACAACATTTGGCTCCAAAACATAAATTAGCAAATAACAAAAAAGGCTGTTATTTCTTTCTGCTGCTACCTGTGCGACAAAAAGCATGTCTCAAAATCTCTTCAAAATCACAGTGGAACCAGAGAAAATTACCTCCCCGTTATGACAGTGACAATTTTGAAAGCAGGGCCACACGCTGCAGAACTACTGTTTTTTTTCCTTCCTCTTGTAAAACACAGTACTTTACTCTATACGGTACAATTGGACTCTTCACATTCTGCAGCGAGCGGATACCCACCTTCACGAGGTCCAAGTCAATCTCCAGCACATTTGCCAGCTGAGAGGCACAGGGGGAGGAAGGATCAGGAGAGGGAAGAGAGAGAGAAAAAAAAACAAGACTGTGAAGAAGCTGATTGATAAATACACACACACACACGTTACATTCAATGAGCACAGCAGGCGAGGAAAATAAACCACATTTCAGCAGCCTACCTCTGCTACGTTCGTCTGCTCGTCAATGGACACAAAGATTTTGTAGAGAAGCGTTTCAAAGTAATCGCCCTGGACGCGGTTCATGACAAAGCCTTCCAGCGGGGGCACTGAGAGACACAAACAGTGAGGAACAACTGAGCTAATGTTCCCGCAGACATTTCTTTATATTATTTTACTTTGCAATACACCGTCTTCACTACCTTCAGTTTAAACGCTATATGTTTCTGTAACGACACTATCAGGCATCGCTTCAGATCAGTCCATTACCCATAATGCTCGCTTATGTTCCCACAGTGTACACTCCAAGAAAGAAGGGTTCCACATGGGTTCTTTCTGAAGGGCTGGGGTGCTCTGTAAGTCCCCCTCAATCTAGAAAATTCCCTTAAATTAAAAAAAGGTTTTTAGTAGAACCCCCTTGGTGGGTTGTCGATAAAAACCCTGGAACATAAAAAAGTTCTCAGTAGAGCCCCCTGAGTGTGTTCTAGATAAAGCCCTCAGAATAAAAAAGATTCTTGGTAGAACCCCCTAGGTGGGTTCTCAATAAAACCCTTAGAATATAAAAGGGTTCTCGGTATGACCCCCTGAGTGAGTTCTAGGTAATGATGCATATAATGCATAAAGGCCATTAACCATACCATACAATAGAAGGGTTCTTCGTAGAACCTCTCATAGGGGGTTTTGGGTGAAACCTATTAAAGATGGTTTGAGGTATAGCCCTTTATCTTGAGTTCAAGGTAGTATTCTCTGAAAGGGTTCCAAGTAGAACCCTTAGAAAAAGTTCTACAAGGAACCAGAGAAGGTTCTTTATGGGGACAAGCCAAATAACCCTTTATGGTTTTACTTAGCACCTTTATTTCTAAGAGTGTAATTGAGGTGTTTGGAAAAGGGAAGGATAATAACAGGATGTTTTTACACACACACGGACACACAGACACACACACGGACACACACACACATGGACACACACACACACACACGTACCTGAGATGCAGCTGTCATCAGATATGGGAACATCCAAGTAGATGAAGCCCCGGTTGTACAAGCCTGAAGTACAAAAACAAACAATACAGAATAATTGACATAATTGGCATGAAATCCATTAACATCTGATGTAATGTTCAGGAAAAAACATTTCCCCACACAAACTCCAGTTATTGAACTGTTTCTGCTGAGAACATAAAATCGTACAGACGAGAGCAATGAAAAAAAAATCAAAGCCAATCAAATCTAATTTAGACAGGTACTTGTATTCAAATTGCTCTGTGTCTGCTGCATTTAATTGTATTTGTTCCCTCAGTCAGTCACCAGCACTCCAGAGGCAGAGGTTCATCACTGTCAAACTGTTCTCTAATTAACATTTAAACTGCACGGACACAACCTCAGTCCCTGTGCTTCATCTTTGAAATTCACACCAGCACGCTGATGAAAGACCTTAAACTGAAGCATCAGTATCAGCCTCCATGTTTCACGTACTTTATATCAAAAACCTGTCACTATTATTTTCCTGAACGTAAAGTTTTAGAGGTACCAGCAGGCAGATACAGATTAAAACAATGACTCCATCAGAGTTTCAAACAACTCATTCTGTCCCCTGCACTAATACAGTTAATAAAGCCTGCACTAATATATTGTTTAAACAGTTATATTCAAGAAAACTAGATCTCAAAATGTTGTTGCTGAGGGATTATAAAGCCATAAAAGCAGCCCTTTGTTTCCATAATTCCTTTTGATTCATGATGTAAAAGTGGAACTAACTGCAAGTGACTGGAAACTTTGCTTTGTGCAAAATCATGAGCTGTCACAGGGTCCGGACACGTGCACATTTTAAAACAAAAGCAGGGGGTTGGGGAAGGGACACCTAAGACGGCAATATTGTTCCATGATACAACTTTTGTCACTTTAAAGCATTTTTGGCTGCATTCGCTTCATAATTCTTGTAACAGATCTTGTAATCGAGCTGCCAGCCCTGTGATAAATGGCCCATCCCCTCTACCTCCTGAGCCACAGCCGCCCTGGCCTGGCATATTATTATACTGGGCAATATTTGTTATTTTATTTTGCTAATGTCTGTACACACCAGAGCCAGAGGCAAGTGCTCTGAGCTGGGTGAAGAATGTGAGGGTAACAGCCAGTAGACCCTTTAAACATCTAACACAGTGAATTTAGGATTTATTTCAACCAAACCAGAGTTGGAGATTTTTGGGACAGTGGAAAGGATAACAAAGACGGTTGTGCACTACCACTGCCAAAGAAAATCTCATCTGTTCACAGACGAGGTGACGAGACAAAGACGAAATTTTTAACATCATAGTCAGTCATGCATGCCAACTTCCTTCCTGACTCTCTGCCATTTCCTCGTGTGCTTCTGCAGACACCAATGACAGGAGACCAAATAAAACCCACCACTACCTTAAATAAAATGATCAGTTTCTCTGGGTTTGAGCATTGTGAGATAATAAAGATAAAGACAGATAAGGTACACAACAAAACATATTTAACAAAGGTCTAGAATTTTTAGACAATTTAACATGGAAATATTATATATTATAGCTTTAACTTCATTCACAAACTCATTGTTTAAATTGGAGCATGACATGTGACAGATACTCACTTAACACCACATTGTATTCCATTGATCCAGCCAACTGAGGACCTGAATCTATCATCTTATCAATGGCTTTCTTCTCTGCTGAAGAACAGATCTGTAATTACACACAACATACGCAGAACATTAGAGCAAATCTACATGTGATCTTGTTTCCATTGACATCAAAACAGTGATAGTGTAGTTTTTGCAAGGATTTATACATTTGCCTATTAATATACATATGCAGATTTCTGCTTCGTGCTTTTTTCTTGTGGTCGGGAGAGGAACTGTTAGGAACTTGGCAGGTATTTATTTTCAGTCAGGTGAGATCTCCAGATGCAGTGCAGGGGCTCATGGGATGAACAACTGTAGCTTGGATGTGAATGAAAGTGCAGGGGAAGAATCCCACTGACACACATCATTCTCTCACTTATCTTGTGGATCAATGACACATGTAATGTGCATTAAAGGAAAGCAACTTTTGAAAAATCTTGAAAACCATAAACACTTTTAAACCAGAAATGATCTTCTCTCTTTACACTGTATAAGTATGATATCATCAGTCTGCTGTCACTATAAACCAAATATCTAAACACAGTGTCTATTATCGGTAAAGAAAAGAAGCAAAGTTCTCTCCTCACCCTGATGTCATCCTCAGTGATGTAGCCAGTCTGCGCCACCCACCACGGCTCCACAGAGATCTCCACTGGTTTGGCTGGTAGCAGGTCCCGTGCCGACTTCCTGCGGAAGAATTTCTGACAGACGGGACGCAGGTGAGGTGAGATCGAGTTACTGAAGCCTAATAAACATGGCTGTTTAGTGCTAAATTTAATTTTGAAGAGAATAGTGAAAAATATTACCAGTATATGCAAACAATTTTTTTAGTTAATGGTGTTTTAGTTTCAGTGTGCTATATTCAATGGCTATTATAGTTTTACACAAGTACCAGCATGGAAGCTAAGTAATGTAGTAAAACATATTTTAGCCACTTCAAAATGGGCCCACCAAAAAAAAAAGTAAGACAAATCTTATATCTTATAATATTAGTTTAAATGTACACTACATTTAGCATTTTTCACCACTTTATCTTGCTGTCTCTTTCCTTCACCCGAACTCCTTTGGTAAAACCAGTCATTTTACCTGGTAGGACACGGGAGCTACTGGTTTATTGCTGCCTTTATCTGTTAGTTTGTTTGTGTTACTGTGTGACTTTGGTGTTTTCAAAAGGTTAGTTCAGTTTCACCTAAGTCATGCAATAACTCAAACTGACAGATCAAGGCAGCAGCAGACCAGCGACTCCCATGTTCTGTGAGGTAAAATTACTGATTTCAACAATGGAGTTTTGTTTCTTTGGACAGAGCAATGTTTATCTTAGATAAAGGCAGTTTCCCGACAGAAAAGACTGTCTGATGGTAAATTAAACTGACACTTAACACTTAAACTGAAGCAGATTTTTTTTAGTTGGGCCTTTTTTTAGTTCGCTAAAATACATTTTGTTGCTGATCCCGTTCTGGCAGTTCATTGCTTGGCTTCCATGGTGGTACTCCTCTCTGCTTCTCCAAACTGGGGATGTGTTGACCAGCATCTCCTGTAGATAATACACTGACTACAGGGAGAAGTACCTCATATAACCCCACTTCAAATAATCCAGATTATCCCTTTAATATATGGGGATTTGATCTGTAATTTATTATTTTAACAGGCTATTTTAGAAACGCGTCTTACTTTGGAAGACCTGCACTGGTTCATCAGGTCGATGTACTGATTTCTCCCGATGCCGAGCAGTCGCAGACCTGTGGAACGATGAGAAAATGAGCAAGCCAGTAAAACTCAATCATGCCTCAGTAACTGGCCATGAACTCGTAATCGCTGGGCATTAATAGAACGGCAAATAAATCTGGCTGCGATGCAGCTGCAAAAGTGTGTTTGGCATTTTTCAATTACAGCCTCTGAGGCTTTACAAAAAAATATGAGAGAGAATTACAGCAAGAAGCAAAGTTTGAGAATTAGTTTTTCTGGATATTTCTAACTTCATATTGGAGAAATATTTTGGAGAAAGCGGGAGCTTCAGTGGTAACAGTGACTCATCCACACTCTGCTGGGGACGTCCACACAAATACCCACAAACTTTCCCTGAGACAATCCCCTGACAAACACACACAAAAACACCACTAATCTATCTACTAACATACTCGAGGCTTCTCTGAGAATAATAGGAGTGAGCGTGTGTATGCATATTTATCTGAAATTAAATTAACACTAGTGTTGCAATGATTAATTATTGATAATTATTAGTTGACTAACAAATGAATTGGCAAGTATTTTAATAATTTATTAATTGTTTTGAGTCATTTTTTAAAGAAAAAATATCAAAATTCTCCACTTCTCAAATGTGAATATTTATATCCTCTAGGACAGTAGTCTGAGTATCTTTGGGTTGTAGACAAAACATTTGGTGACAAACATTTTGCACCATTTTCTGACATTTTACAGACCAAACAACTAACCGATTAATCGAGAAAATAACCGATTGATTAATCAACAAGGAAAATAATTGTTTAAATAATTAGTTGCAGCCCTAATTAACATATATTCTGCAAGTTTTCTGGCTTCTAGCCTCTGATGCACAGGCCTGGAAGGGGCAGAGCAAAAAGGGCTTGGACGGCTGCCAACGCAAACAGGGACCAGTAAGGGATGTTCGAATTTCGGCCTCCTAACACAGCAGCAACCCACACACACGCGCATCGTTCTGTTTCACCGAGACACAGACACAACACACAGACAGCCGCCCACGTAAAATTCTCTCACTGCCTCTCCATCCACCCACTTCTGCATGACACACTTCCAAAGCTCCTCCAGGGAGATTAGAGGAGAGAGAGAGAGAGAGAAAGGCCCCCACGAGCACGGCAGCCTGCCGGCAGCCTTCTGTCTCCACAGCGTGAAGGTCCTGTACTGCCAGGACTCAGTCACTCACAGGCCAAAGCCAAGGCCTGTCTCACTCAACAGCAGAGAGCCAAAGAATGCTACAAATGCCTGTACACTTGACTTTCAGCTTTGATGCGAACTTAATCTGGTTTTGCAGAAATGTCTGAGGAACACTGTCATTTAGTAACATATTGGACAACTGATTGGTTCTAGAGAAGCAATTTTGATTCACGATGAAAAGGGATTTATGTCAGCCAATACAAAAACACTTGGCCAGTGCTCTGGTTTGGTTATGGAAATACAAATCCAATACAATAAAAAAAACTGGGAAGCAGTGTAAAATTAAACGAGAATGCAATGACGTGCAAATCCTTTTTGACCCGTAATTAATCAAATACAGCACAAACACAAGATATTAATGTTCAAACTGATTCATTTTATTGTTTTTTTTTGTAAATATATACTCATTCTGAATTTGATTCCTGTAACACTTTCCAAAGTAGTTTGGACAGGAGCATGTTTACCACCATGTTACATCACCTTTTCTTTTAACAGCACTCGGTGATCATTTGGGAACTGAGGACTTTTTTTTTTAAGTTTTGAAAGTGAAATTCTTTCTCATTTTTGCTTGACATACAACTTCATGTGCTCAACGGTCCTGCGTCTCTGTTGTCATATTTTGTGCTTCATAATGTGCCACACAGAGACAGGTCTGGACTGCATGGAGGCCAGTCTAAAACCTGAACTAAGCAGGGACGTCTCTGAAAAAGCCATTGTCTGGATGGCAGCATATGTTTCTCAAAAATGTGTGAGTAGCTTTCAGCATCAATAGGGCCTTGACATACGTGACAGTTACCAGTTACAGTTAACCACACTCTCATACCATCACACATGCTGCCTTTTGAAGTTAATAATCTGGATGGTTCCTTTCCTCTTCAGCCCAGAGGACACAACATCCATGATTTCTGAAAAACCGATGGCAGTCTGTGTATGTATGCATGTGTATTTAAGAGAGGTTTTTATGAGTGTTTGACAGCTTTATATGTATTGTGCGCTATAGCTTATTCTGTATTTTTAACATCAATTACTGCATGTGTCTAGGACAAATTTCCATTGGGATAATAAAAATCTATCTATCTAAATCAACCAGAAATATGGACTCATCAGATCACAGCACACTTTTCCACTTCATCAGTCCGTCTCAGATGAGCTCCAGTCCCAGAGAAGTCGGTGCATTTCTGGGTGGTGTTGATATACGGCTTTCTCTTTGCATGGTAGAGTCTTAATTTGCATTTGTAGATGCAGTGACTGTGTTTACTGACAACAGTTTTCAGAGGTGGTCCAAAGCCCATGTAGTATTCTTTATATAAACATGTGGGTTTTTACTGCAGTGCTGCCTGAGTGGTCAAAGGTTACAAGCATTCAATGTTGGTTTTTGTCCTTGCTCCTTACATGCAGAGATTTTTCTGAATTCTCTGGATATATTAATGATATTATGTATCGTACATGGTGAAATTGCAGTTGTGTCAAATTCAGAATGAGTGCATATTCTCAAAAAACAACATAGTTTTTATCGGTTCAAATATCTTATACAGTATTTGACTGAAAAGAGATCGAATAGGATTTGCAAATCATTGCATTCTGTTTTTACTTGGGTTTTATACAGCATCCAAACTATTTTGGAATCAGAGTTGTACAAAGAAATGTTCTTTGTTTATTAGTAATGCTTGTCAGGGGATTTTGGAAACCATTTCTCTCATAAACCATCAAAACCAGTGTGGGATTTGTTTGTTATTCAACAGGAGTAGTGGTGGGCTTTCTTTCCATCCCTCCAGTATTTAAAATCTACAAAACAGAAGCAAAACAAAACCACTCGCATCTGTCAGGAAAACTGTAAAGAAAAAAAAAAACAGACATATGCAACACCCGCCAAGAGGCTGGCATTCAGGTGCCAATCTTCATCTCCATCGACTCACAAAAAAATAACCCAACTTCCTAAAAAAACATTTACACACATTTGGATTTACTTTGTAAATTAAGCCAACACCATGAATTGTACTTTGAGTCAGAGAAGCAGTTTTACAAAAACAGAAAAAAAACAACAGCATAGATTAAGTAAATGCCAATTATTTTCCCAGTTAATTGGAAAAGTTGAAGGTGATGTCTTCAAATTGCATGTTCTGTTCAAAACCCAAATAAAGTCATTTTATAATGATAGAAAGAACTGAAAAGCAGAGAATTTGAACAAATAAATGTTTGTGGAGTTACTGCTAAATGACTTAATTTATCAAAACGGTTGCTAATTACTTTTCTGTCAGTCAAACTAATCTATTGTTTCTGCTCTAGTTTCATTATAGTGCTGAAGAACTGATATGCACCATGAATAATACAACAATGTCAGATGTCCCTTAAGGATCTTCAGTTTAAAGTTTGAAGTGCCCCTCCAATGACCTCGTGACCTTCATTTAAATCCCTGAGCTTTCTGAAAACTTTGCATCCTCTTACTCTGACTGTTCTACCACCGTATACACTGACAGCCCTTTAAAAACAGGAACCGTGAAAGAAAAAAAAAAGAGACCAGAGATGCAGCGAAAGCAGGACTGGGAGAACCCCAGCAAAGACATTTCAACAGCGCGGGAGAGAAGGGGAAACTGAGAGGAAAAAAGGACAAAAAAAAAACTCACAGTCAGCAGCAGTGAAGTTGGGCAAGGAGTCGTAACTCTTCTCACTGTTCATAATATCCTGGAGGTGCAAAAAAAGAAAGGAGACAGGGAAAAGAAGAATTAAACTAATTTTTCCTTCCCCCCTTTTCTATGTCCCCCTGCCTCTGATTAATAACAGGATTAGCAGATCTGGGCGGCCGTGCTAATTTCTACTCCCCGTTTTCATTAAGTGTTTAAGACGGATTATCAGAATATGACATAGCCTCCGGCAATTTAGTGGCCACAATTAAAGCTCAGTCGAGTTTAGTTTAGCACACACAGAAAAGAGGGTGATGCCTTTTAAAATGTGAAGACTAAATGGTTCATGTTTATTTGTGTTAAGTCACAAAAAAAAATCCCTGCACACATTAGTCATTTCTGTTCTGATGAAATGGGAAGTATGCTGAATATGGAACAATTGAATGTGGCAGCTAACATCTGCACACACACTCTCTAAGTGAACAAAAGTAATGGGAATACATCTGAGGGCATTATGCAAAGAAATTTTCATGCATTTTCACAGCAGTCATATTGATATAAAACAGCAGCGGAAACACAGGTTTTATCAATGATAATAATTTAGGATTTCATTCCATTTAGGTCTGTTTCACAACAAATATATCTGTACTCGGCTTCAAATCCAGCAAAACTGATCACAGGTGCATCAGTTTCCTTAAAGGGACAGTTGACCCCAAAATCAGAAATACATATTTACACCTATCTACTCATAGATGAGAGGCTTGCACTCGTGACAGCGTGGGAAGTAAACATGGATGGTGTCCTACTCGGCTGAGCTGTAACCTCTCATCCATGAATAGATGCATGCTTCAAACAACACAAATTGTCTTTTCCCTTGTTTTTAGATCTGGGCACAAAAAGGATTGAATGCAGGTATTGTTTGACTGGAGAAATTTCGATACTACTCTGTACTGGACACAACAGTTAACCAGCGTTGCTAAAATATTCATAATTAGTTTAACCAACTTGTATTTCTGGCATTGATTAACAAGGTCAGCAATGTTTAATTAACTAGTTGATTAATCGCACACATCCCTGCTCACAACAAGGTCTGTGGATTATCTCAAGGTTCATGATTTCTGGAAAAGAGACATTGTTGCTGAGTTTTTCAAATATACTTTTTTTCTGCGCTTGGCACAATTCTCACGCCCTTGAGAGGAGGGACAACATCCCCAAAACTCTGCAACTGGATATGTACTTTGGGGTGAACTGTTCATTTAAGAAATCATAACAATCATACATAGTATGGCCTATTTTTCAAAACACACCACTCCCGACCGTGTGAACACATGGGCTCGCTCGCTGTAATCTAATTGAGAATGTCACAAGTCAAGGAGAACCAGACTGGTCAAAGTCTCTGACAGACTGGTTCTCTGTGAGCTCAGAACAACACACTGAGCTTTATCAGTGAGAGCAAGCCGTCATGCAGACCGAGCCCAAACCGAAAAGATTTTCTCTGGGTGTGTTTGTCCTGGGATCAGTCCTCTGTGTCTCCCTGAGCTGGTACAACGAGGCTTCACTAGACACTGACTGACACCTAGTGCCTGACTGATGCCAAGCCTATAAACACAGGAAACACACTCACCACATGCTCCTTTAAAACGGTACAATATCATACACTAACTGAACGTGTGTTAATTAAATCCACTCACTCTATGGTGACGTAGTGTTTGCCATGCTACAACAGTTTCCCTTTTTTTTTCCACGTGGTGATGACAGGTAATTACAAGTGCATGACTCACTTCTGCCAGTCAGTGACGCACACAGGTTTCTCCTCTACACATACTGACATAATAATGGCGCAGTTGCACATATTTTTAGTAGATCTATTCAGGTGTCTCGTATAATACGGTATATTTCAGTTATAGAGTAACAAAGAGCAGATTACACATGACAGCGGGGTGTTAGAAAAAGCTCTGATCCTTCTTATTATAATGGCGTCTTGGATTTTTCTCGGAAACTACCGTTTCCTGCAGTGGTTTCCAGGGAAGCTAAAATTGAAGACATTGTTCAATTTAAATTAAGAGAGACTGGATGCTTCCAAACAAATTAGAGCATCTTTGCTGCTGCACAATAAGAATTTCTCCTCTGTGCCTCTGAGTTTACCCAGCTCATTGTTCTGAACGCACAGATGAAATTGTGAAATCACCGTGTTATTGTCTTGGGTCTCACATGGAAGCGATGCTACACTGCAAAACCAGCCAGAGCTTTTCAGACAGATGTTCAGGTGCGAAAGAAGCTGCTCACCGAGATAAGGATAAAAGAAACATCAAACACATCTTGTCTGTTGTGTAAGGCAGCGGAGGTTACTCACCTCCATGATTCCTATGTAATAGGAGAACGGAGTGACTCGCAGCCCTTTGACCATGATGTCAGACAGGTGGTAGGGGTACAGCATCAGGTGGTCCCGGCTGTACTTCAGCAGCTCCTCATAATACTTGCGCTCATCCTTCCTCACGTGACGCACTGCTCAGAAAAACAGAAAACACGCAGCAGTCAAGTTACAGCCAGGGGTGAGTGTTCACAGAGCAAGACAATCTATACCAGATCAATCCAGGTTTATAAAAAGGAGTATTGATCCTGAACAAGCTCCAGAAGGTCACAGGAAAAGGAATATGATTAATTACAGCTATTTAGAGACTATTACACATTATTCTCACTGCTTGACTGGTAATAGAATCACTTTCTTCGTTATTAAAGACCAATATGCAGAAGGACAGTGTCGATATCAGTGAGAGCTGGACCAATTAGCTGCCGACTATTAAATTAATCTCTAATCTCTTAACTATTGTGACAATTGATTAACCTTTTTTTTTTTAAGAAAAAAGAGTCAATATTCTCTGATTTAAGCATCATTAATGTGAATATTTTCTACTTTCTTTACTCCTCTATGAAAGTAAATTAAATATCAAGCCATTTGAGGACATCATCTTGAGCTCTAGGAAGCACTGATCGAAATGTTTCACCATTTTCTGACATTTTATAGATCAAACACTAATCAATTAATCGAGAAAATAATTGAAAGACTAATCAACAATGAGAGTAAACATTAGTTGTTGCCCTAATATCACTTAATTTGCTGCACCTGTTCATATACAACCAGTCAAGTATTACAGTGATTTTAGGAATATTACTGTCATAAAAATGTTTTGAAGTTGGCCTGGTGCAGTTACAATTTACATTCTGCCAGTTTTTAGATACATGAGTTAATGCAGTCTAATTAATAAGGTTTACCCTACCATCTTCACAATAGGAATTAATTGCAGGGCTACTGAATCCACTCTTTTTAGCTAAAAGTACCTGTTAAACTTGAAACCAAGTGGACTTTTGGCCACTGTCTTCTTCTTGAGCTATAAGTGTTTGCCCTTTGACTGCTATTTATTCAGGTATGTAAACTTTCTTAATTTTACATAGTAAAGCTTACATACCTGATTCAATGCATAACATTAATGCACATCTCTAGGACTCTCATACACATTGCAAATATTCTTCACACTTCAAACTGAGAAATTTTGCACATTCCCTGGACAATATTTTACACATTCCTACACAAACTGTACAGCTTTTTAATAAAAAAAAACGTCAGATTTTACATATTGCTTTTATAATGGGTTTTCATTTTTCTATTTTCTCGCTTCTTGGCTTGTAGACTTGCTTTCACCTTCATCCATATTCTTCTCATACCATCTTTATGTTATGCACCAATATAGCAAAGCAAATCCCTTGTATGTGAAAACCTACTCAGCAATAAAACCTGATTATTTGTCTTTTAATCACACACCTAATCACAATGTGTAATACAGTATGCATGCAGTGTGAAGAACAAACTTGCTCACCGAGGTTATTGCGGAATCGCAGCTGGTTGCGGATGCTGTACAGCAGCACATGCTTGTCATACTCACGCTGAGAGTTTCCCAAACTCTGCAGAGGACAAACAAAGCACACAGGTGAGGACAGAGATTGGATTAGGCTGCAAGGGTCTTAAATTGGGCCACTTTTACCTCTACTGCCTGTGCAATATGTATAGTTTTTCCATGCTGGAATATTTCCCTGCCCCAAATTTACTGTGTGGTAATTGGATCAAACACTTTTGGAAATTTGAGAATACACAACACATAAACAATAAAAAAACTGAAACAACAAAGGTCTTAAAACTGGCTTTTGACACAAGAACCGAGCACAGGTCCTTAAGTTCAGGTTATAAGCGGGATCCAACTGAAAGGTGCAGTGACCAGCTCTGGAGAAAGATAGTTATTAAGTCTCATTCCTCAAATATTGGCACTTTGGGAATGAGACTCGACAATGAACTATCTTACAAACCTGTGATTGGCCAAAGTCATCTGTCACAGGTTAGATTTTCTAAAGCCTGAAAACAGTCAAGACCAGGAACAAAGGTTTAGTTTTTTTCCCAGATCACTTAAATTGCATCATGCTTAAAGGTTATTAGGGAACTTTTGCCCTATGATGCAAAAAATCAATTGCCTAACCAATCTTAAGGCTCTTACTGTCACTTGATATTGTGCTTTAGTAGTCCATACTTGCAAACACATTTTCTAAATTTAATAAAATAGTTATCTGCCATGGTGTCACCAATCCACATCCACAAATCCAATTTCTTCATCACTGTCACTGGAAAATTTTCACTTTTCATTTTTCAGTTTTCAGGTACTGCACATTCATTCAGTCAGTAAATACTGAAGACTACTGATTGGTCAGAGAACAAACATTAAAGAGGGCAGGTGGCAGACTAATTACTGTCAGTGGTGGCAAAGAGTGACAGGAAATGCACACTGGGCAGAGGAGAAGGTGAGCATTTGGGGTGTCAGTTTGGCTTTACAGCAACAGCCCCCTAAATGTTGCTACAAAGGTTTGAGTTTGTCAGTGACTGAGGGATGCAGATTCACTAGACCAAACTGAAGTTCTTGTGTGTGTGTGTGTGTGTGTGTGTGTGTGTGTGTGTGTGTGTGTGTGTGTGTGTGTGTGTGTGTGTGTGTGTGTGTTGTTTCCCAGCTGTGGGAGTCGTGTCGCTATGACAATCAGTCCTACTTTGAGGGAGTACTATCTGCAGTGGAGTAGAGTGGAGTTGAGCTGTTTTACACAAATGCCACCATAATATCGTCAGGAAGGTACAAAAGCATGAAAAAATAGGTATCGTCCAGCCTAAAAAGTGAAAGGTCGCGTCTAAATGTTTTTAGTTTGTTCAGTGTTTGGTTTGTCTGTTCTGGGCCATTGTTTAAAAACATGCACACCGCTACAAATGCATGTCACATGCACATGCATGCATGAAAGTCTGCAGCAGCAATCACAAGGTTACCGCGATAAACATTCCATTGTTATTACTACAGACAGTTATTACTGCTAATAACATTTAATAGAAGCTACATCACAACAACATAAGCCTACTGTTTCAAAATCAAAGAAATCAGAGCAAAAAATTAAAAAAACAAAAACAAAAAAACATTCAAATCAGCTGAGGCACGGGCAGCAATGCTTTTCTGCCTCTCATTCACATCCCTTTAAGTTTCACACATCACATGGTAAAACAATAAAGCTGAACACTGTTTAATAAACCTGTGTTTTTTTTACTATAACCTTTACCAAAAAGACCTCTTTTGCTGTTTAAAGAAAATAAGAAAAAAATAAAATATAAGAAAAGAAACTATAATCTGTGACAGTGTGAATGAACAATCTTTTAAAGCTCTCTCTAAATGTCTCAAAGTAAACTTTCAGGGGAGATCATGTCCTTTTCAGGGGAGCCAAGCTATGGGTGCAATATGGCAGCCTCCATGGAAAAGGACCTGTTCCCTCTGTAGACATAAGAGACTCATTCTAAAGTAACAAAAATGCAACAATACCTATAGTTAGGCAATTATACACTAATGAAGACATACTGATGAATATTTTATTCATTTCTGCCACTTTCTGCCATTAAATCCTTGTAACTCTTTACACACTGGACCTTTAAAATCAAAAGGTTCTGCTCTGTATTGGGAGAGAAAAACAGAGTGCATCACTAAAATTTGCAATTAGCACAAACCAGTTGACACACAATAAACCAGGAGCTCTGAGGTCCCCCAGGCAGTTGCCCACTTTCTGTGGTAGGTAATCCTGCACAGAGCTGCAGGCAGCTGAAACAGCAGCACAGAGCTACTGTACTGTATGTACATCACCCGCCTCCACTTCACTTCAACACGACATGTTGGCGTGATGGAGCAGCCTTTATGCAGGAGGAGGGCTTCATGCAGACTAATCACAGTAAAACATCCTTAATCTTCTTCGACATTGCATATATAACACACATCGTGCATAAAAGTGTGAATGCAATATTTTCAGGTGACATGCACGCGCTAGCATCGTGTGGCGCCACCTATCAAACATCGGTCATGTGATGCAGTGAAGTTAACAGAGGCAGTAATGGCAGTAATGTAATGATGGTCAGTTATGGCTGAAGCCCCTGCAGAGGTTAGCAGTTAGTGACAGCTGCCTGCTGGATGACAGAGAGGAGCACCGCGGTGACATTGACAGGTTCAGCCGCAGGACAACAGCGGCCGTCCCCGCTCCTCTTGCCCCGCGGACGCGTTAGGACACCGTACCTGTTTGACATTAGCTGGGAGCTTGTTCCACGGATAATTCTGCCTGATGTGAAATTCCACGTCCGTGTTCATCGCTAGCTAGCTAGCTGCTACGAGCACAATCCCTCGAGACGATCAGAGACGGGCTCGCGGGCAAGTCACGGTGACTTTACCCCCCCCGACACCCAACAACCGAGCAGAGAGACCCCCGACCCGAAGAGATGTTTGATCCGCTGGTTATTTTCCTTTACAATAAAACAGCCACTTCCTTGTTGTATTTTCGAACGGGCTGTTCGTCACGCTCGTGGCCACACTCGTCACTTCCTGTCGAGGCGTGACCGTGGATGTGAATGGAGCTCGAGAGGGAGAGAGCGAGGAGAGACAAATGAGAGGCGATGGATTATCACACCTGATCAGCGTCATGAGGAATACTGTTTCAACTCACACAGTTGTATTTATTATTAAGACAAAGGTTACACAAGCCTCCTGAGCCTCCTGAGCAACATGTCAGGTGGTGTTCACATCACGGGCGGATTAATATTCTGGAGGGGCCCCAGGGCAACAATGAGCTGCTGAGCCCCCATCAGAGGATAGCTCTTCTTCTGTTTCTTATTATAAACAAATCTGATGAAAAGATAATAAGACAAAAGTATATTATCCTGCATTTATGTGGTGTTGGAATAATTGGAAAAATGGGTTTCCAACAGGGAAAATTCACTTGAAAGAAAGTCAGCAAATCTTTTCTTACACAGTTTGCTGATTGTTTGTTATTGTCATCATGCAGGCGGACAAAAGTAAATGTTTGGTTGATAACTTGTGTTAATTCTAATTATTAATGTAGGCTAATTTGTTTCATGGTATTGAGCTTTCCTGAGGCCCCTTTTACTCTGTGCTCCAATAACAGTTGAGCAAGCTTGGTACCCTGCAGAACTTCAGTCAACTCTCGTCAACTTTCTTCTTAGATCCTATTGGTGTGTTACTTGTGTACCAGGAAGTTGGAATTTCCGAGTTCCCAGGCGGAAATTTAAACTGGCCCTCAGAAGACGGAATTCCAACTCAGAAAATCGGACAAACCTCGTCAGTCCGGACCTCAAAATCCAAGATGGCTGCCCCATGCATCAACAGTAGTGAAAGTATATGCTGTTTATTAGCTCTTCTGTCTTTATTTGTATCTCATTAAATCAGTCACACACAAGGTCCATCTTTGGACGTGTTGCAACAATGGGTAACCTGGTTAGCACAAACTGTGACTTGTTTACTTTTTTTGTAACTAGCTACAGCAATGATTACATCTACAGCTAGATTAAATCTGATTACTAATGTTAGCAAAATGTTTGCTAGCTAGCTAGCTAATCTACATCAATTGTTCATTAGTTAGCTAGTTAGCTAACATTTTGCTAATATTAGCCAACGTAAAGTGTGAGGATGTGCATGTTGCTTTTATAAACCCACCCACCAGCAACATATTTTAAATATCTTCACATTTTTGTTTTCTTTTAAACATAGACACACCTTGCACGTAGCGTAGCTGAGTACAGGAAACAGGAAAGGAGAACGTTGACCGAGGTTAACAGGCACCAAGTTTGCTCACCTGTTATTGGAGCGCAAAGCAAAAAGGGTTATGACTTAGTAAGGGCCAAGTAGGTTGTAACCATTAGTTGCTGTCCATGTAGTGACTTAGATTAAGTAGAAAATTTATTTATTACACATACACATTGGCCACATTCCCTGTGGGCGCGCAACGTCATTGGTGCATGTGCACGTTCATGTCACCCAGTGCAACAGTGTGCCTCAACTGTTAAGCTCTATCAGAGCTTCATTGAGCCTCTACCACAGCTAATAATATAGACTTTGAATACACACATTATTGTTATGTGTAAGGTTTGTCAAGCAGAGTAAAGTAAACTTTATTGTCTGCGAGGGGAGATCTGTCTTGTGCTACAATCCATTGCTTCACATAAAATCATCACGCAAACATAAAAAGCATTTGACACAGTGTTAAAGACTCACATCCCATGAAAGCATCATAAAACATAAACAGACATTTGACTATGCATTTGACATTGACCACATAATGGCTTAAGAAAGAACCTGTAAGAATTAAAATGAAGTGCTAAGTGCTTTAGTGCTTGTTTATTATTACACAGTACTTTAATGCACTACAGCAGCAGAGTTTAGCAGCTTGATGGAGGCTGGAACAAAGGATAGCTTCAGCTGGTTTGATTTACACTCAACCTGGCTGGCACTTCACTGTGATGTAATTTGATTAAACATAAATTATTTTACGAAAGCAACGTATAAGAAAAAAAAACTGAAATTATTAAGGTCATAAAACTAGATTTTGACAGGAACACTCTTCAAGATATGCCCTTAAAGTCAACAAAGCAGGAGCATGAGCATTTTTGAGGTGCATATTCCTTTCAATTAAATTCACACAAATCATTTGGCACACAGTGGAGCATTCTGGCCCCTGGAGTAGTCGTCAACTTTTCTTAGTTTGTAATCCAGCCTTAGTTGCAATGTATGAAATTTTAAATCAAGGTTTCTCAGTCCCTTTTTCTGTCTAAAATGCTACGCCATACGCAAGCATATGGCATGCTTTTATTCTGTTTTCAAGAACGTGGAGGAATCTCTAATTTATGCAGAAAATTATATAACCTTCAAGTTTATCTTTATTTCTTCACTGACAACACAACATTAAATATATAAACTCATCCCAAAAAAAACTTAATGAAGTTATGAAAGCATAATAAATAACATAAAATGAGGTATATCAGTCTTGCAAATCACTTGAGATCATGTTTACATGTCAGTGTACTGGTCCCAAGGCTGAGGAGCTCTCAGATAAATGCTGCTAAATTAAATTACTTTAAATCACTATAGTGTTGTCTACCACTTTAGAGTAACAGTAAATAGATAAGGTGAGTAGTACATGGTCATGCGGAGCTTAACCATATGCATTCTTACCACCATAAAGCCTCATGATTACAATAAAACTACAGGTTAATATTGAAATATACCTTCAATTAATGGTTTTGCAGAATTTGAGTAATTATTGTTGCACAAAATCAAAAGCAAACATGGACCATTATTAACATATGTTCAAAATCTGAATGTTTTTAATTTGGCTTTTCAACTTAGATTGTAAAAATAGTGCAAAATCAAGATTGGCTGCTGTACACTTTCATTTAAATGAAAGTCCTTAAAGCTATCATCACATTTTCTGCAGCAGGAGTATCACTGGATCAAGAAGTAAGGTTTTAAGCAGGTAAAATGAAGTGAAAGTGGAAAATTCTAATTTTCATCTTGCACCCGAACCTGCATTTTTTTAAAGGAACTGGCCTTCGTCAGATTTTCAGCCCCTGAAGGAGTCTGTCTTGACCACTGTGACCTATGAGCATGAAGCTGTCACTTGACTGCTAACAGAGTGTAGGATTTCACTGTGTGACAAAGTCCACTAAAGCTGTGTGCGCTCGCATGTCATGATGTCTGACTTGCTGACAGCTCACTTTCTTGCAGCTATGTCATTCAATCTGTAATGTATGTAACTCCAGTTCCTTGTCATGTGCTGCTAAACAAACATGACCATATTTCATCTCACTGCCTCAGGAGCTGCAAGAGGTACAAGTGTGAGATAAGACGCCCTTGTGAGATAAAGAAATGACATATCAACGGTAAGGAAAAGGAGGGTTAAATGCCTCTGAACCATATCTCTCTAAGGAGAGTATAAGTGGAAACATGAGGTCATGACATGAAAGAAGAGTGTTTCATTTCTCTTTTAATTTTGCCCATCAGTCACTTCAAATGATGTTAGAAGAGATTCTGTCTAGATTTATTTTTATCTTTCAACAAGATATGAGAATTAGTTTTCCAGCCTTTTTAGCAGGTGACCCCTAAAATGAAACAATGTCTGCTTGTGACCCCTGGTCAGAGGCTCTATATTCAGCTATGAGCGGTTTTCCTTCTCACGCTATTTAATTTGAAGCACTTAGAGTCTTAAAGAGATGCCTCTAACTCCTACACACTGGTTCTTTTCATGAAATCAAACCCTGTTTTTGACATTATCTGTGGTCAGTATTTTCTAGCAACAGCCATTCGCTGTATCCACTTCCCAAATTCCAAAATACTTCCGACGTTGAGTAAAGGTTGAGTACTGCATTAGTAATTACTAATGCAAATGTAACATTTCCTTCAGCTGCTAGTGCACATTAAACATATTAAGCTTCTGAAACACAGTGTTACCAGATTCAACTTCGAAACCCCTTAGGGGATCTTATAAGATAGATAACATGATAGTTCCCAGAAAATGAAGCCAAAACATCTTGATCGCCCCCTGGTGACTGGCTGCGGTATAAGTCAGAAATCCCAACTCTTCTATTTTAGCAGATGGGACATGAATGACACTAAAAATCAAAGTACACGTCAAATAAACTTTTACCGAACATGGTTTCTGTTGTTTTATTTGGTTCTTATTATGCTGATGTCTGTTCAAGTGTTCAATATTCTGATAGGTTTGATTTTAGTTAGTTATTTGATGCTATAAAGAGGGGTTTGATCAGACATACATATGTCACCAGCAAGATGGCAGCACTCACATCTGGGATATCTTGGCCTCATTTTTGTACAGTGGGAGGAAGTGAAGATGTCATCCATCTATATTTACAGTCAGTGGTGACCCACAGGTTGGGAACCACTTCTCTGTATCAGCCAAACAGTTCTGTATTATTCCATTTTAATAGGGTAATATTTCTGAATGGAGTAGTAGATCACAAACCTTAAAACTTATGGTTTATCAATCAAAAATACATTTTTATTAGGCCAAATATGACACTGATACCATGTATATCTGCACTACATCCAGGATTGATGTAATGGATGCTTTATGGCAACATGAGACACACATGACAAGGTACGTGACACCTGAGACAGGTGAGTAGTAGTAGTAGTAGTAGAAACAGCAGTCATCTCCAGTTGTGCACACTCACAGTCGACACACAGAAACACCATGACACCTTGAGCTAGACTGAGCCCAGTTCTTACAGCTGTTTCTCCTGATCAAGCCGGCCCATCAGCGCTGCTCTATATTTACCTTCATCCTGGGTTACACACATGAGGGAGGAGGAGGAGGAGGAGGACTTAAACAGCAAAGAGAGATGGACAAGGGTTAGCAGCTCAGGGACACTTTGATTAAACACCAGGCTGCCTGGGTGGGCTCGATGGCTGAGTCAGGACCCTGTGATGATTCTCCCTCCCCTGGCTATTGTAAACACTCTCTCCACTGGACCCTGGCAGAGCTGTTAAGCCGGCAACTGGGTACCAAACAGCTTCGTGTCACATGAGAGGCCTGGCTGGAGTCACAGTGGCCCGGGATACTATTCTTAGCTGCAGGAATGTATACAGTGGCCTCATGGCGAGCTCCACAGCGCCTAACTGGAGAGGCTCGTCGTTTCTCTGTGTCATGCTCCTTTTCTCTCCCTCATTGCACTACAAACTTTCTCTCCGGATAATGTTTTTGGCTGTCTTTTGATTGGAACTTATATTTTTTCTGACCAGAGTGACCAGAGATTTTGGATATTTTTGGTTTTCTGAGGGCAGGAGGTAAGGATTCACTCTGTCACAGATGTTGCTGATGAACTGACAGCAGGTTCATAAATCAGACATGTGACACAAATACGATATTAAAGTGCTTCAGAACAAAGATTTTATCGTGTTACAGCATAAGTGTTCAATATGTTCAGCAAAAGCTTCATTATCTGCTTCAAGTGTAGCCGCTTTTTATCAATTCTGATCATTAATGCTCTCTGTCAGGTTTACAGGAGTCAGACACTTCTGATATAATCTAGCTGTGCCACACTTACAGTTACTGATACTGATGAATACATTTATAAGTGGTATTTTACAACATTATGTTGGGCTGCACCAACAAAGTTTAATTTTAAAACCTGATTAAAGCTTGGATTAATTTTAAATTATGCTTCACCAAACTTTTAAACTAGTTTAAAATAAAGAAAGATTAAATTTAAACCTCTCTTTAAGCCTCTCTAAACCTAGATTAAATTGAATTCTGTTGCACCAAAACTTTAAACTCCAATTTAAACTGTGATCCATTTGGTTTATTAACTTCAAAACTGTACTTAAGGAGGATTAACTTTTAAATAGCTGCCTTTTTAGATGGATTGGGGGAAAAAAGAAAGTTATGGGACAAAGTCAATCCAGTTGAGTTTGAGGATGCATCTCTTCTTTCTTTCTCTTCAGTTGATAATTCAGCCAACAAGTTTTTTATTAAAGGAGGAACTTTTTTAGCTAATTGGCAAACATTAAAACTTTCTTATATCTCCTCTGAGATTAGTTTTTAATTGTGCAACAGAGCTCTCCTTAATTTTAAATCTTGATTTATTTATTTTAAATCTAGTTTTCCTAAACTCTGAATAGCACTGATCTAAGATGAAATAAATCTTTGTTGTTTCAGTTGGTTATGCAATTTATCATAATTAGCTTTTGGTTTCTTGTTTAATGTCTTAGGGAAAACTGTGAGTTGTGACGCGTCACCCACAGTCAGTGGCATTACATAATATACAATAATGATCAGAGGTCCAAATATATCTGACAGACTGGGCCCCGTAAGTGAGAGCATCAGTAGCTGTCGCGGGGGTGATTAGAAGACTTAGCGTTGCTAATAGCCCAATGAAATTCCCGCTCTTTAAAAGGGAGGGTCATCACAAACCCTCCGTCCAGGGAGGGACAGACAGAGACTGTGAGAGAGGAGGCATATGGTGAAAGAAAAAGATAATAAATAGAAAATAGCGTCAGAGGTAGCGAGGTAGAGAGGTCCAGAGAGAGAAAATCACGGGGATGGAGAGACGAACACAGATGGTCTGTTGACACAGTTCTGTTAATGTTAGCTGTGATGGATCGGACTGCCTGATAAGGGAGATGGGGCCTAATGCTACATGGATGCATCAAGATAATTTTGAAGGGGTAAAAATAGAAAACTGTGAGTCAGTGATAGTCACATTAAGGACAGCTGCTCTGCAGGACTTTTAAGAGTTTGAGAGTGGGCTAACAAATTCACAGTATGCTATCACAGGGATCTGCATAGTTAGTCTGAGTGCAAAGATGTAAGCGAGATGAAAAATAAAGCCTGTTTTATAAAGTCATTCTACGCTGCATGCTTAGACTTAAAGATTATACTAACCAATATCTATTATGCTTTCAGTCAGAATCTTTGTGTAGTAATACTGTGACGGCACAATTTAAACTAGCCAGCCTTACCTGTGTGGATGAAACCTGTATGGAGCAGAAACTGGCAGAACGAGGTGTATTATATTAGTTTCACAACAAAGTAGCATTTTCATTAAATTAGCCATTTGGTTGGTTTTTGGCAGATGCAAGTATTTTTGCTGAGGCACCAGATATGCTTTTGAACTTTAACTGCAGGAGTACTTTTAAATTTTTGGAAGTACGTGGTGACTTCCTGGAGACTACAGTGTTTGCCTGGAAACCTCCTGGTGAGACCCCAGGAAGTCACATTGCCCTTCCAAGAAAGAGTCCAGGACATAACCTCAGGAGAAGAGAAACCTGGATACAGCTCCACCACTCAGCCTTGATTCCAGTTTTTTGCCCATAAAGCATTTTCCCACTATTATAAAAGAAACTTCTATAAAACAGTTGAGAGGACACCTCGAACTACAAGCGAGCTCAGTTAAGGCCTCTCTATTATGAATTATTGATCCACGGAGGTTTTATATTTGCAAAATTTTCCCGTGATGTCATCACAATGTCAAGTCTTTGGGCAGAGCAGGAACACTACTGCACATATTCAGGGGGCCAGATACCCCAGGAAGTAAACCCAGAAACAAGAAACCTTCTTTGGCGTATGCACCAGTTGAGCAATTTTTACTGGACTGAACAGGCATCATCTGTGGGTCAAGTATCCTGGTCTCATAAGACACCTTTTCTGTAGCCTCACATTTAATATACACACACAGGAGATGTATGAATTTCTGCTCTAACTTTCAGGGAGAAAGTGAATGAGCCAATTTCCTACAATTATGGGCTGAACTCCACCAGTGGGGCATAAAACC
This sequence comes from Lutjanus erythropterus, assembly GCF_056507025.1. Lineage (NCBI taxonomy): Eukaryota > Metazoa > Chordata > Actinopteri > Lutjaniformes > Lutjanidae > Lutjanus > Lutjanus erythropterus. Next base: position 20,009,602 of record NC_139332.1, read on the forward strand.
ACTATAGGTGAGGCTTTATGCTTTATATAGGGAAAATAAACAAACGAGTTTGCTTATACTTTAATGCTGAAATTTATCTCACTAAAATTCAACTTGGATCATTTTTATTAGTTGTTTTTCCTATAATTCTTATTGTTTAATAAAAAAAAAAAAAGTTCTGAAGCTTCTGAAGTGGGGCATGCCAGAAAAAGTTTGAGAACCACTGGTGTTGTGTCATCAGTACCCATGTTTGTCAACCATCTCTTTCCAATAGACAATAGAAACATAGCACTATAATCACTGAGTGATTCTTTTCTTTTCATTCTTCCCACAGAATGGCCTGCAGACCACGAGACGTTTTCTCTTTCAAGGACTCAGAACTTCCCTCCCACCTGCTCGCCCAGCTCAACATCCTCCGGCACGAGCGCATCCTGACCGACGTCCTGCTCTGCACGGAGCACCAGGAGATCCCCTGCCACAGGAACGTCCTGGTGTCCAGCAGCCCGTATTTCCGCGCCATGTTCTGCAGCAACTTTCTGGAGAGCAGTCAGGCGCGAGTGAATCTGAAGGGAATCTCTTCAAGTGTCCTCAGCGGCATCGTGGACTACGTCTACACCGGCTGCATCACCATCACCATGGAGATTGTGTTGCCACTCATGCAGGCAGCATCCATGCTTCACTACGGAGGTCTGTTCGAGGCCTGTTCCATGTTCCTGCAGGAGCAGCTGAGTCCAGAGAACTGTCTGAGCATGATACGACTCTCTGAGATCCTTCACTGTGAGAGTCTGAGGGAGAGGGCGAAGGAGATGGCGGTCAGGTGTTTCTCTGATGTCGCTGCGACAGAGGACTTCTGCGAGTTGTCTCTTCCTGAGCTCATGTGTTACCTCGAAGACGACCGGCTTTGTGCTGAGGAGGAGCAGGTGTTTGAGACCCTCCTGGCATGGATCCACCATGACCCATTCTCACGACGTGGTGCAATCCACGATCTCTTCAAGAAAGTTCGTCTTCGGTACATCCATCCAACTTACCTCTTCCAGTTCATCGCCAACGACCCTTTAGTTCAGTCTTCCACCCTCTGTACTGAGATTATCGAGTCAGTGCGTCGCCTCATGCTAACAGTCAGCACAAAGTGTAGCCGAGAGCTCAAGCCGCTTTGGACCACGCCACGCCGTTACACCTGCAGAGAAACACTAGTGGTGGTTGGAGGACGCAAAAACAATGAACAGACCTCACGAGAAGCCCTACTGTACGATGAAAGGACTCATCGTTGGCAGTGGTTGGCTAAGCTCCCCCTGCGTCTCTACAAAGCTGCATATGTGTGTATTCATAGTATCCTCTATGTGCTCGGCGGGCTCAGCCTCTGCATGGCATCAGGTGACAGCTCAGTCAGCGCCACAGTTTACACACTCTCCCTGAAGACCAACCAGTGGAGGACTGCTGAGCCCATGTTGGAGCCACGATATGCTCACCAAAGTGTGTCCTATCTGCACTTTATTTTTGTGTTAGGAGGCATCGGGGTAGACAAGAGAATCTCCCAGTCTGTAGAGAGATATAACAGTATGTTCAATCAGTGGGAGGCCATGGCTCCAATGCCCACAGCTGCACTGCATCCAGCTGTGGCGGCCAGTGATCAGAGGATCTATGTTTTCGGAGGGGAGGATGCCATGCAGAATCCAGTCAGACTGATTCAGGTAGAGAAGACCTCTCATTTTAGCAGCACTGAATCAACAGTTCAGTTCCTTGTCACTGTCAGCATTTTCAAAAAGAAAATGAAAAATCAAAGGTCTGCAGAAACACTAAGATGTCACACAAGCAGACAGCAAACTACAGTCTTTGATGCTGTGATAAACAGGATGACTGTCTGTTCATGTTTGTGATGTGTCAACAGGTGTATCACATCTCTCGCAACTTGTGGTCCAGGCTCGAGACGAGGACGGTGAAAAATGTTTGTGCTCCTGCTGCTGTCATTGAAGACAAGATCTACATTGTAGGAGGTGAGCTCCATGAAAGGAAATAAATTGTTTTCCCAGCTGTTGCATAGTTTTGCAGTACAAATGTGATCATTAACATCTCTACAACAGATGTGAATGAATTTTTAGATCTTGTTGTGTATTTTTCTTTATTGTCAACGAGTCCCATGAAAAGACCAAAACCATGTGTTAAGGTCCGTCCACGCCAAGAACTATAACTATAAATATGTTCTTTGAAAAATTGTTCTAACTCAAGTGGATGGCAGAGTCAGCACCACAACTATATTGACGACAGTGGCAAACAATATCATTAGGATCACTTTCAGAGCGATTTGATGAATGAGAGAAACTCCGACAGCCAATAAAAATCTGAATTTATACAACTTATTAAAAATTTATAGAACATAATATTAAGCTGCAAAAACTCATTTTACTTCAGACATACTGCCAAACAGTCTTTGGCACTGATGGCGCCTGAAGTTTATTTGGCTCTCATTTCTTTTCCTCATGGACACATCAGATTTATTTTGACTCATACAAAAGCATTAATAAAATTTGACTTCAAAAGATGAAAACTCCCATAATAACAGCAGTGGATTCTCCTGGCTCCTCTTGTCTTTAAAGAATTTTGTGAACCTATATCCTTGTGTTTTTCTTTTTGTTTCGCTGCACAACATACAGCATTAACAGGTCATCAGTATCCACTTCTGCCGACACAGCTGGAAGGTTCAGCTCATACTTTTTACATCTGTGTCGATGCTCTCATTGTTAATGCTGTAGTTACTATTATAGTTATCACAACATAGTCTGTCTTTTGATACTGTCTAACTTCACTACAGTTCCTACTAAAAATGCAAATCTTAAAATAGACCCCACAAATTTATGTTTTCTTCTTTAAAAAAGAAAGTGATTTTCTCAAACAGTTTGGCACTGTAGTTTTTAGCAAACGTTCCTCAAAGAGAGGGGAATAGAACATTTGTTTGGAACTATTCTCAGCTGCAGATAAATCTGATGCTCTAGTGAGTATTTCCAGCAGCAGGATGTTGTATGTGGGAATAACTCAAAATAAACTACAGTTCCCACTGTTATGAAAGAACATGTCTCTGAGTCAAATGGTTTTAATAGTTTTCAGACAACAATGGAGCTCTATGGCACATGGGAATAAGCTAAATCAGGCTTTGGATACACAGACAATAGCTGTTGTCGGTTTTGGTATTTTCATTGGATTTGTTGATGACAGAATATAAAACATCACCAGACTTATTCTTCAAACTTAGCTCAGTGAAAATCCAATTTCCAGGATACACCAGGCGAATGATTGCCTACGACACCAAGGCCAACAAATTTGTCAAGTGTGAGAACCTGAAGGAGCGGCGCATGCATCACAGCGCTACAGTGATCAACAACAAGCTCTATGTCACCGGAGGACGCATCCTCAACAGCCACGATGTCATCGAGGACTCGGACTGCTTTGAATGTTACGATCCGAAGGCGGACGTCTGGACCTCAAAAGGTTCTTTGCCATACAAGCTGTTTGACCACGGCTCCCTGCCGCTGGTCTGTGTGTCCAACAGACCCAACCCACCATGACACTCCATCCAACCAGCCGCTGGGGCAAATGCTTTGCTACATGTTCATCACCTCCCCTGTGCCATGATTTATTGGCCATGGGAAACCATTTGAAACTGACTGCATTCCTTCACGCAGATCAGCCTCTGCCACAACTTAGCGGCACGTTAGGCCGGGCTGACTTTCATCTGAATCAAAAGAGAGCTCAGCCGACGAGAGGCGTCGAAGGCACCTGGGGTGGAACTGAACTAAGAACCCAAGAGATGACGAGAGGCAGAAAATACGTACACAACAAGCAGCTGTTCAGACACATATGTAATCCAAAAAGCTCTTTACACAGATGGCTGCACTCGTTTGATGGAAACTAAAAGTGTTAATGCTTTAATTTCCCAGACATTTATACACAGCATATCACTGCCTGGCAGCTGGAGTCGACTTCCCTGTAACAATTAGGGAATTACATGTGTGGCTGCTTGTTAACTCTTTGAGCTCTTCTTGTCTTGTAGAACTGAAAATGAAAGAAAAGACAGCTATTAAATTTGCACTTTATAGAAAATACATTCCTCTTTGACCCACATGCCTCTATCACAGTGATAATTGACAAGTGACCCTCTGTAATTCCCACTTGGTACCTTTGGTCAACTTTTTCATTTCCCCGTTTCCTTTATTTAGATATGCCATGTGGTAGCCAAGTGGCATATGGTCACATCTTAAATTTGCCTTTGCTAGCAAACCATTAGCTAAGTAGCTGGCTAATCTCTGTCTCAGGCTGGTGGATACGCAGCGCTCGCCACTGAGTGTCGATCAGAACACAAATGAACACCCTGGGAACTGATCTTTATTACTATAGATGTCATCTTTAGTCTTGTGATGTACAGCTGGTGATGTGGATAGGTGGGGAGGGATATTTCTATTTGTGTGTGTACTTCTACAGAAACAAGACAAAGAGTAAACACAATATAAATCTTAACAGCAGGGGATATTACGATAATAACATATGAATCTATACACATATCTACATAGATATGTACATAAAAACAATATGCCTATGTAAACCCCTGTCTTTCACTAAAATATATAAACTGACTACCACAATACTGTAGGTCTTATTGACCTAAGGGGTAAGTTACATATAATGGATTTAACCAGGCATGGCAGCTTATAGCCAGTGACATAGCTCTTAATTAGCAACACTCAATTAGCAGCAATAATCATCTTGAACACTGGGACCCTTAAGTGTACCGCATATGCACATGCATGCATGCATGAGCGTACCTTTCAACACCATGGACACCAGGAATGCAGCATTTTTGTTGCTGGGTAATTTATGAAAAAAGGAGGAGCAGCCTCCTGGAGCTCTTTAGAAAAGACCGATTTACAACTACCTGTTAGCATATTTACAGGGTCACAAAGAGCTGCTATTGTCATAGCATATGGCTTGTAACAGCCTTGACAATGACACATACAGACAAATGTATGAGTAAATGTTGAAAACTAGGGCATTTTAGTGTTTTACAGATATTTGTTGGGACTCGGGACACCCAGCTCGAAACTGGGAGTTGGAGTTTTGCTAACATAAGCCAACAAGATGTGACCGTATGTGTCGCTTTTACGGGAAAAGGCGAAAGTTGACCAAGGTACCAAATTTGCTCAACTGTTACTGGAATGCAGAGCAAAAATGGGTGGGACTTGGAAATAGGGTGAGTTGTGACAGAACATGGACAAGCTCCTCCTGCGAAATACAGTAGTCTGTCATGTTTGCTGAAATGTTGATTAGAAGCACAATTTTACTTAAATGAAATCATCTGGGCCAACATTATTCCAGTTTAGTTGGCTTGATTCATAGCTTTGGGAATTGTTCTTGCAACCCCCTACACAGCAGGTTCTACACTGATTCATGAATTTTATTACTTGCAACATACGTAGTGTACATAATATGAAGTAGAATAAAAAGATGTGATGTTTTAGATCAACAAAAGCACTGAAAACACAAAGATTTGAGTAGTTCAGTGGTGGTTTACTTTTAGTTTCACCAAAGAAAATGGCTTCACGGGCAGCTATGTTGATGTAAAGACATGTGACAGTGCTGCCTTTGAGGGACAGCGCGACGTGGGGAAGGATGCAGCGACCTACTAAGGGCAACCGTCACTGGAAATAGTGATGGGGAGATTATTGTATCTGTTCTTCTGTTCTTCTGAAGAAACGGTCAGAGAGAACAAAAGCTGTAATGTATCAGAGGAGGATGTAAGACAACGAGGCTGTGGGACCTCTGTTGCCACCTCTTCTGTTGCCTCTGTCATGGCTTTGTAACCCTCTTGACCCTTAAGGAGCAGACATTCACTGTTGTGCCCCAGCTCCTGGTAACAATTGCCATGGCAACCTTGTTATCACCCCATTGGATCATCTATGGAAGGCGTGCATCCCTGTAGTGAGTCTTTCTGTTAAAGACCGCATCACTGATCAACTGCATGTTACAAAATGTGTTGCTGCTACTTGCACAATTAACTTTCTTTTGCTTTTTTTTTTCTTTAAAATGTTTTATTTTTCCTATATAATATATGATTATATTTTGGATATTGATTTCCCTGTTTCTGACTTGATTTATTATTATCTAAGTATTCAGTTGAATATAGGTCGAAAGGTATTTGCAAATCATTGTGGAACTGGGGTTTGTAGACAAAAATATATAAAGAGGAAAAAATGTGCATTTTTGATTTTGGGGGGAACTGTCCCTTTAAATGGTTGTCCATTTGATGGCTGAGTCATGCTGTCTCCATGCTCAAGGGAACATTGTTGACACGGACACAGAAGCATGTTCGCTGGCTATCAGGTAACACATTTGTTCTCCGTACATCATCAGAGTACCACTGCAAAATTATATTTAACTTTGGTGAAATATTAGAGGAATGATGACAGACAGGAAAAAACTGTTTATCCAGCATGAACAAATGATGTTACAGTATGACTGACATGTGCCAACCTCCTGACCCTTCAGGCCACATTGTCATCATAAAGAGTGTCTGGCAGGAGCAGCTCCACATGTAGGCTAAATATCTAGTTACCAGTTTCCCCACTGAGAGGCTCACTATTTGGATGGTATGGTCTACTTGTACGCAGCCCTCCGCTGAAGTCGACCTGAGGGGAAGAGACGCTGCATCAGATTTCCCTCTTACATTTTAATCTCTGCCCATTAGTGGGGAAACATTGAAACTTGCCTGGGAGCAGTGACCAAAGGGGAATTTCAGCACACTCCACATTAGCAAGCCCAGACTGTCATTGAATTAAATGGCTCCTTGTTAGCGCTGGTCACTCTGAATGCCTCACAGTAACCCTCTGTGTATGTGTCTGTGTGGATTCAATACCTGATCATTATCAAGACACACAACACCCAGCAGACTGTCTCACTTAAACCAAAAAACCTTAAAGTTTTAAACCCGACTGTGACCAATCCGTGTAACCGGCCGCCAGCTGAGTCAGATGTCATATGCTCGACTCAGTTAGCCAGAGCAGTATTTCAGAACAACACCCTGTGAAACTTTTTATTGAGCTGCTGCTAAATACACAGCCTGTTCAGACTGTTTATTGACTGTGTGTTTGCTTGCTGTCTTTCCATAGAAACCAGTGTGTGAGGGTCACCCTTCAGGGAGGCTGTGGCCTGGCGGGTTATTTTCAGTGTCTGTTACTAACCCATCAAGGGATAGCATTTCATTGCTAGACCATTCTGTGTGTGTGTGTGTGTGTGTGTGTGTGTGTGTGTGTGTGTGTGTGTGTGTGTGTGTGTGTGTGTGTGTGGGTGTGTGTCTTCACGTGTACACACACACTGTAAAAAAAAAAAAAAGAAGAAGAAGAGGTGAGAAAACTTTAAAAAAAATAAATAAATAAAACAACCAGCTGCAAAGCCTTTTTGAGTTTACTCGACTAAAGGCTATTGTGCTGAGTCAGCTTAGTCTAAGAAGTTCACTCAAAATGCTTTCTTAAGTTCGTCAAAATTAGCATTACTGTTCAGATTTACTAGTTTAATTTAGAAATCTCAAAACATCACATTTGATTAACTGTGTTCTTATTTTATATATGCTGTATACTACAGTATACGGTATGTCAACGTGTGTTTCAAAGCAACATCCAAAACTTATAATTCACAAACGCACACCACTAATATTTCAAAATATACAAAGTTGTTTAAACAGCTGGTGGATTTTTTTTTTTCTTTTTTCAGTGCATACTGTACAGCAGTTGTTATGAGATGAACTATATGCATATATAGGAGCCACCAGTATGAACATTACTCTACATAAACCTTGTGTGGGTTTTCAACAAGCCCTAGAAACTTTTTTAAAGCAAAATCTGAACAATCCATTAAGTCGTCTATGATATCTGTTCTTTTGTGTAGCCTAAGGGTGAAGGAATATAATGTAAAATATAACCTAAAAATCACTCAGTAAGCTTTATGTCTCCTTTTTTTAAAATGACTTTTATTTACTTTATGGAGTCAGATCTCAATAATATATTTATAATATCAAAAAAACACACAAACACACACACACACACACACAAAATTCAAGTGCCATAGCTTGAAGTAGTTTGAAACACTAATTGAGTGGTATCCCTGTTGTGACACGTAATAAGGCTTAATGCCAGTCTGTAACTTTACCCCTGTGTTAATGTGATGGACAGGGAGATTAAGAAAGTTTACACCTATAAAGTCAGAGGCAAAGTCAGTCTGCTACAAGAGTCTGCCTTTTTCTTTCACACATGTCCTAAAACCAGAAACATCACGACTGATTTGAAAATGAGGTGCAAGCTACACCTAAATATTTTGATTGATGGTGTTGTACAGTTTAAGCAATATTGCTAAAATGCCTACAATATATACGCTAAATTTTGAGTATTCTCTAAAATTCACTTAATTCTTAAACCTACAAAACAGGATGGGATATATGGTGTTTTAGCAAAGACATCAGTTTATTTTAACATTGTGCACAGTTTCTTTTTCAGTTACTTTAATACTGGAGTAACACTGAGAGCAATTTTGGATGCGAATGCTGGTTGTCGAAAAGCTCATGTGACACTGCACCGTTGCCTTTAAAAGTTAAAATAAACCAATAATGTAGGAATGTTGTGGAATACTTAAAGATTTGTTGAAAAGCTGATCATTAAATAAATTGCTGGCTTTAAGTCAAATTTTATTTGAATTGCCCAATATCACAAATCACAATTTACCTTGTGGGGGCTTTACAATTTGTACAGTGTGTGACATCCCCTGTTCTGTAGACCCTCAAAATGAGAAGGAAAAACTTCTCCAGAAAAGTTGAATTATACCAGTAACATAGGTGTCATGTGGAATATTAGAGATTTTTTGAAACCTGACCCTACACTGAATTACTGGCTTTAGAAGTTTGAATTGTACCTATAATGAAGGACTGACGTGGAAACTTTTAAGGTTTGTTGAGATGCTGACCCCAAAGTGATTTACTGGTTTTAAAAGTTGACATAATGTGGAGTCTTTGAAGATGTTTGTTGAAAAGCTGACACACAAAATCCACTTAGTTCTTAAAAGTACAAAGCTACTGCAGATGAAAAACACAGTAGCATTTTAGTAATAATAATCAATAGAATCAACTTAGTTTATCAATATGAAATTATTTTAATACCGGTGTAATACTTATATATTTGCCAGTAGTACTAACTTAATATATATATATATATATATATATATATATATATATATATATATATATATATATATATATATATATATATATATATATATAAGTTATATATATATATTAAGTTATATATATATATATATTAAGTTAGTACTACTACTATATATATATTAAGTTAGTACTACTGGCAAGTGAAAATCTCTAAGCAGCCCACAGACAGAATTTCTGTTCACCATTTCTACTATGATGAATATTGAAGGTGGTCAGTTGGAAAGACACTATTTGCATGACAAGAATCTCTTATGGTACAATACAATCATAATCATCATAATCGCATGGATAAATTCTGAATATAGCAATGATTAAACCTAACATGTCTGCAATGCACACCTTCCACCACTTGATGTCACCAAGACCACAGGCTGATGTGAAGTGCAGCAGAAAGATTTCCTGTCTCTGCACCTGCAGCGCCCTCTGCTGTCCTCTGATGTGCCCCTGCACTTGTACGGCACATTGTGTACGAAATCTAACTCCTTAAATTCTGTAATTAATACTCGAGTCAAAAATAAGAATCATGATGACTTTATTATAATTTCTTTAATAAAAACAAACAGATCACAGTACAGCATGCATACATTCCTTACAGAGGTCTAAATGAAACTGATCAGATGTATGGTTTCACTGGAACATGGCATCTGTTGAATTTCACCGGCTGGTTAGGCTTCTTGTTCATTTGTTAACAACTGTCACAAAACACACTGTATGAACACGTGTCTGTCTGTCTGCGGATCTTCTGAAAGGGAATAAGAGTTCATAAAGCCTATTCAATGACAGTTATACACTTAAAAATGCCTACATTCAATTCAGCGGAGTGTTTTGTTTTGGCCATTATTCCGTTCTTACAGACAACCTGCAGCCATTCACACAAACATTCATTCATGAATAACTCCGGGAAATGGCACTATAGATCCCCCACGAGGTGGAAAACAAAAACTCTAATAATTTTTATTATTATTAATTAAGACAAAAACCCAACATAAACAATAAATTGGTCCGATAAAAGTGCGATTTGCGATTTAGGAGTATCTTAACACTGAGGAGTTTATAAACTGTACAGTAGAAATAAAATCTTAATATTACATTGACACAAACATAACACTAATAATAAAGGTTTTTAGAGAAGAATTTCAAATAAAGAAACTCCAGAGGCAGAAATCTTAAAACATGGTAAAATTATTCTTCTAATTTAGTTCAGTTTTTTATATTAAATTTAAAGTTGGAACAATTAAGATATACAGCATGTACACATTCATAACCCCACTCTTCTGTGCTTCTATTGCCCAGCTTGGAACATGGCTGGGCAAGAAACCAAACCTCGAATTCCCCCCCAACACGTCCCCGACTGAGTCTATTGAACATATGTACAGTAGGTCCATAACTACAAAGGCATTCAAAGAAAAATTACATTTTGGCACCAGGCACAGAATTGAATATACATTAAAACAAAGAGCTAAAACCCACCCAGAAAAATAATCAGATTATTCTCACCCCTCCACGTGTCGTCCCTACAACATGAGAGAACAGTAAATGCGTTTATACTGGCTAAAAAGATGAATAATGTAACATTTGGCATAATTGTTGCTGGAAGAATAAGAGAGGAGGGGCAGGGGGTGGCAGAGATCTACCCCAACGGACCTGACCGCAGGATCTACAGTGCATTTCTGTCAAAAAAGACAATCTGTTGTTCTTCCTGAGTGCTAGAAGTAAACAGGAACTGGAAAAACCTATTAAGATCAGGGATGGGCCTTTTAACTATTTACATGTTATCACTAAAACTTTTGGCTTTCCGTTTAATCTGATCCCGCTCTTATGTCAAATACATTCTCGTACCTGGTTCACAACAGCGACATAAGAAACTCCATTTATCCATTTTACCCACGGTGTCCTGAATTATCACTGGCTTACAGAAACATGGCTCTCCTTTGTTATCTGGCAGCTACTCTCCAGTCCTGACCGGTCACGACCAATCATAGCATGCCATCTTTTCCTGAGATGGGGTAAGGTATAAGAACCTTTCCTAACTTTGGGGTGGGATGGACTGGCTTCATTGTCACAGTGAACCAGTCTGTGTTAAACTTAACAAGAGGGGATTTTTTTTTTTTCCTTTATTGAACAACTAAGCTCAGGGAGAGGCGTGAACAAAAGTGCACAAGGCAGCCCCACTTCCTACACCTCGTTGATGGTGCGCTCAGAGGGCCTGAAGTTGACCGAGTTGGACGATGACATGTAGAAGGACTGGGTTTTGCGATTGAGGCGGGCACGCTTGGTGGCCATGCTCAGGCTACGCTTGCTGGAGGAGATGATTTCCGTGATGAACTTTTTGCAGTCCACGCAGATCTCCATGGTGACCCAGTCCTCAGTGAGCTCCTTGGGAAGCTCCGGCTCATCTTGCGAATGGCCATCTTTGCTGCTACTGCTGTGCTTGGACAACCTGAGGACAGGAAGAAATAATGAATAAACCAATGATAATGCAGCATTTTTTCCACATTTCCTTATAAAAGCAGAGTTTCAACAAGTTAAATTTACTTTTTAAGTCCATTATGAATGTAATTTAATACCCGTTTCACATCCATACAGGAAAAACTAAAAAGTATGAAGGATATGGTTTTACATTATTTAGTATGTTGTTTAGTATGACTATTTGTCTTTTTTTTTTTTTTTTTTTTTCCAAAAACACATTTGGAAGCTGTCAAAGTCATATTTAAAACACTGTGAAGCCTAACATTCAGAATACTGGATGTTAGACTTCTTAAGATCCTGCAGAAAATCTGAAATAAATGTGAGTTCTACAGTAACGTACTTATAAACACTCCTGCGTAGGCTGTGTCGGCTGTGTCCAGACCCAAATGGCTGCTTCTCTGGCTCAGCAGGGGCAGATGCTCCACTTGCCTCCTCTTTAGCAACAGAACCAGGGCCCAAAGAATAGATGGGTAAGGTGGAGTAGGGCTTAGATGGCAGCCGCATCTGAGGTTAAAAGATACAAAACATGGTTAGAATACAGTATATGCAATTTATGGAGCACCTGTTAGTGCGCACATAGTAGCCAACTGGTGTTAAGAGTGTCAAAAAATTGTGAAGTGTCAAAAGTGTGTTAAATATAAGTGAACAGCTCTTACCTTTTTAGAGCACTGGGAACACACAGGCCTGGGGAAGACAAACATGAACTGTTAAGCTATAACCTATAATAATAATAATAAATAACCTATAATCCTGTTGAACTCATGATGGACAATTTTAAATCAAAAAGCATCAAAAGTGATACAGCTAAACTAAAGATAGTCTTTTAAATAACATCTACTTCTCTATCTTGCCAAAACCTGACACCTACATTACCCACAATGCACCAAGTTGACCACAGACAGCCGGGTCAGATTTGGATGTGCTATTCTAGTAGTGGCTGATGTAGCCTCAAGATTAAATGTGGAACGGACAACGGAGGTGTAGTAACCTTTAACCACCACACCTCCGTATTTTCTTCTGTTACATATTTATTGTCTTCAGACCAAACTGATGCCGACTCAAGTGACATAACTTGAGGAAATTAACCAGATTTCACGCCATTTCTTCTGGAGCCACAAAAGGCTTCACACAGTGTTCTTTTCCCCAAACATAAGCAGTTGTACTTTTCACTGTTAAAGTTCCATTTGAAGTTGAGGAATTCTAGTAATAGCGATTGAATTTACCTTTTGCAGAACTGGCAGGTGTAGGACCAGGTAAAAAGAGAGAACCTCTTGGTCCGACATGAAAAGCAAAGCTGGAGAGGAAAGAATGAAGAAGGTCAATATAATCTGTTGTATTTAAATGATGACTGAGGAAAACGATCAGCCTGATGACAAAAACTCTTCATGTGGAGTCTACCTTTCCTTTCTTGAGGGCGGTGTAGATGTCTTTGTACTGCTGAAACTTCTCCAGCTCCGCCTTGACCAGAACCTGTCTGATGTGCATCACCTCCTCCACCGTCAGAGCCAGACACTCCACCGGGTAACAGAACTCCTCCTGGAGGAAAAAACACATCACGTCAACAAACTAACCCAAAACAGAAGTGATGGAATTCGCTGCCAATGAGACTAAAACCATGTGAATGTGGCTAAACGCAGAATCCAAGAAGAGGTCATAAGGGTTTCACCAAAATAAAATCAACCACTGCGCACCACTTTACCAAAACACCAAGCATGCGATGAGGTGGTGAAGGTGAAAACACCAGTCTTCTCAGCTCTATGGGAACCACAAATGATGCCTCCACTGACAGTGAACAGAAACATGGAGCATCCTGGTGATGTAACACACCTGTCATGTTGGTGGTCCACAACTTTTGGCTGTTCACTTTATTCAATTATTCTATTTCCTTTTATTTCCTGCCCATGGGCTCATATTAAGAAACAATAAAAACTTCCAACAGATAACTGCATTTCTAAATTTAGAAGCTTAACATGGTGAATTTTATAGTTATAACTGGGTTGCTTCAACAAGGATTCATTGTTAAACCCATTTAAATCACGGTTCAACTTTAAATTATGTTGCACCAAACTTCTAACCTTGCTTAAAATGAAGATTTTTTTTTTATAATTCACTGTAGTTTTTAGTCTAAGGATTACAATTCATTCTGCTCCAGCAAAATGGCTAAAGCCGGCTGCCTTTTTGACATGGACTGAGCAATTAATTTGAGTTAAGCATCTGAAGCAAATCTGAATTTACTCATTTTAAACAGTTTTGCTAAACTCTAATAAAAAAAAAACTAATCTTAGATCAAATTAATATTTGTGGGTGCAACCCAGTGTACGACTGTTTGACTGATATTTACACAAAACCAATTTTCGAGTGGACCACCATCACAGTTCAAGCTGTGGTCGCCAGGTCTCCATTCAAGACTTTGAACACATTCATCTATCTTTTGTCTCAACTTAATAGCTTAATGCGCCCAAAGTCAAAGTGAAAATTGCTCAGGGAACTTCTTCACCAGTCGTCTACGCTCATTAGAAAATGTGCCTTTGGTTTAAGTGTTGCCAGATCATTTCTCAGCTCTTCTCCATTTTCGTTTAAACCTTCCCTGAGCCATTTTCTCCCATTCACACAAATGATCCTATCCATGTAAGACAAGAACAATATGGTTTTCTGGATGGGCTCCCCACACACAGTTTATGTGCCTTTGATGATAAGCAGTAACAGTGACATACCGTGCCCTGAGCACCACTGGCGGCTTCCACCTGACCAGCAGACAGAGGGAACAGGACATTCAAACAGAAGCAGGACCATAAACTCCAACAAGCTAATCACATACAGTACGCCTGATAAACTTTAATACGAGAACTTACTGTATTGATAAATTATATTATCAGAAGCTGCCAGTTATGTCTTTGATAACATAATAAAAGACAAAATGTTTACTAGAGTTTTTGGAAGAGTCCCGAGCGTTTATTATTTCACAATCTGTCTCCTTGCATGAGCTCATATCATTAATTAGCTGTCATTTCATCTCACGTGTAGCATGAAATTTAATTTCAATCAAGCAGAACTTCATAACAGGAAGTCATATGACAGAAAAATCATCTGATTTCAGAGTTCATGGAGATGGCAGCTGTCGTTATCTGATGATTTCATTCCGTCTGCTCCATCAGAGACACAATGGATCACAGTTCATGTCTACTGATGGAGCTGATCTATATCTTCACATCCCTACACTTCTGTGCCTCCTCTCAACTGTCCCGTTCTCTGGATTTCTACTGTTCTAAAATAGAACAAATGCTATTATAAAATAAAAATGAGCTGATGGTGATGGATAGACAGAAGGCTGACCAAGTTACCTTGGCGCTGGGATCCGCCATCAGCTGCAGTGTTACATAAAACAGGGGAAATGACTGCAAGTAAGTCTTTGGAATAAGACAGCTGACCAGCGTAAACATTTTAATGAGATATAACATGAGAACCAGGAAGGGCGGGGAACTGCAACAAGGATCTTACTGTTTAACATCTTCTAGAGAAGTTCAACTCCTAGTATGTTTGTATCAAAAAGGAGAAGAAACATGGCCTCTGGTAAAAGAAATTATTCAAAAGCAGGATAAAAACTGTGAATGTGTGGCTTTTGATGACCTCAATTGGCACAAAGATTTTGAATCTTTACTTTTATGTTTTTATTATATTGTCTTGTGTTTTGCCTTTATGGTTTTTATTGTGTTGTTTAACTTTACTTTAATTGATTCTCCAGTACTGTGGTAAACTTGTCCTTCGTAAATGTGCTCCATAAATAAAATTGGATTGGAAATATTCTCATTTTTAAGAGGCAAAACAGGATGTGCTCATTAACATAAAAGGAAAAAGGTAACCTAAAAATGAGGAACAAGCTACTATTAATAAATAACATTATTGAATCATCAGCAATATCTGAGTAATAAATCAACTTCCCTTTCGTCTCTAAAATAGCAACGTAAGTGGGCATTAATTCAAAGAGGGGGACACTGTGACACTGTCGTGTAAATCTTGTGAGACAGGAGAGCCGTCTCCTCCAAGGTCTTAAGCTTATTTCTTCTGATTTTCCGATTTTCCGATGGGTGAAGCAAGGACTTCCGGATTGGCGCCAGACGTCGTTCGGCCATTAAACTAGCGAATGGTGAAAATAAACCAGTTCAGTCTGAATCCCCTTCACACAGCGGCCTGTCCTGTGGTTTCAATTACAGCCTTCAACCTCACAGGAATCATACGACTGACACAGACTCACTCAGACAACCAGTGACCTCATGCCAAGCAAATGACAAGTCACAGGATGGAAGTAAAGTCAACAGACATATTATTGTATGTCCACGGTTGTTGGTAGAGTTCATTTAATGTCCATGTAGTTTAATGTCCATGTTTATGATTTGTTATTCTATAAACTCCGCAATTCTCATGTGAATGTACTTATGTTATGCTTCTCATTTAGTCAAATTTTATTACTGTGCAGACTGATTTACATTTGACTGATTTACATTTGACTGATTAGAGATTCTGATAGCAGTGACATTTAAGGAGAATAATCGTAGTTGTACCAATAAAGAATGTGAAATGACATCTTAGTTTAATCATCTAATGCAAGTGTATTTATAACCAATGCAGTAAAATCTGTTATGTAGAAGGCTTCATACATCTATTTTAACAGGCCTTGATAAATGTTCCAATAGGAGAAGCTTCTACAGTTGACATACCAAAGACTTTGAGGCCTGTCTGGAGGGAGGTGCAAAGGGATGGACACTGGTGGGGGCCTCCTTCTCGATGGAGTGCCGTCTCTGTGGAGACGGGCGTTTGTCTGGCTGTGGAGTGGCAGAGACGGGCAGGAACTTCGGAGGAGCTGGAGAAAAGGGACAAAAGAAAAAAAAAGCCACATGAAAAGACTGCTAAAGGGTGAACATGAGGAAGAGGTTTTGTGTGAACTCAGACATGTCAAAAAGCAGACTAATATATGACAACATTTTCCAGGTGATCTCTTACCCTTCTTCCCTATGATGGACTCAGGTGACGTGTCATCTAGCAAAGATGTGGACATACTGGAGCTGCTCCGTGTGGCCTCCTCCTGCCAATCAGAACACATATTTAGTCATATGATACTGATAGCTTTGAATTACTTTGCAGGGCAAAACAAAATCTTTTTTCCCTTTAAAAGCTGGTTCAAACAAGACAATTTATGCACACTCAAGTAAAGGTAAGAGTTGGTTAATAATTGTAGTCACATGTAGCATAAAAATGATTCTTGTCTTTGAGTAAGAGAGTAAAACCTCTGATAAAATCAAGCACTGCAAGTTAAGAAGTATGAACAGAAAATTCACAATAAATATGTGAATGAATATGTACAATATGTAATGATATCTTACATCAGATTCGGAGCTGTCCAGCTCAGCCAGTGTTGGAGCTCTGAGGAGCCTCTTCCTCTGGCTGAGGGGCTGCGCTCCACCTTGACTGGATCCTGTGGTGCCACTGGCCAGAGACTGGGTGCTGCCAGCCAACTTCCTGGGTGCATCAGGAGTGTCTGCGGCGAAACAGATAAGATTACTGGTTATGAACAGTGTTGTATTACAAATGAATGAATAAGAGAGAGCAAATATAAAAACTTTCTTTGATCATACAGTGTGAAATGTATAAACTACACCGCAGACCGGAGTCTCTGCTAAGTGACAGATAAATCTGTGCTATAAACACTTCCCCCATCTGCATTCAATTTGAACTGGAAAGCCTGAATTTCAGGGTTCCCAGTTGAAAACTTCAACAGTATGTTAATATTTCAGTTTGCTGTTGGCCGTAGTGTAATAAATTCTCAAACTGTTGTGTATTGTTTTAAACAAATATAGATAGAAGTTATCCTGGCCAATTAAATTAATACAAAAAACAGGAATATTGCACACATTTTGTACGATGCCAATATAAAGACTTGAGTGTCCCTGATAAGAAGAGATTCTATTTAAATTTAAATAAAAAAATAAAAAATGAAAAAAACAATAGAAGTGTACTAGCTCATTTTTGGCAAATGTGACTTCAATTCAAAATTGTGAACAATGATTCAATGAATTAAATGAATCTAATCTATTCTTGTATTTTATTTCTGTACAGCACTTTGGTCCACAGTGGTTGTTTTAAAGTGCTTTACAAACAAAGTTGGATTGGATTAGATTCAAAATTGTGAACTATGATCCTGAACGTGTTCATTTTAATCTGTGAACTGAACTTTGGGCTGTAGAGTCACTGCACACAGAACACATCGTGTCCAAGACAGGCTACACCATATATAGTACTTATGTTATAGATTTTCTCCTCAGTCATTTCATTTAAATGAAGATACTATATTTCATTCCAAAGCCTAAACAAAAGATCACACCTCTGACACAGGCTTCACACCCAGCAGACGTCACTCGAGTCACATGAGTGCTTTACCTGAGCTGCGGAACAAGTCCTGAGGAGTGCTGATACTTTTCCCTGCGCCTGTAAAGCAATTAAAGGAATACAATCTTCAGTTGGACCAAACACGTGAATATTTCCATCCCTAACACCAGACTGGTACCACAGGGAGGTCTCGACAGCAACAAGCATCTGTCAGTCGGACCAGGTGTGAATTGAGGGGATGCTGTGGAATTGTGGGTTACAGTCACACAAATACGGTAGACAGGTAAGTGAGGGGAAGTGGCAGGGAAGCAGGGAAAGACAATGAGTGCAGCCACAGTGCAAAAGGTTATTCCCGTACACCCGTCTGGATTATGGTCATCCTGTGAGACGGCAGCCCTTCATTCAAACTGTCATCTGCCGTTCAACTGTTTATCTGAGGTAGGCTGCTGATACCAGTGTTATGTAATGTTTTCATATTCCACTGTGAGAGCGGATTAGGGTTGACAAGCAGGCCAGACTGGCTGCAGAGGCGGAGTGATGATCTGTAATCTCGCCCTACTGGCTCAATGGCTATCCTACATCACCTAGGTCACAGATAGTCCCTGTGAGTAACTGCAACCCTGATTCCAAAATAGTTGGATGCTGTGTGAAGGGTAAATAAAAACAGAAGGCAATGATTTGCAAATCCTTTGACCTATATGCAATTGAAAACAGTACAAAGACAGATAGCCTGTGTTCAAACTGATGAAATAGCCCGCATCTGTGCTTTGTAGTAAGAGTTCAAGTACTAGACTGGACGGTCTGTCTCCCATTAAAAATGTGTGGTGCACTATGAAGCACGAAACATAAAAGAGACCCCAGACTGTTGAACACCTAAAGTCAAGACAGAATTCCACTTTTAAAACTTCTAAATTAGTGTTGTCAGCTCCCAAACGCTTACTGAGTGTTGTTAAAAGAAAAGGTGATGTGTCACAGTGCTAAATATGCTACTGTCCCAACTTTTTTTTGGAACATGTTGTAGGCCTCAAATTCCATCACATATCATTGTACTGTATTCAACTGATGAGGTGGAAAAGGACTGCATTATGTTTTTATTTATGTTTAACACATCCCAACATTTTTTTAAACGGGTGTAGTACGATATCCAGGACAGGCTGTTAAACATTTATCATTCATAACAACGTTTTTATTCCAACTCCCAGCAAAGACTGCAAAATGGATTGCACATCAAGGTGACCACACAGTTGGAGGTTAATTTGCACCGTGCTGACCCATCTCTTCCCTCAGGTAAACAGCAAGTGTCTGTATCACAACAGTCAGTGACAGTCGTATTCCACAAGCATGAAACAAAAAGAAAGGGCGTGGGTGTGTGTTTCAGTCAGGAGAGAACCCTAAAATAGCCTGGAATGAAACAGAAGGTGCAACAATAGGAACACAACAGGTGACGTTAAACTTTACCTGATGAGTCAAAACTGTACGACATGCTAAGAGGTCGCATGACTGACAGATATGCCCGTGTTTTGAAGAGAAAGAAAGGAATGGAAGCAAATAGAAGAAAAAGAAATCCATGAAAGTTAAAATGGATGGTGAAATCGATGAATCAGCCAAGTTTATAAAACATATTCTGAAAATGTAAGTTTTAAAAAAGGACTGTATTGTTTTTTGCAACAGTTTCAGAGACCTTGTATGGCCTCCCATATGTTTGATTATGCAACTGCTCCATGTTGCCCTACTAAATCCTCTAACAAAAACGGTCTTGTGTAAACGGCATAGAAACACCATATGGTGTACAAGACTGACAAAATATTTGCTGTTTTGATCGGATTAAAGTTTTAACTGGTTTGAAACATTACAGTATATCCAATTGGCCAATTATGATGACTGCATACCTAAAGGATTATTTACCTCCTATAGAAAAGTAAACACCAAGGTCAACTTTACATACAGAAATCCAGAGAACTTATCAGCCCAACATTTATCAGGAACTACAGCAGCTACTTCAGCAGTGCAGGTCTAGCAAACAACTCAAGGCTCACAGCAGCAGTAAAGTAATCCATGTTTAAACACTATGACACTTCAGATTAAGTGAACAGATCAATGTAGGAAGAGGGCTGTTAGAGTAACCATGATGGATGTGGTTAAGTCATGGTTAATAGTTTTTGTCCTGAGCGGAGGGGTTAGACTCATAAAGTGCAGCCAGCCATGCAGGAAGCTCAGAGTCAAAGGATGTCTTCAGATAAAATAACTGGTTAAGTTTTGTAGTTTGGCGTAACACACAACTTGTTGGAAATTTTGTTCAAAGAGTGTGTTGCATAAGTCCAGTTCGTGCATGTATGCCAGCATATAAACATGAGTACGTCTACGTGTGTAACTCTCAGCAGCTTACCCAGGCGGCTTCTGCGGATCATGTCCGGTGAGACCGGCCTGAGCTTCCTCTCAGCTTTGATGTCCTCCAGCAGTCGCTCGTGGAGGCTTCGGGGACGTGGTGGGTGGGGCTTCAGTTTACGGGCTGAGACCTGACACGACAACCATAGAGACCAAAATGAGATTTTGACCTCACACCTCCACAGAAAGACTGCACGTTTTTAACTATTCACTGCATCATCATCACAGTGATAAACTCTGAGTGGTGTGCATGTGACATCATGTTTCCAATCATTTGGGTTAAATATGGATGAACATTATATCACTCATTCTCTGCATCAGATCTGATCAATTTGAATATGTCAAAATTATAAACAAAAGACCTTTGTAAGATCAGACACAGCTTGTTACTTTAATAAACGTGACTATATTAGACATCTTTTTTCAAACTGAAATGCCACTCTAATGGAAATAAACATTATTGTATACTGCATGAAATAAAACTAAAAAGTTATTTCTGTATGAACTTTAAAATTGAAGAACAGATCTAACAGATTACGGATACCATGTTGTGTTACTCACAGGGTTGAGAGGTGGTCGCGACCTGATGAATTCAAGAATGATCTCATGTGCACTCTTCTTTAGCCTTGGTGGGATGTCTCCGTTCACCTGGAATGATATTGTTAAACTTGGTGTGGAACATGATTTGCACTGAGGAGGGAACTACCATGAACCACTGGATATCAACATTTCAAGGACAGCGAAGACATAGCTTACTAAAATGTACGAAAATTTATTTTGGTCTTCGCTTAATCCAAAAACAAAGAAAATATCTAAACATGAATATATGCTTATAGCTGGCTTGTGCCGATTAGTAAAATCCTCACCATGACTTTTCGCAGCTTGTAACGCTTTGAGCGGATGTCGTCCATCAGCATCTCGTACGGTGTGAGCTGGTATTCAATGGGCAGCGGGTTGTACTGACGCTCCTGAACCTTCTTCAACTTAACGCCATCCCGTAGATCTCGCATGACCTGCACCCAGAACCGTGCCTGGTGGTGGACAAATAAAGATAGAAAGTCATATTTAAACACACAATATGTAAGTTCTGCTGCTAGGGGTCTCTCGCATGAAAAGAATAAAAAAAGATGTAGTTTGATGATATTGTGTGGTAGCGCGGGATCATGGGAGTTGTCTTCTTTACTGATAAACAATCACCATTGCCAATGAAAATCTATCTGGCAGAAATCATGTTCACGAACGAGGTAATATTAAAGTTTTATTAGCAATGTATCCTGTGTTTGCCTGGAAATTATAGCAATTATCAGCTAGTGGGAAATGCACCTTAAAAAATTACTTATTTCTCTGGGTTTGATCATTGTTGGAAACATCTGGGATAATGTAAAGTACACAACCGAACAATAAATAACACTTCTGCATTAAAATGTCTAAAATGCTAGGAATATGTTAGATATCATAGCTGTAAAGAGAGAAGTTAAAGTTAAAAGCAGTTAAAATCTCATGGTGTAGTAAGTGAATATTCTTCTTACCCAATCTGAATTTTGCAGCTCATCGAGGTCTCTAACAGGTTCCTGAGTATCACCTTCCATTCTCCGAAGGTTCTGGCCAAGAAAAAGAGGACAGGAAAAACAAAAAAAAGTGGAGAAAGAAATTAAAAGTATTTTGCAACATCATGATATTCAGTGGGTGTTCACATGAGCATGTCAATATGTATCTCATCCTATATTGACAGTGTTCTAGAGGGGAAAAAACAAGCCAATAGTCATCTAATGGCTGCTATTAGTGTCTGTCTGTCCACTAAATCCCCACTGCACAAGCTAGTTATTGAAAGTTGTGGGTGACTAGTTCAAATGTGAAACTGGGTAAAGTTAAGGATCGACTCTAAACCTGCTGCACGCTGAAAATATTCTACTCATAATATATACAAACAGAAAAGCCTCCAGATGAGTTCTGGTTCATCAAAAGTTCTACTAAGGCAGATGCATCTAACACGAGGTATGATAATCACTCTTAGATCAAAGAAAGAATGCCTAAAGACTCGTCTGCTGATAGCAGCAGCTGCTTCTCTTTTTATCATCTCCACATCTATTCGTCCACACCCATGTACTGGTCAAATGCATTCCTTAATCCTAATCTTTTTTTTCTGCAGATCTGACCATTCCCTTTAATAACCAAATGCATTTGTGCTGCAAATTCTTCTTCCACATTTTGTTACCAAGGACTTCTTCCTTTTTTAAACCATGACACCATTTAACATCATGCTCGCTGACACCTTTCACAGCAAATGATGGTTTCTGGTTTATTTCTAGACCTGCAGAAAAAGATGTGGAGAATCCAAGCAGAAGAAACATATTGGTACCAACAGAGAAGAGAGGAAAACAAAAAATGAGAAAAACTGAAAGCAAGCCCCCCTGACCATCCTCTTAACGTCTAAGTATGAGTAATGCATGGTTACTCATTAGCAATTATCCTGTAACATTCAGTGCAGCAGGTAGTGCAAAGCAGCCCCTATAGCCTGGAACCCCTCCGCCTGTAAGCTGCTTAAATTGCTGTAATAAGTTTAAATGAGATTCTACCACCATACAGTATATTACATAAGACTGTTAGCATGAATCACGCCTCCTGCAGAAGTCACAGCCGGCACATATCGCATGAGTGCATACATACTGCACGGTAAAGCTATACTGTCTGACAAGCTGTGAAGCAAGTCACGCGGCTTCATCTTTTCTAAAGCACAACTCAATCAGAGAATACAAAAGTGAACTAAAATAGATAAATACATTCATTTGATGTCTATCTTGAATACTTGAGTGGGGTGGGACGTATGTTTTTCCACAAGCTCTCCGCTACACCTTTAAGAAATACTTTAAACTAAACTTATTTAATTTCAGTTTACATCAATTAATTTGGATTTACTAAAGCTCTACTCTGCTTAATTTTAAATCTAGATTTACTCATTTTAAGCAGTTTGTTCTAACTCTGATCAAAACTAATCTTAATTAAATTAACAATCTTTGTTGGTGCAAAAAGAACTGTCCACTAAAATGTGTCCATTCTATTATACAGTAGTTATTACTGTTATGTTAAGAATGGTTCATGGTTTGTGTTTTATGTGAATAATTTCCCATACATATTCTGAAATTAGACTACACACTAATACGTAATACCTGGGCCTGTTCAAGCTGCTTATCACATCGTCTGTGGTGTGTTTTTTCATGGTATATTTTCATGTAAACAGTTTTCCATTTCTGATTTTATTTTCTTAAGGGAGAATTCCAACACATCTTGGTTAACAGTTGGTTAACAGTCTATAAAATCCTGTCTCTAAGAAGCACAAGCTCTATGGGGAATCCCTGACTAATCATACTTAATTACTCCAGCGCCAATACTCCACTTACAGAAATGAATGTGCTAATAAGCTGGTATACCCACATGAGAAACAGGATGCCAGATCACGTCCATGCAGAGTTAAGTCATGCCAACTGGTGTAAGTGATGTTGAGTTCACAATTGGCCTGACAAGAGGGTCAGACAGGGACGCCTGGACAGTCTCAATCTTCTGGACCATTACCACTGTGTGAGCGGTTTTTGTTGCTATTGTGCAGTTTCTGGGCACCACTCTGGTATTCTCTTCTCCCAGCTTTAGTGAGACTGTCAGCCTAATAGATCCTAATTCAGCCAGTTGAGTGCTACACAATGAATCTACACCCATGCAGTGTGGGACAAGAGAGTTTGGTACTTTCTCATATCACAATTTTACCAATCTCTTTCAGTTTCTTTTAAATTCTGTTAGGTTTGTGAGGCGTTTGGAGCATGACTCATGGACAAAATTACACAACTTGGAGAATATGGATGAGTGACGATTCTTATTTAAAAGGTACTCATTTCCAAAATAGTTTTAGGTGACTCACTTTATATGTGGGTGTACCAAATTTATCAGGAAGTCATCGGTGTCACATGCTAGAGCTTCTTACCTCCTTGGCACTCTTGATCTTCTCAAGAAAGGTGCGTAGTTCCCTGGTCTCGGCATAGAGAGCTCGACACACAGCCTGGTAATGGTTGGGGGCGTCTGATGGGCTGGGCAGGTGGGAAGAACATATCTGTATTGGAGAAAAGGGAAGGAACGAGTTATATATGTGGTAGTTTTAAGGCACTTGGTTTAGTGGTTCTTTTAATAATGCACACTCCATTATTTAAGTAAAATTTGGGGTAAATACAGAGTCTTTTGTGGCCATGTAAAGATACAGAAGAGCTATGAACATCTGTACAAAAGTTCAAGTCCATCCATCCCATAGTTCTTCAAGATATTTCAGCCTGGACCAAAGTGGTGGTCCAACAGGCTGACATTGCTGTCCACAGAACCACGGTGTGGCTAAAAACATCATGCGAAATGCGTAAACCAGAGCTATTAACAACATGAACCTGATTGTCCAGTCAGAGTCACATTACCTCACTCGCATGACCTGTGTACCATTTAAAGCTCTGACCCTTATGGTATTTGACAGTAAAGATAATAAAGGCTGCCTAGCTGCCAGAATAATGGATGACCTGCCAAATTATCTCCAGTGACACAAAGGAGGAAACCAGACTGGTGACATGTTTTCATGTTCTCCTGATGGGTTTGGCTAGCCACAGGAATTTCTGACACAGCAAAAAGCGTCTTCTTCCTCCTTCAGTGCAGGAAAAATCACAGGTAACATAACACCTGAGCAGTGAGAGTTTACCACCATGATGATTAAAATACCGCTGCACTAGTGCTTTCCACTGTTTCTGCTAAAAACAATGATCGGTATCAGGCATGAAAATTTTATCTATTGCAAAAACTGAAGGAAAGCTGTAGGTTAATTATTGGCATATAAATTACAACAGATTGCGCCAGTGCAGTTTGCAGGTTTGGTGTCAAATAGTGGATTACACTCCAAACTGCAGACTGACAACTTTGGTTAGTGGACGACAGCTCATGTAGCCGCTCTTCACTTGAGGACACTCATTCAGCACATTGGACCTCTAACCATTTCTGTCTTCACTTGCAAGTCCTGTCATCTTGTGTCAGCGTCTTGTTTCTGAACCCTAACCCACCCAGCCTTCCTCTGCCTGATAGACTAGCAGAGTACAAGCAGAGGAAGGAGGTCAGTCAGGAATGTGCAGTTATCCAATCTAGCCATGTCATACCAACATATTGCAGTTTACACTGAAGAGAACGATTGTTGGAGGAATTAAGGTCCAGGCTGGACACGCACTGGCAGCAAACAGACCCGACATTTATGTTCTACACCGGGCTCATTATATGGAAGGAACGGGCTGTGAAAGTTTCTAAGCCTATTCCCCAAATACCAGCGTGTTTACATGGCTATAATTACCAGTCTCATATTCAGAGGCCGCCTGGTGAATTTACAGCGTGACGGCCTACATCAGGGGAATTTGTTTGGAGCTGAAGTGATGATGATGTGTGGATGTGCTGCTCTGTTAACCGACCTGGTGTAAAAACGCAGGGGAAGGAAAAATGTGCAGAGATCAAGTGCTGGATAAAGGAGGAATTATCTAAAGCGAAAGAACAATCCACTCATTTCACACTCCTGTGATAACTTCAATCATTTGCTGAGTCACTTCAATCCGTCATGGATCTTCATCAGACTGATCCTTCAAACCATGACTAATCGAATTACGAGAGTTATTATCGGAGTATAACAGAGTGAGGATTCTACTTTTGACCTCTGCACTGATCACCTGCACCTGGGTTCCACCTGCTTCTTACATCTAAGGATTATTTTTATTAATGATTAATCTGTCAAATATTTTCTTGATTAATCAGTTAGTTGTTTGGTCATTAAAATGTCAGAAAATGGTGAAAAATATTGATTGCTATTTTCTCCCAAGATGATGTCCTCAAAGACTTTCAGTTTTCTATTATAGAGGACTAAAAAAACAGAAAATATTCACATTTGAGAAGATGGATGGCGATTCATTTGAGAGTCGATACAAATTTGATAAATCACTACAACAAAGAAGTACTTAAATGTAAGAATTTGCTGTTTTTCTTTGTTATTTATGATAATGAATGAACAGTCTTTGGTTTTGGACTACTGGTTGAACAAAAACAATGTGAAGATGTGACTTTGGGCTCTGGAAAATTTTGATGAGCATTTTTTCCACACTTTTTGATTTATCTAAAATGATTGTTCTGATATGATACAAATATTGGAAAAGGTCTATGATATTGGCTAAAACTCTGGTATCAGTGAGTGTTTATATGTATCAGTCCAATAACACATAATTTCTTAGTCCTGAAACTGTACCTTTCCACTTTTCAGCAGCGTCCCAAAAAACATTTTTTTTCCAGAATGGTGAAGTCATGTTCTATAGCATTTATTCTCTGTGTGCATTTCTAAGTATTTATGTTGTGCAAAGGATTTAACCTGAGCCAAGCCATACAACGACAGCAATCATATCGCATCCATAAAGGGTTAGAGGTATACAGCTGTTTTATACATAAAAATGAAAATAATCATTAGTTGCAGCACTAGTGTCCATGAGAAAAAATGCTCCATGATCCCTTCAGTGACCTACCATGATGATGTCCCGATAACTACGAATGCTGCTGACCGAGCTGGTCGTAGTAGCAGAGACAGGCTCCTCTTCCTCTTCTTCTTCCTCACACTCGTCCTCCTCCTCCGTGGCCTCGTAGCCCTCGTCGGGACAGGGGTCGCTCTCCGTTTCTTCCATGTTGGTCATCATGTCAATTAGGCGCTCCAGCGGCGGGCTGAGTTCCCGCTCCTCGTTTTCTTTGAGGCCGTAGTCCAGAGCTTTGTAGATCATGACACCCAGTGAGTCGATAACCTGCGGGACCATGGACAAATGGGAGGTTGCAGATTATTACTGTGTACCTGAAAATAAATCAATTTAATTGGCTAAAATAGTCCCTTTCAATTGAGCTTCTACAGAGTAAAGAACAGTGTACGACAGAGGTTAGATTTTACAGGAGCCTTTCATTAAATATCACTGATCCACACATATGCACACAATAAGTAATAATAAGACATCCACTGACTTTCATGACAGCAAATCTTTTACTTCTGAGCTGGACATGAAAGACAAAGAATAAACAGAATAATTTCTGGAATGATGACATATTCTGTCTTCACTGCTCAGTGCTATTTTTGCTTTTTGTTATTGTTCATTTTAGTACAAGCATGGTGAATTGGGCCAAATACTGAACTCATGAATATCACTCTGACTTACACACAACATTCATTGTTTCAGCTTGACAGTAAAGTGCATATATCTGTTCAAACCTGAGGGACATTTCTAATTTAGTTAAGCTTGTAAACTTATTTTTTCCTGTCCTTTGACATTTGTTTACTTGTGGTTATGTGTGCTGACATTCTGTTTCCAGCTGACAGACTACACTCCATTTTATGTTTTCTCAGCTCCTGCTGCTCTATAATTAATGCACACCAGCAGGGCATCCACATGGATGAGACCCAATTTTATCGCACCCCGTCTTAGATAAACAACCGGATCCACAACAAGCTCGATTCACCTGAGCAGACAAGAAGACGGTTCATGGCCTCGAACCAAATGTGAAACGAGGCCACAGTGTTCCTCCAAACAGCGTGATTATTAAAATAATCTGGGGATGATTTCATTTCATCACTTCCTCTCATTAATAAGTAGAGTATGACCCATCTTTTTTTTTTGCAG
This sequence comes from Lutjanus erythropterus, assembly GCF_056507025.1. Lineage (NCBI taxonomy): Eukaryota > Metazoa > Chordata > Actinopteri > Lutjaniformes > Lutjanidae > Lutjanus > Lutjanus erythropterus. The sequence goes on from NC_139332.1 coordinate 20,037,772, forward strand.
CTTGTTCCAACTTGCCGTAATGTCTCAAACCACCACCGAGCTACGAGGATACAAAGTCGTTCTTTCACTGAAGCATGTCCAGTTGGCTCTGCTGCCGTTTCATGTCCCTGACCACTTAATCTAACCGGTCCTCTCAGTTCAACAAGTGACAGGAAGATAAATGGGCTAAAAATTCTACACAGGACAGTAGACCTGAAACAACCTTTGGAAACCTCATATTTGTAGGACAGGACTAAGTATTTCAATCGGTGCTCAGAGAGGAAGCAGGCATTTCAGTAATAATGCGTTAAATCTGCATCACATCGAAGTATGATTTCAAAAAGTGCCTAGAGCTGTTACTTCTTAGTTAATCAGTACTGTGCATGTATCAGCTATCATGACTATGACTATAAACATTTAGTTAGTCAGCCATGAAATAATAAAAGTATTGAAAAATCCTCTTTTGTTTGTACACACATTTCCTTCAGGGTTTCCACTTCAACTGACACTTCAACTTCTTTCAGCGCCACTTCAAACACTGCAGAGCGCTCTTCATTGTTTTCTATAACGTCCAGCAAGAGAGTTGCGACAGTGTACAACTGCTGTGGCTACAAGGTTTGCACAGGATTTGAATGTGGATATCCTTCATGGTAACTGCTGGATGTGTTGTGTTTGTTTGTGCCACTCTGTGGTAGAATTATTTTCTGTGTTTACAATGTGGAACAGGTTCCAGTGTTTTTACAAAGCACAACAGAGCATGCCCTTAAAACAGTGACTCAAGAGCTGGCTTTATACTACAGCCAGTGTGGACCCATTAAAAATTGCACTATTAGCCCTGATACCAGCTTTAACACGCAGAAATCCTGTGATGACAGTTATTCAAATTAGAATTATACAGCAAATGACAGCTTGGCAACTGCTCTCTACCATCTTTATAATAAGACAGCAGCACTGCAGGTCTAAATGTGCCAACAATAAGCAACACCTCAAAGCACTTCTGAAATGGCTTTGTTAAGATAATAAAATGATAAGCTTGGTGTTTCTATAAGTGCTGCATGCTGTGAGTCATTACTGTACTGTATGTTCTTATCCAGGAAGGAATGGAGTGACATTGTTGAAAAAGGGAGGTGTCCAAATAAAGCAGAGGGTTAATGTGGGTGATGCCGGTGTTGATGGGCATGGCTGGCTGTGGCTGGGAGCGGTGCCAGGGAACAGCACCTGGCTGATGCGTCTCAGAGCGTAGCGCACAGAAGAGAAGGGTGTTGACTGAGCATGTTGGGGCCCATCGACTTCAGCAACCGAGGTGAAAAATCATTACTGACATAATATAACTGACAGGCCACACTGAGTCTAAGCTCACTATGATTTTCCCTATACTTTGCTGATCTCTGAGTAGAATGGCAACATGAGCTAATAAATTATTTTTACTTTTGTGACAATGTTTTTGTTCAGGTAATCCAAAAGATGTTCAAAATCTTTGTTTTCATTAAACATCAAACATTTAATTTTATTTTACTCATGGATCAACTTGGTTGAACTCAGATCCATATTAAACTTCTTTCTATAAATACCATTACTTAGTACAGCAAAACCATGAAAGTAGCATCAGTATCTCTTTTGAGTGTTCCAATACTAGCCTATCGATCCATATTCTTTCCTGGAGAAAGATCGGTTTCATGATATTGTACTTTTATCATTTATCAACCATCTCTGTGTGCAGCTGATAATCCTGTTCCGGGGGTAAAATAAATACTCTATTCCTTAGTGTCTTATTATGTAACCTTATAATCCATCTGTAGGACAACATGCGCTGCAGTGGTGGGTGGAGATCCGGGGGAATGCTGGAGTGACGGACGGCAGAAGGTCTTGTACAAGGGCCACAAAATCAAAATTCCACATTTTTTCAGACTTAAATGTCCAGACTTCTCTGTATATTTTCAAGACCATACTAAACTTTAACATTCTGATTATGTTTGCTATTGTGTTGCCAAATAATTGCCAGTAAATAGTAGCTAGGTAAAGTTAGCTCTATGGATGTCCAGAATTTTAAACTTGGATACAGGACTAGTATAAAAAAAAAAATTGATACCAGAGTAAAAAGGTAAAAAAAAAAGTCCTTGGCACACAAAGTGGGGTGATTTTTATTTATTTGTCTATGCTATATGTAACACAAAGACATTGCAGCATGCTCTTTCAAAATAATTTGGTCACTTCACAAATATAAAAATATTTTTCCATACTCTATTTTCTTCTTTCCATACATATCCATGCATAGAAATTACTCAAATTTAAGCCCATACTGCAAAGGAACCCTGTGTACAATAAAATAAACTAACATCAAAGATCAAGTGTGGAAAATCCTGTTATATCCATGTCTAAGTTAAGCAGTTGCTTCAGACTATATTAACAAATGGGGGACATGGGAAGGCATGAGAAGATTTATCCAAGAGTTATTGTTTAAATCCAATTTTCCTGCCAACACAAAACGGCTTGTAATAATTAACTGGTTGGTGGTTCAACAGTAGCTAACACAGAAAGCGTCACTATTCAATACATCATTAACTGAAGCTCCCAGTGCAATAAACTGGCTTATGTTTTCCCAGGTTTAAGGGCACCAGAGCATAAATAATGGCTTGCCGAATATGAAGTCCCGAGCGTAGACAGTAAAATGAGTGGATGGAGCGTCTGAAAAGTGAAGCCACTGCAGAGGTGCCTTAAACCTGCATTCCTTCTAAAGGTCAGCAAGGGTCAACTCAACTGGCTGATTGTTCTTATGAGAAAATGAGCCTACATCTTGCTTGACTTATGACCTCAGTAAACCGTTTCCTCATGAGCGTGTGGTCCTTCTTCTTCGATAAAGCACGATATTCATTTTGAAAATTACGGTCCTGTTTGAAGTAAAACAGACAATCAAACAGGGTACACTTTAGAGCGGGGCTACTGTGTGATTGATGTGTCATCTCAGTGAGTCTGTCCAGTTCAACGTATACAGTAGGGTTCACGAAACTTAGATCAAACTGTCAAACTAGGCAATATTGATCAAATATTCATTTAGATTCTGTTACTAAATTGGCTATTTATCACTTAAAATGCTTTCAGAAGCATTTTAGTGTAGCTGTCATACGAGAATGATCCTCAATATTTCCATGCTTTGGCTGCAAAAAACAAGATGGCAACGCCCATACTGCAAATTTCAAGGCTTCAAAATTGTAATCCACAAACCAACAGGTAAAGTCAGAGTGGCTTTATCCATAAAATAATATACTATCTATGGCCCAGACATAAATGACTAGAAAAATACAATTGAAAGCTGAAGAAAGTGAAGTTCTGAGTCTATGTCACATGGAATAGGGAAGAAGCATCTTAGTCATCAGTAACCAGTATCCTGCTGAGCAAGGGGAAGAAAAGGAACAAGGAAAAACACCGCTAGGTTTTCTAATTACACATCACAATCTCATTGGAAGATTTGTGACAGATGAATAGAGTAAAGCAGCAGTGGAGGAATGAGGAAGGAGGGGGGACAAGTATGCATATCAACAGTTAGGAAAGATGGGCAGAAAATTTGCTGCTGAGTTTCAGAAATGGGCAAAAATGTTTGGTTGCAAACCACTAACTGAAACCAGGCTCCACCCTGGGTAGGTGGAAGCCTGCCACGAAGGATGAGACGCGCATATGTTGCCATCGCTGCGGTCTTAGCCAACCACAGGTAATGCCGGAAACCGCCTACATTTTCAAATGGTTCCCAGGAAATGCAGCGGGATGAGTCATCTGGGTGTCAATGAGAAAAAATAGTATCACTGAGATTAAATTCAGCTTTACTGCTGTGCATTTCAGAGACGGGATTACTACTTCTTGTTTACTAAATACACAAACATCAGAACCAGTGTGTAACATAGAAAATCCATTCAGAATATATTCCATCCTCTCTAAGAAAGTTTTCCCACACTCCACAAACAAATAGTGATACTAAGCTCTTGCATGACATCATTGGTAGTGCTTCAGGCTTATTTTTTTTCCAACAATGAGTTGTTTTATACAAGAGAACCTCCTTCTCCCATGAAGAACCAGCGTCAGAGACATCATCTTGAGAATCAATGACGAATACGAAGTGAATTTTTTACTCATGTATAACCTTTGTCTCCTGAAGGAATGGTGTGTTTCTTATCAAATATTGAACATCACTGACAGAGCTGGTTCCCAAGAAACATAACTAGCAAAAAATAATAAATTATTGATAGTAAGACTTAGAATGATGAGTAAAATCATACAAGTGAATGTGGAAAGAGAATCCTCATGCCTGACCTTTTTTCTCTAAACATGGCCTTTGTGCCCACTCAAAGTAATTAGAAATCGTTTTTCCATTTAACCAGTTAAAATGGGTCAAGCTGCAGACTTAGCAAACACAGGCCTATTGACAACCAAAAAAAAAAATTAAGAGGGATAATTTAAAACATCTGCTCGGTCTCATTTCAGTACAAACAGCTCAGACAGGCAAGCAAGCGAGTTTGGTTCCTCACGATGGGTATAAATTCTGTCTCTGATGATGCTTTAAAAACTCATGCAGCCATTGGCCCCCAGGCTGGGCTTTCTTGACCAGGACTTGCTTAGGAAAGTGATTCATTCTGAATATGACGAGCCCTGGTTAGATGAAGGTTAAATAAATAAAGTAAAATAGCACCTTTCCTTCTTTTCCTCTGTGCCTAATATTTTAGTTGGAACAATTGAAAGCTCAGATATGCTGCCATTTTAATTTATATGGGACAAACTGTAATGACACATAGTCCTTAAATGGCAAGGCTAAGCTGAAAAAATGTACATATGCATATTCTCTGTTATATAAGCAGTACAAGAGGAGCAACCATGATGGGGAAAGCATCAGTGAGTCAACCAGTACGCAGATGGGCAAAGAATGAGTGGATTGTGTTAAAGAGCACCATTAACACTCACACAAACACACAAGAAAGGAAAAAGTCAGGCTTATGTGCTGTTGAGTCTTTTAGCACACCGATGAGTTTACACAGGAGTATACAACTACTCCTAGTTTTCCATTAATGAATTGTCAATTCATATCAAGTTCACATATACAAACATTGATTCTACCAATAGGTGGGACCGACAGAGAACAGAGGGGGGAAAAAAAAAAAATCAAGAAATTTGAATTTCTATTTCTACACAAACATCACTTGCACTAGTTTCACATCTCCTCATGCATTTGTCGTATTAAATTGTGAGTCGAGCATTATTCTCAATTACTCAGCTGTTAAGTTGCTGCAATCTAATGCAGAAGAGCTAAGTTGCCTGTTATGTTAAATTGCTTGATTAGCAGGTGTATAGCGTTAATTGTGTGAGTCTTGCAACATATGCCCCAATTTGGCAAATGCTACGTGACAAAATGATTTACAAATAGAGATGCACCGATTTCAATTTTCTTGGCCGATTCTGATTTTGAAGGGTCTGACCTGCCAATTCTGATTTTTCAACTTTTCTTGTAAAATTTAAATGGATGTTCATAATAAAACACTGACTATTAAATATTCATTAAATACTATTTCAATTTTCTCCAAAGTCCTACAGGTTACAGCCAGGCCTTATTATAGTTTTAAATTAAGATTATGAATCGGGTTGAAGGCGATCTCGCAACATCATGGAATCTAGCGTGATCTCTTGTGGAAGCAGATGTAAACAAACCGGAGACTGACGCGGTGCAACAGTTTGCTGCAATGAAACTTTGGTCAGTTTGCCTTCTGCGCGTATGACGTGACCATCATGCAGAACTCGTGTGTGACAATGACGGGCACAGAATCGGATATGTGACACTGACCGGCCGGTCACCGGTCAGGGCCAATCACGCTGAAAACCGGCCAGTTCCAGTCTCTGGCCAGCTGATCGGTGCATCCCTATTTACAAAAAACGGATACTTCTGTCTCGTCACTTAAACTAATCAAAGTGAAATAAGCATGTGACCTGTTTTGAGCCGACTACTCGAAGGATTGGAATCAATAAGCAGAATCAGAATCCTTAAAACCCAAAAGACACCTCACCCTACATGCAACACTATGAAATGAATGAAATGATGAAATGATGGAAAAATGAAAGTACATGAAAGGATGTGGTAGAAACCTGCAAAGGCTTATGGGAAAAAGTATCACGTGTTAAAACTATCATTCCAGTATTCATTTCAAAGTCTGTATGGTCTGCAGCCTGACATAATTTTTGGGTTGGAGTTAACGCAATCACACTCTTTCCTTTGCAGTTGCAGCCCCAGGCGTCACTGTCCCCATCTGATCTGAGTTCACAAAGCAGTCAGCTAAGCAGCCTTCAGTATTCGCTGTAGGAGTCAAGCAAAGCCATCACAACTCAGACAGTTACATAACCAGAGCCAAAAATCCAGAGGTCTCCACTGCAGGAGCGGATGCTCAGCCTCCTCCAGTCTGCAGCACCACTCCCAGAGTTCATAGTGGGGCAGAACACGATACTGCTCCGCCATATCTTCTGGTCAAAAACTGTTGAGTTTGCATTTATCTGTGAAGTCAGCTGGAAATCGCTGAGGACTGAGAAAATGTCCTTCTGGATCAAGCGGTCATCACTGACATCATGTGTCAACATCTAAAACCATCAGTGACTATAGGCTATAAGCTGATACTGTGGATGCAGGAAAGAGAGGAAATTCAAAGCTACTTAAGAGAAAACTCAAAAGTTGGCCGCAGTCCAAACAGTAAGCACACATGTAACTGAAGAATCAGTGGTCAAGGTTAAGCTGTCTTATAGCAACACATGGTGCAGATACAGTTATTGCATGTGCCAAAAACAAATCTACAGAGTTCAATTTATTCCAATACTGCCATTACTCATCAGCTACAAGAGCTCCTCTTGCTGAGTTTGTTCTAAAAAGTTGACAGAATCCCCACAGTGTCTCTAAACACTACATAAATCTGATTGGTAGCTTGTGTAACAGAGAGGAAAAAACACAACTCCTCACACAAACCCCATTTGTCTCATTCCAAACACCACTGGACTTTCCAGCAGCAACTGGAAACTATCTGTGACAAAAGATCCGACAATTTCATAAACTTGACAGACTGAAGAGGAGAACTCAATTCATCTCTTAGGCCTGACTGGGCCAGAAAAAAAATGAGACATAGATTTCTTCTTCTTGATGGGTATAAATAGAATAACTTGACTCAAATAGCTCAAGACTACTCAATAAACTGCATTCCTGTGGCTTTGTGTTTGTTGTGAATATCCCTGTGTAGGCAGAAATGTGACCTGGAGGTGCAATATGAGCCGCAAGGGTGCTTTTAAGTGAGGCTGTCAAAGTCACAAAAATCAATTAATCGATTAGGATAAAAGCAGGATGTAACAATGAGGCCACTCGTAAATTTCAGACGCGTAGGGATCATACTGGGTGCCAGTCTGTCACTCCAGGGGATGATGTCTGAACTCAAAAACCACAGACAGCTGACCCAAAAAAAAGAGTCTATGCTTGCTTGTTATCCAATAGCCCAAACCAGTGGTTTTCAAATTAGGGCCAAGGGACCAACAGGGATACTTGAGTGAGTTATAAAGGGTCCCAGCTAAAGGAGGAATAGAATTTACAAACTTTTATCGCATTTTTTGGATGTTTGGATGACAAGGGAAGAAACATGGTTGGTCATTCACTGACTAGGAACAGTTGATCTTCAAACCTAAAAAATAAAAACATTCAGAGGGGATTCCTTAACACAAAATCCTTGCAAACTGGGGTCCGTGGTCTAATGTGCATCTATTTGGGGGGAAGTGGTGGGAAGTTACTAAGTACAAATACCTTGTTACTGATTTTTCAGGTATTTGTACATTATTTGAGGTTTTTTTGACAATTTTTTTTACTTTTACTGCCTACATTCTAACATAAATATGTGTACTTTCTACTCAGGCTCATTTTGAAAAACTTATTGATTCTTTTTCTTTTTTCTGATTTCAAGCTAAATGGATGAGACAACACAATAATATTAATAACAAAAGACGATTCCTTTGTGTATCCATTAGTGCATATCACACATGACAGATGCAACGAGACAAAAAATATATAACAAAAGTTGTAACAGGAAAAACAACGTAAAAGACGTAACCAAAAGACATGTGCTGTAAAAACACTAAAAACGAGGCAACAAGACAAAAAGGATCTAACTAGACAACGTCATAATACGAAAAACTAATTAGATGAAAAAGATAATAAAAGACAATAAAAACTATGTAAAAGATGTAACAAGATAACAAACGAGAAGGAGGATCAACCAGAGAAAAGGAGGTTCAGGTAGATTTGCACGTAAACAGTGCAAATTTCCTTCAGAGGGTTAGTTTTTATTTTTATACTTTGAGTACAATTCAGAGCCTGTACTTTTTAACTTATACTTGAGTATAAAAAAGGTGAAATTGTATTTCTGTAAGTCTTTTTTACACAACTTTCTGTACTTGAGTACAAAATATGTGCATTTTGCCAACTCTGCTTGTCATGAAAGATTTTGGGAACTCCCAACTTACACAACAACTGTACTTATATCAAATTGATACATATAAAAAAAAAATCCTAACTAAAATTCTACAGCCATCATAAAAATTCTGTTAAAAAAAAAGACGTCTCTCTCTCTCTTCAAATTTCTGACATCAGAGCTGAAAAGGGTAAGAAATAGTCTTTGTAGAGCATCATGGCCTGCAGTGACTGGTAAAAGCAGGGCACCCAGACCGCTGCACACACACTGAACACAGAAGCCTCACATGCAGACACATGCAGCCCCTGTTCAACCAGCTGCAGCCTGGAAGCCAGCACTGTATACTGTTTACATGCAAAAATATGCACTGCTCCACTGAATCTGAGCCAAACAGCCAGTGGAAAGAGGATAAGTGAGATTCTTAATCTGGAATTTAACTTTGTAACAAGGAAAAAACAGACATGTGAGTGAAGAACTCTTCAAACCTGGGGTATGACGAGTCAATATTATTATGAGAATGAGAAAATAGCACATTAACTTCCATTTGCTGACTGCCTCACTGAGAACTGAAACCCAAACTATTAGGATCTGTTTCAAAATCCAAATTTTACCTCATGCGTGATGCTGGCAAACTAATTGTCTTGGAACCTGCCTGTAATAGGATACTACAACTAATCTCACCTTAATCTACTTCAACTGAGGACAAAGTGGGTTAAGCTTGTCCTGAAGGCTTCAACAGAAGGTGCACGTCTCACACAAATTCTTTTCCTCTAAATATTTAGCACTACTAAGCAAGAAGATGACAATACAGCCCCAAAAAGAGGAAAGCCAACACATCAACAGCTTTAATGTCAAGTGACAAATCGGTATCTTGTTTGATATCACCGATGATGAACTTCTTCTGTGGTCTAAGTAAGAGAAAGTGGGTCAACTCATCACAAGCTGGTGATTAGCTCCAAAAGACTGGAGTGTGTAGAAGCAGAGATGGTTATGAGAGAGTGGCACTGGCTGATTGGTTTATTGGCTGACTCGCTTACACAAGGGATTGAGACACGACACACACAGGGCAAAACATGAAGAACACAGAGCTGGGGCCAAAAAGTAAAAGAGCATTCCTGTGTGTTATCAATTAATAGGGCAGTGCAGCATTTGTGTGAGTCCTTGTGGGCACAAAATCAAATGATCCAAAATGATCTGAAAATAACTGGGTCATGGAGAAGCAACAGAGCAAATTTATAGTTCCGGTTGATGCCAACAGCTTCTGAGAAAATAAAATTACATTAAGCACAAAAAATAAATGAATCAAAGAGTCTACAACTACTTCTCTGACATGGAGTCCCTATTTTTAGGGACAGCTGTGCTTTAAGCTATACAACAACATGTTCACAATGACAATGATTGACTGGCATGCATGACATGCCGTTTACAATCTTAGTTCAGCATGTTATCATTTGCTAATTAGCACTAAACACAAACTACAGCTGAGGCTGAAGGGAAGGTCATTAGTTTTGCAGGTATTTTGGCCATCCATTTCTGCATAATATGCAGGATTTTTCTGCCAAATGTATAAACTAACAATGATCTAAGTCATCACTATGACCCCCTGGGAGAATGTGGTAGTGTCTAATTCTGCAGAGACCCTGCCCTCTGCCTGCACTTTCTTATTTTCTCATATTTTGCTGTGTTCAGGACATTTCTGGGCTTCAGCATTTGGGCAGTGGTGTGTAGCCTGCAGACAATACAATACACAGGTTTTGTGGTTGGGTCTCTATTAAAATAAAGCGACCAATGGCTACACCAAATTCCCCACCTCTTTCCTCTGCTCTCTATCTGTGAGAGCTGCAGTGAGATGCACACACATGGGCAGAGCAGACTGAGGATCTGTATTTATACAAAATCCGGTTTTGGGCAGAGGTGGGGCTGCGTTTACTTGTCCTTTAGAACGTAAACACCGTGAAACAATCAGAAAATAGCAGTTTTTATTCCTCTGATTCACTGCTTTGTTCTTGCCAACGTGGTCTTTCACTTCATTCATGATCATTACAACAAATACGCTTAAATTCAAAAAACTCATGGCATTCAGTCCTATAGTGACACATTTCACTAAAAACCAAAAATATCAACCTGCTGGTGATGCGATTGGTAAAGTATGGTCTGTGGATCATTAATGTCTGTACCAAATACCATGGCAATACATTCGGTAATTGTTCATACTGCTATTGTTTTTTTATTGCACATGGCTGGATTTGGAAAAAAAAATAAAAATAAAAAAAAATAAGCCACTGACTCTAACAGAGAGCTCACACAAGTGACATCTGTGCTTCAGCTATCAGTCAATGAGACTAGAAAATAATAAATACATTTTTCAATACAAGGTGTGACCTCCAGGTTTTGCCACATGGTCGACTGTGTGGGATCATCACATTGATGCACTGGGATAATCATTGTGCAAGATGTTACACCTTTCCAAGAAACCAACAAGGCAAACACATTGTGTTTATTCATTGTAACATGGTACAGCAAAGGCTTACAGTAGGCTTAGATTTAGGCTGAGCAGCCTGTGGTTCAACCATGAGATTTCATCCATGTTCTGACTGACTGTCAGCTGATATGGGGGAATTTTATTTCCCACTAAGCCATGCAAAACACAGACATACTGTGCATGCCTGAGATCACATGAACTACAAGACAAACATGAAGGACGATCGGACTGCTCAGAGTTGACAGAGCGCTCTCTGTGTAATTAGTCTGTGTACACATAGTGAACCTCTGAAGGAGACTTCAGTATTATATAATGTACCTTTCCTGGCCAAACCAACATTGTCCACATGTCGTCTTCACGTGCGTCTGGTGACATGATGGTGTTTAATGGCATAAAAAGTAATGCATTTCTTAACAAAAAGAGAAGACAAACAAAGATATGTTCTCGTTTAAGTGCTCTTCTGCATTAGCGTGCAGCACACACAATAACTCCAGAATAAAGTGAAGAGTGCCATTAGTACAGAGCTCACTCCCACTCACTCATGCTTAGTGCATCACAGGTCAGGGCTCAATCACTGGGACAAACAATTGAAAGGATGTCACATATGATGTTATATTTGGATAAGTAAAAATGTTTTTTTTACAACTTCCTGTGTAGGTGCTGAGATCATGTTCCTTTTTAGAGGCAAGTTTATTTTGTGTGTGCATGTCTACACACACCGAAAAATCTAAAGTCTAAAATCACATCTGGTTCCCATCTGTACCTGCTGAGCACCACCTTATTCACATTTGTGACAGACCAAGCAGATTTCTACCAGGTACTAAAGAGAAAAAAGGTCCGACATGCAAGAAAATAAAACCACTTTTTACATTAAAAGGGATAGTTCGGATTATTTAAACTGAGGTTGTATGAGGTACCAGTTACAGGAGATAGTGGTTGGCATGACCCCCAGTTAGGAAAAACAGAGGGGCAGCAGTGTGGAAGGTAGGGGTGGCAGAAATGAATCGATTCTCTTAAGTATTGTGATTCTTTTTACGATTCCTAAATTGTTTCTTAAATCCCTGAATAGATTTTTTAAATATATAAATGACTAGTGCTTGGTCTGTTAGCTTGATGCTAACACATGATGGGAATTTCCATTGACACGCTAACAGAAATTGGTATCACAATTGCAGCAATATCATCTCAGACATACACGTTTTACTTCACGTGCTTTATTTATTGTTCACTACTTGATGAGCAGGAACAGCTAAATGTGGAACTTTACTTCAGAAAGAATAAACTTTTTAATGAATTTGAAAATTCTAAATTCAAAGACTGACTGACTTGTGATGTGCATTGTTGTTGGAAATATGAATCATGATACACAGTCTCTCAAAGTCTGAAGGTTCTCAGTCATCTAGGTCATGGTATTCGTGGAAAAGGTTGTTGTAGGCAACTGGACTTGGTAGAGTTCTTGAAGACATTTTGCTTCTCATCCAAGAGGCACTGAAGGAACTGAAGAAGCTTGGATGAGAGGCAAAACGTCTTCATATTCATAACACTAATACTAATACTTAAGAATCACAATACATATTGAATTGGCACCAAAGTATCGTGATTGTATCGAATCAGGGCATAAGCATATTGTCCCAGCCCTTGTGGAAACTAAGCGATGTACTGCTGTGGAGAGGGTCAAATCTTGGCAAAATGACTGATTTTGCCTAGGGAGTTCGGTTGGTTTGGAGAGAGCAAGTTTTGGCTTGTATAATGACAGCTTCCCATCAGAAAAGCCAGTCTGACAGCAAAGTAAAGCAGTGAAAACATTTGAAATACAGCATACACTTAAACTGATGTTGATTTGGCTAAAACACCCTATGTTGCTGACCCTGTTCACAGCAGTTCATTGCTCAGTTTCTGTGCTGGTACTCCTGTCAGCCACCATCTCCTACAGGTGATACACTGCCTATAGATAATTATCCCATACAACCCCACAAAATCTGAATTATCCCTTTAATCTTATTGTCTTCTTCCATACAGCTCGATATAGAGGAAATGTTTTTCTCAATATTACAACACAGTGGCTGCACATGCCTATTTGTGATGTAATTGCTCACTAATAGCATCAGTGAAGGACAAGCTGTGAAAACAGATTCTGAAATAGAGTTGTCTGTGGTAACATGACAGTTGAACTAAAAAATTCATGGAATGAAAAGAAATCTGATGACTAAGTTACAAATCAAAAGATAGCAGAGTCTTTCTTGAGTGTAATAAACTGCTGGAACTCCAAGTGTCTAAAGAGACTGTGATGTGAAACTCACCTCTAATGACGTGGGGCCTGATTCATATTTATCTGTAATGACAGAACACAGAGAGAAAGAGTTATTAATGCTCAAACACTGTGGTTATTAATTGTGCAAGTGGTAATTTGCAACAGACAATGAGCAAATCAAACACACCCTTGTAATTATTTATGTGTGTGTGTACTGCAGGGTTATTCAAAACATCTTTAAAGTGAACTGACAGAGATAACTCATACCTCACAGAGTGTTACAGAACATAAAATATTAAACTTATCGTGCTTCGGGGAGGAGACTAAATATAGTGGGAGCTGAAAAGCATGATTACTGACAGCACCAACATGACCGTGAAACTGGTGAGTGAATAAATGATTATGTTTTCCCTGCAGTCACTGCTGTACACTGCCTGAGGCAAATTGAGGTGTCAGAACAAGCCGCTGGGGGCTGGTTACAGCAATAGGACTGTTCATTCACACTAACAAGAAAGTCAGCCAACCATTGCCTCCCATTCATTTCCCTAAAGCCCCCTCTCAAAATGGAAAGTCAAATTGAAGGAAGCAATATCCCAAATTTGACTGGGATCATTTTTTAGACCTCAGCATTGGTTGGGAGTGTCACAGTACTCCAAAACCACAATTTGATTTGACTTAAACAATTTTACATTTTGCACTGATGAATACATCATTGTTAGACTATCAAGTCTTGACTTGTAAAGATCAACAGATTATTGGTTTTATGCCCTGACAACTGTCATTAACATTTTCAAACTGTTCTTAAAGTTTATATGATATCAAGTGTGATATAACAGCCGGTAAGCTACTCTGTGTCGTCTTTGAAGTGTTGTTTTTTTTTCGTCGGACACACGCTGGATGCCACAAGAGGGTGGAGGTGGAGGGAAAACAAACACTTGGAGACCTGCCGATCCTGCCTTTTGATTCCATTCTTGAAACTGAAAGCTCATTTCAATCATTTTGCAATTTAATATTGAAACTGCAACACTCCAAGTGTCTAAAAAAGTCCAGTACTGGTCGGGTTCTATTCACTATAAAACTTTTTAAACAATACAACAAATCACAGGAACTTAAATGTCCCTTATTGGACAAAAGATAAAACAAGCACAAAAGCTTTGACAGTCTTATCTCTTGTTCTCATACCAGTTTTACAACACACCTGTGCTTCTAGATTTTCGTGTACAAGTTAAAGTACATACAGAGTTCACTTTCATTTTTGACAGCTAATCATTCGCAAATAGCGATTGGAACACAGGATAAGTGCCAGAAAGAGTATCATCAGAGGTTAAAGTACAAACAGAGCAATTATCTGTAGACTTTAACTCCAGTCCAGACTATGAAATTAGGTCTTTGCTTATAAATGAGACTCTTTGGTCAGATGTGCAATCTCTCTGAATGCTAGGCCTAATATAAATAGCCCTGTCACAATAGCTGCTTTTGATGGACAATATATTGTCCCAGAAATAATTGAAATAAATGATTGCGACATTTTAAAACCTTTTTAAGCCACTGATATAATGATCATATAAAAATATTGCAAGTAAGAGCAATGCCCTTTTAATTCTTAAGAATATTCAGACACTTGAAAGTGGAATGTGAAAAATAAAACTATCAGAAAAATGTGTCTTTTTCTGTTCTTTCAGCTTATAGATGCTATGAAAAAAGTTAATTCTGGCATCATTTTGGCCAAAAATGTTAGTGACATTCTTATGTAAACAAACATGCATGTAAACAAAAGAGCAATACTGAGGTCAGCAAAAAATATCTGTCCATATATCGCAGTTCAGTTTAATTTCTATCAATCGAAGGAGTAAACTTTTGATTTAACAGGAATTCTTCACTGCATGCAATGACATTTTTTTCTATACAGAGATGGAAAATATTTGTTTCATAGGGTAGCTCAGTTCTGTGCAGGTCACTCTGAATTACAGCTAACAGACCGAAGAAAAAAAATAAACAGTCATCCACCAACGCTCATCTGGGAAACACTGGGTCCTCTGTTTGTCCCAGCCAAGGAGAGACGGCTTGGCCAGGGCCCTTGTCTCTCCTAGGGAAAGTAAGCCACAGAGGGCATATTTGGAGCAGGGTGCAATGTCACCCGGACTATCCTGTTCATAGAAAAAAATATCCACCTCTGTGCTGTTGGAAGGGTTTCACAGACAAAATGATGATTAGATTTAGTATTTTCCAACCAAATTCAATCTTAAAAGGTTTTATCTTTTACCCATCCTCCAATCTAATAAAAACACCCTTATTTCAACTAATTTATGACACAATTACATTCCAGTTAAAATACTGCATGCACCAAACTCCTCTGTACTGTACTGAAGGCATGAATCACTGAAAATCTTGGGGTAAACAAGTGTCTCATCTTGATGCAGCATTCAGGCTACCTCCAGGCAACGTGGAGTGGGAGTGAATATTCTATGTGAATTGATCTAACGGCAGCAGGAGCAGCGAGCGTCTCGCATCAACTCAGCCCGAAATAACACTTGACTTTGACCGTGCTGCTTATTAACCTGATTCTGTTTGCTATGCATCACAAAAATACACACTTGTTGTGATTCCTTGCTAGCTGACCACAGCAGCAGTGTAGGAGTCTATCATCTTGATGCATCTTGATACAAGCAAAAGGTGTTGGCTAAATCATGCCTCCTCGCCACGCACTCATTGCGTAAGCACTGATTTTCTGCTGAGGGAGTAACCTCTTCAACTAGCCACTGAGCTACCCGAAGCTTAATAGGTCTCACGTCTCTCTTATCGCCAGGCCTAATAAGAATCAGGACAGCTGTCCCAAAATACCTCAGCCAGCGGCCAGAGGAGCAGCAAGAGGACTCTCCCCATAATCTCCAAACTCATCTGTAGGCAGACTTCTAAAGTCTCTGCATCTAATCATCACGTTTGTTCTATTTCTGGCAGTGCCAAGATTCTCAGCAGCGCTGGCTCAATGCGTTTATACTGAGTGTGTAATTTCCTCATACACAGCAAAGCAAACACGACTGGTGGGTTAAATATGCTGAGATGAGATGAAGGAGAGCTGGACTGAGGGGTTAGCTGAAGAGAAAGACTGGGGGGGGAGGGGGAAATAATAAGTTCCCAGGAGAGACAGGACATAACCTCTGCGCCTGAGGCTGTGCTGACAGCCACACCTCCTCCTCCCACACCCAACTTTATCGCTCACATATTAATGGAATGCAGTTAAAGACGACACAAGGCTTTGAGACACTCTGTACAGCTCTTTACACACCTGAATCTGTGTACTGAAACAAACCTGTACCTGGAAGCTAATCTGAATAGAGAATTTGCTTTAAAAATACATCACAAGGTCTCAGTTGTTGTTAAAAGCATACAGAGCTGTTTTGGTGTTTTGTGTAATCTGGAACTATTTTACACCAAAGTTACCAGGTGTTCACTGAGACACAGATGTAATGGTAGTTTTGTCAGTAGTTGATTGCTTTAAAATCACATTCCAGCTATAAATTTATGTTCCATTATTGAAAGACAGCAGGGTCAAAGTCATTTGGACAGAAATTATTTGATGGGGTCTTTTAAATAGAGTTGCAATGACTATTCAGCTAATTAATTAAAAGAAAATTAGTTGCCGGCTATATTGATATTTGATGAATTGTTTGATTTTGCTGGTTCAGGCCTCTTAAATGAGACAATTTGCTGTTTCTCTTTGCCATTCATGATAGTAAATGAAGAGTCTTTGGGTTCTGGACTGTTGACTGGACAAAATAAGCAACTGACGATGTCACTTTAGGAGAAAGTGTGATAAGCATTTTGTCACAATTTCTTGACACTATAGATTTAACAGTCAAGAAAATAATCAGCAGAATAATCAATAACTCAAAGAATTGTTAGTTGCAGCCATACTTTTAACTGCATATCCCCATCCAGGAGGCCAGACAGGTAAATTGTCGCTAGGTAGATTAGGGAGGAAACTGATAGCGATATATGAATTGCTTGGTCTATAAAATGTCAGAATATAATTGAAAATCCAAGGTGACGTGTTCATATTGCTTGTTTTGTTCAACCAACAGTCCAAAAGCAGAGGGTATTCAATTTAGCACCATAGAAAGAAACCAATGAAAACAATCAAAAATTGACATTTGAGAAACTGATACAAGAGAAATACAGATCTTGCTTAAACGTAGAACAAGACAGAAGTCAGTGGGCCAGTATTATAGACACATAGCAGGGCTATTTTAGCTATTTAGCTTTATTATTATTTTATGGGCAACAGCAGCAATGTATATCTGACCCCTTTTCTTAATTTAAATAGTTTAGTTTGATTTTTTATTGCAGTTATCTAATATTCTTAAAAGTGCTATTTTGGACTATAATTACAGAATAAAGTATATCAGCCAATATATCAATAACAAGATATATTTTCCTACCTATAGTTGGCATCAGCCCCAAAAATCCAGTATTGACTGGGCTCTAGTCCAAAAGGAAAACTTAGAGAGTTGGCATATATTCAGATGAGGAGCTGGTACCACTGAAATGTGGACATTTTTGTTTAATATTTGATTTAAATTGCTTAGAGAATTATTGTTAATGGGTGCTAATTAATTTTCAGTCAACTGCCAAATCAATTAGCTTAATCATTCCACCTCTGAGTGAACATGGGACACAAACCTGCTGCAGGAAAATCACCTCATGAACTGCACACAGCTGAGGGGATGTATGCTATATATGCATGCAGGCATCCAGCTTATTGTTTTTTTTTAACAAGCTATATGAAAACGTGTTACCACTGTACTTGAAATCTCCCTCAGGTGCATTCAGTCCACACCGAGCACCTGCTCTGCATAACGGATCCCCCCTCCACATTCATCTGTGCCTTTACCTAAATGTCACAACACAAATAATGGGGCTGTTAGCAGCAATATGACTCATCTGTGTGTCTGGCGTTTTGCCACTTTTTCACTGTAGCTGTGATGCTGTAGTTATATAGCTCTGCTCTGGACTGGACCCAAGGTGCTCTGCAGTTTGAACGCATCACATGGTTCATTGTTTACTGAAGCTAACTGACCCCTCCAGGAGCATTTCAAACCTTACAGAAAGCAGCCATTGCTAACACACCCGTCTGAAGGAAGCAGTAATAAGCACCATGCTCATGATGCAAACATTAGGTTCTGTTACGAAAGCAAACCCTGTGCGTTAATAATTGATCACACGTCTATATTGGCATTTGATTTTTCAGCGGCTTTGCTGTGATCTGTAATGTATTATTTATTAACAACCGCACTGAGCGTCTGTAAACAAATTCACCACATGGCTGGAAGCAGACAGCCACAACAATATGGCCTCTTTGTAGGGATGCTCCATTGGTTTGGCCTGTGACTGATCTGAAGGAAAACGCTTCACTGTTGGCAGCCTGTTGCGATAATTTAGCAGCCTGTGTCGTTTCTCAAACCGGACAGATGTTTGAAGGGTTTCGATTCTGACAACACCTGGCTGTTTACCTGTGCTGCCTTCAAAGTGCAGTCTGACAGTCCCGTCTCTCCAGATCATCACATCCCCGGGTCCCTCAATCCTCCTCGGATACTCGGCAGCCGAAGCCCCAGCAGACTTGGAGCTTTTCCTCCGGTGTTTCTGCGCTAAAGTCCGACAACACTGATAACACACCGCCCATGCCTGTTCCTCGTTTATCGGCTGGTTGTACAATTTCAGGATTTCTTCCAAGGAGAGCCCCGTGGCGGCTCCTCCGTCGCTGCAGTCCATGTTCACGTCCCCGGCGTTCAGATCGGCGGCGAAATCCCGGAGAATGGTCGGCGAAGTCAACATCCCGTCGTCAGTCCCCGGTCGTTTGGCCATCCTCAACTCATTATTACCACATAACGTTATGGGTAAAAAAACAAACAAAAGGGAGTTGTCGGATGATTCTTTTTTCGGAGTCGCTCAGGTTCACAGTGACAGACGTTAACCTCTCAATCAACTGTTTTACGTCCTCAGTGAGGAGAGAACGAAGAGCACCAACGGCTCAGCTACCTGACAGCACGTTCCGCGTGGTCCTAGTGTCCGCCAGCTCACTGCACACTGACACTGAAAAGAAAAAAAAAAACTGCCCGCGGAAATCGTCACTTTATACGCCACAGAACTTCCGTCATCAGGTGCGTAGGCAAAATAATAATAATAATTAAAAAAGACATAAATAATGCACCACCTACAGCTGTAGGATACCAGAAGCCTGGAAAACATACAGATTTAAATTAAATGTATGTTGCTGTTTTTTTAAAACTTCGACATCCGTCTCAGGTCTACAAATATTGTATTGTAATTTTAACTTAACTAAAAATTGATTTTTAATCACATTTGTGCGGACATTTTGTCTTATCCAAAATCTTTTGGACTGCAGTTATAGAAACAGGTGTACTGACATTTTTTTTTTTTTTTAATTCAATTCGTTTGGGTAATTATTTATTGATTAATCTATTTTTTTTTTTTCACATTTTATGTTTGTTTGTTTTTTCCAAATCATTATTATTTAAATTATTATATATTTTACCTTCTTTCTGTCAAGATGTCTATCTGTTAATCACTAACAACTGTAAATGGACTGAGTGTTTCCTTATATAGCCTATAGACTAAATGCTATATTGTCCCATTTATATTGCAAGAAACGTACTTATGCGATAGCACAATCATCTCTTCAAGTAGGCTATATTTATCTGCTTTGTACATTATATATCATGGATTGAAGTTTGCTACTTGTGGTCACTATGTATTATTGGATCTGTCTGTGCTGTTGTTCATGTGTTGAAAAACATAATGAAAATATTGTTCTGTAAAATTTCCAAAATTTTGGCCCTATTAAGTGATTGTCTCTGTGGTTAAAAAGTAAATTATTAACAGTTAATACATTTTATGTGACTTAATTCTACTCTGCTATTTTTATTTTACAATTGCAGTTACTTGATTTCTGGATTCATTTTGCATAATGTATTTTTAATGCAATCTCTTTAATTTCCTTAATTCTGATTTAATTTTTTAAAATTCTCAGTTTTTATTACTTCATTGACTGTTTCTTTTGGTGGCGTGTGACACCACTGAAGTCTCATTTTGGAGATTACTATTCAAGGTCTATTAAACATAGAATTGTGTTAGGCTATAACAAGCCTCAATTTAGTTTTAAAACTTTAACTGTTAATGCTTAAAATAACCTTTGACTTCTGATCCACCTACACACGTTTACTTCTACTTTACCAAAGCTCTGTCTCCTGCTGGCTCACATCTGATTGTCAAGATTTTTACATCACTGCATTTATTGAACATAATTATTAGCAGCCATTTATCTTAGCAAATTACATAATCCAACAAATTGCTGCTGCCTAATGACTAATAGACCTATTAAAGTCCCAAATTATTAATGTTTTGCTGCCAACAATTTAATTACAATTACAATATAAGGGCTTGAATTTCACAGCAACATATAAAAATATATGCATATGTATATATGTAAATATTTAACTGCTTTTTGTTGTTTTTGTAGCTGATGATAGCAAACAAATACAATTACTGTAATAAACTAATGGCAGAATTAGATCTAAAAGTATTTAAGTGGCTCTTTAAGTATACCGAGACATGTCAATGAATTAATAGTAAATGACAAATAGCAAGATACTAGTGATGTAGGCTGATTAATTCAGCTGCAGCTAATAAGAAATAACTTCACATATCACTCCTGGGTTTGATAACTTAAGAAGCTGACAACCATTTTAATTCAAACAAGAAAAAACGTGGCAGATCCTGTGTTCAAATCTTCTCCATCACAAAAGTTGACCTCAACTCTTGACGAGCAACAGTTATCACAAGCATAACATGTTCACTCAGACTCTGATTTAATACAGACTGCTTTTCAATTACTCTCTTGCAAAGCTGGCCTCTATTAAACGAATGGTTTCTTTAAAGTGGTTGTTGTCAATAGCAATAAATACTCATGAGGGCTTCAATTAGCAGAACTAAAGCTGGTGCACAGCGCCATCTGCTGGCCATGAATGTCACTGTCCTGATGAAGCAACTCCTGAATGTACTTTTTAGTGCAGGTTTTCTTTTCATGTGTAGCAGATAGTATTTTTTTTTATTTCAGATATCTTGTTGTTATAATGTTTGGCTGGAGACATTTTGTCACCGATGCAGAATCAATTTTAGATTGATTTACACATGCAGATCGGAGTAAGCCACACAAACGACACATCATAATAAAGGGTAACATCATATAACATAAAAGAAGGTTTAAGAGCACTGGAGAACATATAATACTAAAGAGAATTATAGAAAAAAAAACATAAAAAGGAAACAGGAGCAGTTCAGATCAAGATGAATTGTAGGCACATGCGGGTGTGTTTGTTTCTTTATCTTGCAAAGGCCAGAAAAGACAGTCTTCAGCCTTCAAACCTCCACATCTCAATTTCTAAACAGCACTTCAGGGTCTTCTTAAACAAAAAATCATTTACAGCATCAACTGAGGTTAAACAGCATCATCATTGGTTCCCACACTTGTTTTTCATTCACAACAAAAGGAATATACTTGCACAAAGAACTGAAGCGGATTCTTTAGGAACAGGAAGGCCCCACACAGAGAACATTTGATGTGCAGATTCATGTGATTATCATGTGCATGTGGGACGCTCTGTCCTTACTTTTCTTAAAATTGGCTTGACACAGTGGCACATTCCCTGACCAGCACCATAAGCATGGGAGAAAAGCATGGTGGAGGGCGCGTGAACACCTGTCTGCGAGCCGCTCTCTGCTTCACACATGCATTTGCAATGGCACGACGAAGATGCAGCATCCCGGGGTCTTTGGATGGAGACAGGTGCAGGTGCTTACGTTGTAAATCTCTGAGATCGACGGCCGAGATCTCGCAAAAGTCACTCGCAAACATCATCCCATCTTCTGGCGAACTGCTCGCAGCTCTGGCCGTCTTCCTCCTCACAGTCTTGGCTTGTCTTCATCTTTCGTCAGGCACGTTCCCAGATTCAGAGTCTCCACTGCTGTTGATGCTGACGGGCTGCCCGTCTTTAGACAAAGCGCTGGTCTCCTTTGATGCCCTCCTTTTGGAGTCACGAGTGGTCTGCTGTGAAAAGATGTAAGAACGTTTGAATGTCATGTCATTTAAATGTCACCAAACCAGACAGGGAGCGAGTGGGCAAGCACGTCCAACTGAGACCTGAGTCACTGAAGCTCTGCCCGTAAACAGAAGGTTAAATAAATAAAAACACAACAGTCTACGCTCTCGAGCCGCTGAAAATGCAATTTCTTTGGTCAGAGGAATTGATTTTTCATATTTCTTTTGAATGTTAAATGAGTCTTTTAAAGAACAAAGAAACATTTGCAACTCAGTCCTCAATAAGAGATCCCAAACTGAATTTAAAACATGAAGAATAAAAATGTTATCTGTCTGCTTCTTTCTATCTGCTTTTCATAGTATTTAAGCCCATAAATTTGCATTTGGAGCTGATAACAGTGTCTGCACTCAGTTGCTTTCATGCAGTTAGCTTTCAAGATAAAAGATCAGGCATGCAGATGGTTGCTTCTTTCCGAAAAACCCAGAACATTTTCAGACTACTTATTGTCCTCAGTGCCGTTGCTCAGTGTTTGTACTAACAGCTAGAAAAGTGTGGCCAGAACTGTCTTTGAAAAAGACACCCACATATAAATATTTACAAAATTTAGGAAAATAGTTTGGCTGCATTGAGGGGAAACATAGTCTGTCAACAAATTCTTCTTTTCATTTGCATTTGATCCTGTTTTCCTAATAACTCTGCTTTCTATATAACGTAAGACGATAGTGAAAACTAGCATTTATAATTTCCCATCTTGTAAATCCTTGTTTTATCTGATTATCAGCCCAAAACACAGACATTCACTGTAGTTTACAAACTGACTAAGAGGCGACAACCTCTCAACCTCTCAGTCAATAAAATAAGAAATAAGAACATAGTGACAATTGTCCATCAAAGTGATCAAAATACATCCCCCTTGTTAACCTGTCACCCAGCCTCTCCAACCCCCTAGCAGCAGAGGGAGTGCAGGGGCAGATGGGTTGTTAAGTTGAATATGGTAGTTTATTTTTCACGGGGAGCCACATGAGAAATTGATCAGGTTGCCACAGGCCAGATGTAAATGTGACATAAGGTTATAATAATGACAGAATGTCTAATAATGGAATAGTCAGTGTTCTATATAGAGAACACCAGCACCTAAATGAGTTAACAGCCGGCTAACACAATGTACTTCTACTTTACTTTCTGAATTACCGCTTGATGAATTGTGGGCTGATTATTTTTGTTGGCAGGGTCTGAAACTTGTAGTTGTGTGGATACAGCTTTAAGTGAATAAAGTTAGTTTAATATTATTATCATTATCAATAAACACAGCGATGACCTCTTCAAGAATAAAGGCCTGATTGTTTAACAGGAAGAAATTTGTTTTTGTTAGACTATTAATTGCGATATACCCAAATTCTCATGATGGAAGCTTTCAAGTGGGCTGGATCACCCAGGCCGCATTTTATCCAGGTCTGGTCTATTCTGACTAATTGATCTTTTTTCTGACAGAGGTTAATGCAAGTTAGCTTCTATGGCCCTGACCATGACTCTGAAATATCAGCAGACTAACTCTGCTGTGTAGTGATAAACCCATGGTGCTGAAGTAGCAGACAGATTTGTAATCTGCAAGTCCCACATAGTTTATACAGAGGGTTACTTAAAAGTAGGGTGGTCCCATTGTGACACCCCCCTTGTTAGAAGTTAATAAATCCTCTACTGCAAATAAATCTGCTGTGCATGCTTACTTCCCTAAAGCCTTCATGTTTTCTGTTCCTGTAATTTGGAATAGCTTGCAAAAAAGGAATTAAATTTCAGTTTCATTCCGTTGTTACCTTTTTTCTAGCATTGTCATCTTTTAACTTTTGTTTTATTTGTTTCCTCATCTTGATTTGTTTCGTGTGCAACTTTTTTATGCTGCCATCTTGGCCAGATCGATATGCTGAAAGCTATTTTTCTGATTCCGATTGTGCAGAGCAACATGACAGCACTGTGTTATGAGAACACCATCCTGTGCGTGCGACGTACAGTACAGTACGGTACAGGATGTTACACGCGTGTACAAACAGAGGCTGTTAGTTGCTGCTCATATTTAGCGGTCAGGCATGTCAGCACCTGTTACCAGAGACACCTACATCAGTCAGGGAGCGTCTGGGTCTCCTCTGGTGGTTGGAGCCGGTGGATGTGAGGGCCTGCTTCCCACACTGGGTGCCTGTGTTCACCATCCTCTTCTCCCTCAGACTGGCCTCCAGAGCTTTACCTTTAAGACAACAGTTAAAACACAACCACATTCTTTATTTTACATGAATACACTGGCGGAGATGGTTCAAACATACTCGGTGTGGGGGATGACAGCTTTTACTTGTGTTTTGAGTGGTTTCTTTGTAGTATTTTATCATTTTTGTGACTGAAACAGCACTGAAGCAAAATTTTAATATGTTGCCCATGATACATGTAATGAGGAGTCTTGCATTTTCCAGTAAAAACAGACAAAGGGTCTTACTGGTTGCTACTGGTATAGAGGTTTCTACATCCGTGTTGGTAAGCCACGTCGATTCCGTCTCTCTGGTCCAGCTCTCATGATACCTCGGCTCGATGATCGCGTCCGCCCGACTCCCCCCACAACCCATCGGGACAATCATCCACGGCAGGTGCAGCTGACAGACTGACAGACACGACGCATCCTCCCGGCCCCGGGTCTCTACTGCGGCTCCATCCGTGTCTCCATCGTCTGTCTTCGGCTGCTCCTCTGGCGGCGGAGGCGGTGGTGAAGGTTGGTGCTCCTCTCGACTGACAGCAGCTGACCAGCGTTAACACACATCTGCGTCATCCAGAGAGGAGGAGGAGGAGGAGGAGGAGGAGGAGGAGAGGAGAGGAGGAGGGAGTTAAAAACGCATCCAGTCTGATCGCTGATTGGCCGAGAGGGAAATCAACTCCAGCTACTGTCATCATCATCATCATCATCATCATCATGCAAAAATTTGCAGTAATATAAGTAAAAATTATGGGAACATTTACTTTGAGTCCCTTTATTTAATATTTAGTATGCAAACAGTTAATAAATAGTTACAGTATGACACTATAATGCAGTGGTACGTAGATAAAAGGACTTTTAAAAAAAAAGTTTATTAATTGGGATGAAACAAACACCAAAATCTCCAGGGACGAGTATAACACAAAAAAACTCAATGATAAGATATTTATCAGGATATTTAAAAAACTGACAAAAGTCCTTCAGCCTATTTCATGTGTACAGAATTTTTGTATGATTCCTCATATATAATGTTTTTCTTTTTCATTTAAAGTTTTTAAACTTTCCTAATTTAATAATAAACAAAATAAAAGTAACCAGCCATGACCTAAGTAGGTGCAAAAAATTGCATATTTTTTCTTTGACAATTAATGCTTGAATTATGTCATTTTATAAAATAAAATAGAAATTACAAAATAAAAGAATTAACCATTTAATATTGAGATAGATATTGAATATTAAAATCACAATATTTGATATATTGTTACATCCATATTTAACACAGTTTATTTTATAACAACTTTGTTTAACAATATATTTATTATCATATGATATATAATGTAGTTATTGTTAGTTTCTGACAAACTACAAATGAGTAAGCAACAAGAAAAGAATTTATTATAATTTATTAAATCTTTGTACTGCTTAGAAATGCTAAAAAAAAAAGTGTGACTAAAGCTAATTGTTTGTTTGTGTGTTGTTTTTTTTAAAATGCTATTCAAGAAGGTTGGACAACTCACTAATACCCTTTGTATAGCATTTACTATAAATACTATATAAGAGTTAGTTACTATATATCTATTAATTATATGATATATTATGAAGTTATAGTTTATTCTTGGCAAAGGATGAATAAATAACATTAATAAAAATGTGTTGTAAATAACTTATGAAATGTTTCTACTACTCATTAATACTAACAGGCCTAATAGAAGTTTGAGTTCAGCGTACATCAGAGGGGTCAGACAATAAGCCATCCAACCTGTAGCTGTAAATCTTCATAAGCTGCTATTAATAAGTTTTTAATAAATTATTTTTGGTTAAGATGCACTGCAACCACAGAGGTGGTGTCTCTCTGAGAATAATTACATATAATTGTATTAAATATTATATTATGTATAATTTATTGACCAGTTATAAAGCCAGTTACAACCTAAACTCTTTATAAAGGGATCTTTATTAGAGAGGTATCATAAAATCTATTTTTAAATATCTAGTGGAGAGTTACTGAGATATACAGAAAGAGAAAATAAAACTCTTAAAACTCAGTATGTGGATGGCATTCAGAGGAACTCATTTTACATTCTTCTTTAATTACCAGGTTCATATCTTTATATACATTATACAAGATTAATGGTGATTTCGAAGATTGTTTATATCAGCCTGACAAGGTTTATCTGCAGTTAAAAATCACAGTGAGCCAAAGTCAAGTATATTTCACATATAGAGCATTTATTTTTCACATTTATTTTAAATATGTGGTTCAATTTTAAGTTATACTGACAATACAGTATTTGCACAGACCTATAATTATATTTCTCAAACTGCTTAATATACAGAAATAATAACAAGAGCATACAATCAGCAAACATATTGCTTCTTTCAGTATTTCACAGGATTATAGCTTCAGAGGGGGAAACGATGGTCAACATCTACTTGTAAACAGACATTTTCTTACATGGAGCTAAAAACACATCACTTTCAAAAACTGAGCAAACAGAAACATATTCACTGATTTTAGAGGCTTTAAATAAATACTATATATTTAACATACATTTATTTTTCTCCCCATTTACCCCCACACATGTACTGTTTTTGATGCTATAAATAAAGTCAGGGGACAGGAAGAAATAAAAAATAAAAATGCAGCAGTTTTACATGTCCTTTGATGAAATGTGGGAATGTGGATTCACTTTTACAACATGGTACAAAGAGGGAGAGGCAACAAAGAAGAGGGTCCATATTTGTCAAGTGTATTATTCAATATGGACTCAGGAATGTAACCGGAACATGAGCAAGGAAAAGAGGATGAGAACAGAAAAGATGAAAAATCAGGAGTGGAAATAAATTAAAGCTTGAAGATGTGAACATTTCACATCAGAACACAACTGCTCACAAACAGAGAGAGATGATGATGGTGATGATGATGATGATGGCAGTGTATCTAGACTTTGAAGTCCAGCAGGTTGCAGTCGATCTTGTAGTAAACATAGGGGTAATACTCCTGCTGGCTCAGGTTCAGCCCTGGAATGTCCATAGAGGCCTGCAGACGCAACAGAGAGACAGAATTACATTTAATTGTTGCTTGTGTCCGTGTGTCAATATGTACAAAATAAATAATGGAGTGCTTCTTTGTCTCCCCAACATGAAGACTGAGCCAGATGTTCAAGGCTTCTGCAGGAAACTTCACCTTTTAAATTTCACAGATGTCTGTTTACACTTTGGATACCTGACCCACAACATGTCATAATAAGTTGCACTAGTGGAGAAAATCTAAATACATTTTTTATCATCTCACAGTTAGTTTGCAGCCAGGTTGCATCACTCATATATCAGATAAAATAAACAGTAGCTGTGTTGCCATCTAACTGAGCCTTCCTAAGTCCTGCCCCTTTTCCTTTCTTGTTTCCGGTACCTAGACATGCTTATGTGCTCGGCTTGTCTATGTTGAAAGGGAAAACAAGTTTTGAAGATGGTTAAAACATTTTCAAACACATTTTCTCGTATTCTTTTCAACATAGACAAGAGAAAGTTGAGCGAGGTTCTGTAAGACACCAAGGTAGTTCAACTATTACTGGAACACAAAGTCAAAAGAGGTGGGGCTTATGAATGTCAATGGTCAACTAAATTTGAAGCAAACTTTTGAAAGGTTCCAAAAAAGGAAAAAAATAGGTGCATTTCCATCAACTCATTTGGAGCGGCACAAAAAGATTAGGCTAAGTAAAGCATGGTTTGTGGAAGGTTGCAAACCAGAAACAATCTTTTTTTGTCAATAAACCTAAAAGAAGAAGAGTAAGAAGAAGAGAACCAGTTGTCTTGGCAATCTATGAAAGAAAAATGGAGAGAGGTCTTCAGGATTTTTTTAAAGTAATTTTACACTCACGTCAATGATGGCAGCACTGCTGTCCAGGTGTTTGTACAGGTCATACAGCACCTCCCTCAGCTTCTTCATGTTCTTCTTGTTGGGCTGGAGCAGCATGGCCTGGAAGTTCACTGGCAGCCCGTACCTATAAACACAACAAGCCTGTCAAACCACCTTTAAAGGGACAGTTCTCTCACTCAACTAAAAATCAGTAATTGTACCTCACAGAACATGGGAGTTGATGGTTTATTGCTGCCTTGATCAGTTAGTTTGTTTGTGTCATTGTGTGACAATGGTGTATTCAATCTGACCTTTTAAAACACCAAAGTCACACAATAACACAAACAAATTAACTGAACAAGGCAGCAGTATCCAGCAACTCCCATGTTCTGCAAGGTAAAATTATTGATTTTTCCAATGGAGTTTGGCTGGTTTGGAGAGAGGGGTATTTATCTTACATAACATTGGTCTTGTGTGGGATAAGGCTGTCTGAAAGCAAGGTAAAGTGGCAAAAATATTCTAAATATAGTGTACACTGAAACTGATATAGTTTATTTATGTGGGTGGTCTGGTGACCACCATCTACTATAGGTAATACACTGACTATGGACAAGTACCTCATATACCCACTTCAGAAAATCTAAACTATCCTTTTAAGATACAACTCATACAAACCAAATCAAACATTACAAGGATGGATGGATGAATGCACAGATGGACTGAAAACTTAAAGAGCAGCAGACTGATGAACTTCCTGCAGGGTCTTGACCTGCTCACCTCAATACTGACTCCACAAACACACGCAGAGCTTTTATGTGAATCCACGCGATGAAAGCTTCACTGAAATTCACTTTCAGCCATCGTACCAAAGGCCCCTGGGAGGATAGAGAATATAACAGCATCTTAATTATGTCTAATGACAAACCTGTCAACCTGCTAAAATGCAGTGCTCCCATTTCGGATTTAATCATAATTTCCTTATGAATTATCAGTTAGTATAATGCTAGAGTTATCTAAATGGTCACTGGTCTTTCAGCCATTATTTAAGACACAGGGCCATGTAGGTTCAAATTAAATACTGAATAAGAAATAAATGCATATGTGCAGCTTAGCATTCCCACCTTCCTGCACATACTGAGCTTTCCTTCTCAGTCAGTAGGACTGTCTGTAAAAAAAATAAATAAATAAATAAATCAGCAGTCGTACAAACTGTTTCTTCTTGTCAGTGGACAAACGTGTCATCTCTTCTTTGTCTGCCTTCATCTCCTCCTCATTGTACTGGAAGTCACGCACTGTAAACCTGGGTCAGGACACACAGCACAGAGCTGGCAATCAGCACATAGATATATACACACACATACACACACACACACTCAAGTGCACTCCTGAAAATGGGCCACATACAATCACACAGACGCATATACATAAACACACACAATGAGAGACTTCTGTCGTGCTAATTGGAGAGACTGTCGAGGGTCAACAAAACGGCGTTTATTATGGAATCTGTTTTTAGAGCTTAATAAGCCTGCTGCGTTCCTGTGTTTATAAAAAGGCAGCCCACTCGAAGCATGAGCTGTCATTACTACTGTTTCTCTGAGGCTGATTTCCCAAAGGAAAAATAACCATTCATGGAAATAAAAAAAAAAATCCAATTCAAAACAAAGCTCAAAACTGAAACAGCTCACTCTAATAAGCTTTACTGTACACATCAGCTCTTGTAACAGCTCATACTCCTATGATGAAACCGAACAGGAATAATTTACTTGTTTTCTCTGGCCTTGTGCTTGAAGTCATCGATGGCCTTCCTGAAGAGAGTGACACTGAACAGACCACTGTCGTTGTCCTCAAACAGCAGCCTGGAGGAGAGAGGACAGATCAACGTGAGAGATAGATACACACAGTATGACAGGTTTCACATACAGAATGACATCACTGTGAAAAAATAAGCACATTATTACATTAAGACTAATTTTTTTCCTTCAGGCCACATCATAGTCCTCATCCACAAGTTACTGAGAAGGCCTTCCAAATTAGCACTCAACCACAAAAGCAACAAAAGATTCAGTGGTTGTATAAGCTCATGTTTCATATTCACCAAATATTTTCACTGTAAAAAAGCAACCTCTGGCTAAAGAAAAAGGCCCATGGCTTGAGACTAATAGCCAGGCCTTTAACAGGCCCTGACACTGAGATGTGGCTGCTCTCAGCATATTGGTGTGCATATTGGCCCTGGCTACAGCCCATACCTCATCTCTTTTGTGGAGCAGTGTATACTCTTGTAGGGCGGGTTACCATAAAATTGGAGCTAATATGAATGCATATTAGCTTGAATTTATTCTGTACATTTTGAACTCTCCAGTCCTCTCTGTCCCCTTCATCAACACTGTCAAGATTACGGGGGATTGGTCCACAGAGCAACTTGAAACTGGCTGCCAAAGATAAACTCTACATGAAATCAAATGCACTTCACCTCAACTGTTCACTCAGATTCCACTGAAGATGAAACGATTTCCTTCCATCCATCTAATGTCACCAGCTGCTTCTCCTCAGTGTGTCACTATTGCAGCAAAAAGGACAAAATCCTTCACTGGCTTCCCACTCCAAAACACTCTAATATGAACACAGACCAACTGTGTTTGCTGCAACACAATTTAAAGATATTTTAGCTTAAGTTTCTACATCACCAAAGCAAACCCCCAGGTGGTTTCTCATTTCCAGGCCACATTGGAAGATAGTGCTCTATATCTAATCTGGAAATACCGGTTGCTAGGTAACCACACCACACCGAGCCGTGTCCGTCCAAAAGCCCAAACATAATGTCTCAATTCATCTGGCCTCACTGGCAAAAAGGCCATTTGCTTCCGACAGGTCAAACATCAAATATTTGCTATTCTACTATGAGCCTGTCGCTTTTCAGTTATGAAACGTTTCCTGATCGGAGTCAAGCAAGACGAGTCACCAGGGTGAAAATAAGAGAAAGTAAGGTGAGACATTTCTCGAGAAAATACTATGAGATGTAAAAAAAAAAAAAAGTGGCTTAATGGTCACAAATTACCATCAAAAACATAAAAACATAACTGTTGACACTCATCTGCGCAGGAGGAGAAGACATGTTTTATATCTGTGTGTGTGTGGCACACTGCATGACATTAACAAGAAATACCAAAATATCAATTAAGAGCAAACTGCCTCCTTACTTGGTGGAGCGTGGCACCACCATCTCTGCTAGGGTTTCATACGTCTTCTGCCAGTCTGCATAACTCGTCCTGGTGAGAGTGGAAAGAACAAGTTACGGTAATGGATTTTACATCTAATAATTTAACTTTTAAGGCTGATTCCAGAATTGTTTTGAAATATTCAGAAAGAAACCATCATATCTGTCATGGATACAATAATATGCACATTGAGAACCCTAACTAACTTGGATAAATAGATACTGATGAAGGTGTTCTTACTTTGGGACCACCACCAGCATGGTGATCAGGTACTCTGAGTCCAGTACAAAGTCCTCTTTTTTCACGATGTCAGCCAAACTCCTGGTCAACAAGCTCCCCCTGAAGGACCACACATGAAGGTCAGATTGTCAGGAACCTGGGGTCCAAATGCACTTTGTCTGGTGCAGAAGTTCTGTACAGATTTCACTAAAATATTCTACACATTTCAATATAAAATTTCATTATAAAATGTATATAATTAAGACAACAATGAACAATAAAGTGGGTCTTTTGTTTGTCACTTATTCGTGTAGGCCATGGATGATATTTATGCAAAGACACGTTTTTCATTGAAAAGACCTTTACAAGACGACAATTTGAAGAAGCTGACTGAATGTTAACATTTAGAACATACTGTATATCACCAGGAATGCTGAAATCCTGGTTGGTCATCAGTGAGCAATTTCTTAAATTGCAATGGACTGACATTAAGGTTGATATTACGTGCGGACAACATTTAAGACCCACTGTTGAAGTTAATTTTGTGTGATCAAGCTAAACACTGCTACGGTATATCAAATTACAGACAGCATACAGTATATTCATATTCACATTTTTATTATTCTTCTTATATTACTCACGCATTCTTCCTCTCCAGGTTCTGCAGGTTTCCCTTCAGGTTGTTGTAGGCTGAAGCTCTGGCCTTCAGGTCGTTGTCTATCTGAGTCGCTTGCTAGAAACCAAGACGGGGAGGATGAATACTATAAATCACTTCTTTCTTGCACCAAAACATATAACATACAATAATCCTTGCTGGATCACAGAGATATTAAACGTCTATGTGTGATTGTTTATGATGCTGTTTGTTTTCTTTAGTCGTTTAATCTGCTACAAAGGGGATTTTAATTCCTGATTAAATGATCAAACACTACCTCAACAAGTGGGCAGATTTTCCACTATACCTTAGAGATGATCTCAGAGATGTTTTTCAGCGACTGTTTGATTGGATACTTGGCCATGTCCCACTGAAATCTGGTGATATAGGTGACCAAGTCAACTGTAGAAAGCAAAGAAAACATTAAAGCATTAATCAGCTTCATTTCTATGAGTTTTGTATTTAAAATGATTGTCAATCTGAATACACAGCAGTGTTTCCTCTAGGATTTTTTTCAGCAGCGGCGGCAGGCGTTCCGTTTCTCTTCTTAGAGAAATATTTCAATAAACTCATCTGAAAAATGCAGTCAGTTGTTACATAATGGTGTGTAGATATTAACGTTTACCTAATACTATCAATTACTTTACTCACGTTAGCGACACTGAGTTGGCACCGGGCCAAATTAACTTAAACTACCGATAAGTTACGTAACGTAAGCTGGTCATCAACATATTGTGAATGTCTGTTTAACTTGTAAAATATATGTCGAGTTATCTCAAGCTAATAACTTACGCCTACCTCTTCTCCGGCCGGTAATTCGCTGCTTTATTGTTTATTTGTAATTCAGGAATTCGCTCCTCTGACTCTGCCCTGTCGCCTAGGTGCTTGACGTGCTTGACGACTGCACCCCCCAAACAACGCTAACATCATGCAAATGAGCACACGCAAGTATATTTCCATACTGAGCAAGATAGTTATCTGCAGTTTACCTTAGTGCTCGCAAGTACCCGACAGGAGTCTGTTTTGAAGGTGGAGAGATGCGGCGGTGGTGTATTTGCGTCAACAAAAATAATAATAATTAAAAAAAAGAAATTTGAAGGAGTGGCGGCTAGGATTTAGGAGTAGTGGGCCGCCACTCCTAAATGAATGTAGAGGAAACACTGCACAGTAATCTATGTCTTTCTCTGAAGTCTGATGATTAACGATGATTACCTCCATTAGCAAGCAGATTCTCCTGGACTTTATCTCGGCTGTCCTCTAGAACGTCAGCCATGTACTGAGCAACCTTCTTCACCACACTGAGACACAACACAAGAAAGACAAGGAGTCAGAAACAAACAAACAAAAAATACAGAGGCCATTTTACATTTAACTCTATCAAGTAATAAATAACATGTTGAAGTCGATCTTGATAATGGTTCAAAGTTTACCTTTCCACAAAAGTGTCTAGTTTAGCAAGTTCATCTGACAGACCCACTAAGACATCTAGTGTTCCAACCTGTTAAGAGACAAAAAAACATGCAAAAATAATCACTACCAACACTACTTGTGGATAAATTCCATCCCTGGTGAAAAATGCAGATGAATGTTTGACCTTGAGATCAGGGATGTTGAACTTGTTGTTGACGGACAGGTTGTTGGTGCGTGTGGTGGCCACCATCAGCTTGTCCCAGGTCTGCTGACACGTCTTCTCCCCCGGAGCAGAAATCAACCAGAATTCTGTCATGGCTGCAGGTCAGAGGTTTGTCCACAAGGCCTTCAGTGTCAGGAGGTCACTGAGGGGGAAGAAAGAGAAAGTGTATTAGTAGAGCTCTAATGTGATATACCATATACCATGAGACAATTAAAAACAAAAAAGTCAACTATGCCTTGAACATCTCTGGGTGAATTAAGCTATAATGGGCAGTGTTTAAAATCACCGAGTAGGACTACTTTACTTTTGGATTTGTATATGATTTTGCATCAATCATGTTGCACATTTTACATTTAATTGGCTGAATTAGTAGAAATCAGCCATTCTTGTCAGGTTATTTTATCAATAAATAGTTTGTACACTGATTTTCCGTAATATCGAGGATGCACACTATTGGATTTTTGACAAAATATCTGATATGCCGATATAATCCAACTAAAACATCCTTACTGTGAAAATTCTTGTGTTGTGCATGCATAATTTAAGTGACATCTCATTGGCCTGTCACATTGTCAGAAATGTTCATTTCAGGCCAATCACTGTTGCCTAAAACATTCTCACTTATCTAAACTGTCAGAGTGACACTGATGTAAAAGATCCTGTTGATTTTGCTCACCAAATATGTTATTAACATTACCTTCACAGCTCAAAATGTTATCATGCCATTTTAAATTTATAAAAATAAAATGATGCCTTCATATAAATTAAACTACCCAAGTGCATATAAAGTAGTTGACACTGGCTTCTACTAAAATGGCTACAACATAAAAAAGCTTTTTACATGTTAATGCATCAATAATAATAACAATGACCAATTATTGGTCTTCCTGCACTCATAAAACCAGTAAACAAAAAATATCTGCAGAAACATCTGCAGAAAGCCAGGTCAATGTGGCTGCTGTGGAACGATGTTAGTGCTCCACCTTGTGAGTTTTGTGCAGGTGGTAAAAAGATTTCAAGCCCTGGACTTTAACTCTCAGATATCCTGCTATAAATATTTGCCTAATTTTACTTAGTCACTATCATATTTTCTAAATGTAAATACATTTGTCATAAATGTATTTTTCTCTTTGATTAAATAATACAATTTCCACCTAAAACATGTTACAGGCTAAGATCCCCATGTATATTAGATTGTAATGTGCATGAAATACTAAAATTATACATGACTTTTCTTTGTTTTTATATCGGCATTATTTATTGGTCATCAGCTGCTCTGCTCTCAAAATATCAGCATTAACAAAACATATCTTTTGACACATAATGAATTCTTCTCCACAGCTGCATAAAACTTAGATACAGAGATCTAAATGAATCAGAGTCATATTATGAATCTCCATGTTCCTTTTTTTTGCTTCTATTTTGACATCTGACTCATAAACTTCCTCATATTCCCCCGTTTGTTTTCTGAACACTGCACACACACACAGAGTTTGATTACATCAGTAGAGACAGACGGGTCTCCATGTCTGCTGATTGATTGTCATATGATCAGTTTCTGTAGAGGACATGCTAAAAAAAACGACCCTTCTCCTAATTAAACACCATAAACATCACATGACTACAAAATGCTGCTCTTTAGGTTTAATTTGTCAATCATTCCCAAATAAAAATCCCTTGTAAACAGCAGAATAAACCTGGCTCATACATGGTTAAAATCACTGTTAGCTTGCTGCTGCTGACACGAGCTTGTTTGCGTCGCATTGTAATACTGTCACGACGTCAATAACCGTCGTATTTTCCTACTTACCGCCGTGTTGAATGGCTTCAGGGTTTGCTCCACACGGTGTAATTCAGTTAAAAAGTCGCAGCTTCCCATACATAGCGCAAATAATAACAGGTTTTTAACTCAACGGTCCTTCAACAGAGCATCTCGCTCACTGTCAGCTGATCAGGGCATACCAGTTGTACGCATGCGCAAAGGCTGCTGCGCACTATACTGCTTTCACGTGACCAACAAGCCCTCGTTAGGTTCACTGTCTAACTGTAAAGTCAAACGCGGCATCAGTTTGGCGGTTAGAAGGCATTTACAACGATGATTAGATACACGTATGAGTGTGTGTGTGTGTGTGAGTGTGTCGATGATTATTATATTATTTGATTACTTTCTCTTTCACTTTCCAGGCAATTATGGTCAATTTCAGCTGCATCTACTTAAATAAAATACTAATTGCAGCATTTCCGTTAGTACTTAAAGGCAGCATGGGTGTTTGTTTTGGCAGCTCAGTCAGTACCTCTCAATATCGACCTCGTCTGGTGAAATATAACTACTACATTACTTAGGCTAACTGAATCAGTGTCTATAATAACAATTTCATACAGTGGACTGATTCAGCTGTAATCTCTTAATGTTGCCGGTCAGTCATCCTCACATGAAATTCAAGGAAACACATTGGTCTGAAGACATGTTTCTTTCAGGAATAATAAAAAAAAACAGACATATCAACCCAGTATTATCTTACATTTCGACCTGGTCCAAGTGATATTAGAGTAAAAGTATAAATCTTTGACATGGTTACATCTTCACCTGTACTTCTGTTATCATTAGAGTAAAGGTTAGAACTAGCCGACTAGAACTATTATCAGTGGTGGATAAAGTACTCAACCCCAGTACTTGAGTCAAAGTATAGATACACCTCGTCAAATATTACTCAACTACAAGTGAAAGTTGCTCAAGGGATTTTAGATACAAGGTCATACATAACGTTCAGTCACATCTTAAAATTATTCACATGTTGTGGAGGAGAGGTCAGGTCCAATATAACTCAGATAGGACTGCCATAAAACCTGTGGCTTTACCTCACAGATGATGTAAGTCATTGGTTGTCAACCTGGGGTCCAGGCCCACCTTAGGGTGGCGCCAGAAATGACAGGGGGTCCTCAAGATTTTGTGTGTTCTGAGGTCCACAAAATCAGATTTGCACATGTGATGATGTCACAGTTCAGATCATATGACTTACCATTTACTGGATTCCTATTGGCTGGCTACAAGCTTCTCCTGTGATGTCATGATGATGTCACTGGTCCAGAAGTTTATAAATAGAGGCTGAGAAGATGACATGGACTGAGCTAGTTCTCCAACAGACATTACTGATGTCATCGTCTGCGCCCTCCAATAACAGGGCTTTTTTCTTTTCTTCTTTTTTTCTCGCACAATCTTAGATTTAAAAAATTTAAATTTTAGGCCTTTAAAAGTCTTAAATACGTAGGGATTTTAGATAC
Source organism: Lutjanus erythropterus (assembly GCF_056507025.1). Lineage (NCBI taxonomy): Eukaryota > Metazoa > Chordata > Actinopteri > Lutjaniformes > Lutjanidae > Lutjanus > Lutjanus erythropterus. Next base: position 20,075,167 of record NC_139332.1, read on the forward strand.
AAGTAGTGGTGAACAAAGTACTCAACCCCAGTACTTGAGTGAAAGTATAGATACTCTGGTCAAATATTACTCAACTACAAGTGAAAGTTGCTCAGTCAAAATTTTTACTTGAGTTAAAGTACTAGAGTACTTGGTTTTAAAAATACTTAAGTATTCAAAAGAACATGTTTTTAAAAATACTTTAGTATTCAAAAGTACAAATTACAAAGTACATTTCTAATATCAATACATGATGTATTGTTTTCATGATGCATTTACAGAAGCTTGTAACTCCTGAAACCATTTAATGATGCACTAACTTGCTTGTAGAACCACTCTGCTGCACAAAGCCTATAGAAACACCTATAAAAACTTCAGCATAGAAATGCAATCAAAAACAAAAAGGACAGCTATTGTCACTGATGTAACTGTATTAAAATCACTGCATAAAAGCAGATTGAAGCTATGTCTGAGACTTGGTGAAAATTACAACAAACGACTGCAGGCTGTTATCCAGCAAAAAGGATACACAATTGACTATTGAGCATCACGTGGGCTAATAATTTTGACCCCGGTTAGTTTTGGGTTTTGTGAAATAATTTTGTTTCTGTGTGCCAAGTAAAACAATGTAAACATTTTTCATAGGGGGGGTAATAATTTCATCCTTCTCTGTAAGGGTCTGAAAATAATACCAGACACAATAATTACCTTGCCCTACAATAATTACTTTCAGAAATGTCTTATAAGCCTGAGTTTAATAGTATTAAAAACAGCCTACCTGTGACAACTGCTGAAAAAGAGAAGAGGGCCCAAAGATTTTGAAGTGATGAACTGAGCCGGACATTTAGCCCCAAACTTAGTGACGACAGTCAGCAGCACAGATCAACTGAAAAAGAGAAAATGAAGGTCAGTAGACTTGAATAATCTAAGAAAACATGTCTAAAAAGATGGATGTGGGTAACTACATTTCAAACTGAGGGAAAAAAATAACTCTGTTGGATGAGGTCTAGTCTATGAAAACATGTTTAAATCATGGTAGTTTGAGTAGTTGTCATTCATTACTTACACCCCTGCTCACCATTTTACAAAATCACTATGATGCAACAATTGTCAGCACAACATTTCATTGTTGATTTTAAATGGTACGAGCCAGAGTTCATCTGACAATTTACTGTTTGAGATTTTAAAGGTCATTCTCCCACGTGGATGCATCAACACACTCTGTCATAAACTCACTTCTCTTAAAAATTAACCACCAGACCAACAGCACACAAATAATCACAGCAAATAACTGGGGAGACAATGCAGCACAAGTCAGTTCAGTATGTATTGACCGGACAATGAAAAACTGCATTTAACAAGAGAGAAGGTAATTTTCTTAAGAGGTCAACAGAAAAAAAAAAAAAGAAAGAAAAAGAAAACCCAAACAAACAAAACACTTTTCAGGGCTTCAGTAATAAAACATAAAGAGAACTTAGTTAGTTTAGTTTGGTAAACCCTCTTCACAAGGTCTCAGTTGTTTGGTGACGCAAAATACCATTTAGCTGCTTCAGTTCCAGGGCATTGTGCATGCCAGCTCACTGTCAGACTGTCATGAGTTAGTGGGGCACTTGAATAGAACTAAGCCATGGTAAATGTTATTAGTACTGTAATACCTGTGGTTTCCCACTGTGAAAAGTCCAAATATGTGCTGTATAAAAGGACAGTTGTTAACAACATGTGAACTACGCAGAACTTTTTACAACTGAAAAATAGTAGTTATTACTGTCAGCACTTCCTGAATCACAAAATGATGTTTCTTGTTAATTATCGGATGTCATACCAAGCTAATACTGCCTGATATATGGTATCTGCTCATTCACTCTAATATCCTTTACACTTACATAAGTGTATAGCCTTACTTAACTCCTCATAGTTTGGAAAATTGTTTTATTCTGAATTTGGGAAGTGCTGGGCAATATAATGTATGCAGTTGTTTGTCTTTTATTTCAAGCTGCAAATTAAATTTCCTGTCTGAGGACAGTGAAGGCATTCAAAAGAACTAAGCAGAACTGAAGCACAAAATCTAATTTACTGCGGTCTTCATCATAGAGCATGATGTGAACCTTGAAACACAGTATACTTTATTTAACCCATACATTTTAAATTCAGTTTTATACTTTACACATTGTTGGATTGTTGATACACAGCCATCATCAAAAACTGGGTTTTGGTGTTTGGGGGCCAATGGCCGACCCCTGAAATTGGATTTACCAGATAGATTGGCTAGAAATACAGCTTAGCCGCTAACGTTAGCTACATAGACCAACCACTAACATTAGCTACACAGACCAGCTACTAATATTAGCTACACAGACCAGCCACTAACATTAGCTAATCATAACAACCGCTAACGTTAGCTACACAGACAAAAGGGTAATGTTAGTTACACAGACCAAACGTTAACTCAAGCTACACAGACCAACCGCTAATATTACATACACAGACCAGCCACTAACATATAGACAAACCCCTAACAATAGCTACAAAAAACAACTGCTAACATCAGCTACACAGGTCAACCGCTAATATTAGCTACACAGACAAACTGTTAACATTAACTACACAGACCAACCACATTAGCTAAATAGACCAAACACTAACTTTAACTACACAGACAAACCTCTAACACTAGCTACAGAGATCAACCACTAACTTTGGCCAGGTTTTAGCCGTGGGTTTATTTGATTTTCAGGGACAAACAAACTCAGGGTTAAACCTGCTCCAAAGCAGGGCCAGCAAGCCCTATGCTAAAGCCAGTGTTAGCCCACTTTGGAATGTGCCAGTGTGAAAGCGTTCTTAGCCTGGGTCTATCATACGCCTACATCTTGTATCATTTACAAATAAACCTTGACTTGATTTTCCCACTAGGAAAAAATAGATGTAGGAAGCAGTTTTAAGTACACAGAAATTGCTTATTTCTCATAAATGATGAATGTAAGGCCCAATTTGATTAGCTACTCCTGCAGTCTGTAACTCAGGGCATTCAGCATGACCGTACAGAATCCATATATATACATTTAATCAAGTCACTTGGTGTCCAGAAGGCCAGCCAGCTTAGAGCCTTAAAAATATCTCTATCAGGGTGCTTACATATAGGACATTCTTTGTTGTTTGCAATGTTTTCTAGGCCATGTTGTTTCGTGAACACAGTGTCCTTGCAGTTAGTGTCATAAAACAAAGATAAGAGTTATAGGGCAGCCAGACAGCTCTAAACACACATCCAGCATGTTGTTCTGGTGCACCAGTCCTCCAACACTAGTCATACGACTAAGGTGGCTGCAGGCTGAGTTTTTGTGCTCATCTTGCCAGTCATTCAGTGCTGTACTGAACTCCTGACCACCTTGGCAAATTAGATGATTTTTGCAAAATTAATGACTTCCTGAATATCATGAAGCATTCAGTTTTACGAGTGGAAATAGGCTGAGGGCTAGAAGTGAGTGTGACAAAGGCTTAAGGACTAATCAAGAAAATATTCAATAAGCTCTCGAATCTTAATAATCCCTCAGATTCCATGAGACACAAACAGGAACCCAGCGAATGTCAAAATATCCATGACCTAGACAGAGGCATATTTTCTGTTTTTGTCTTGATTACATGTGTAGTTGAGTTCAACAAGGCTGTGAAAACCGTAATAACATGCAACTGGCTGAGACTGTTGTAATTAGCAGACTTTTGACCCACTGACTTTCTCAACCTCATAACTTTCCCAGCCAAAAGGCCTCCAGTCCTTGTGCTCACAAATGTCTTCACTGCTCATGTTTAAAAAAAATCAGGGTTGAACATACAGGCTTTGCATTCACTAAAGATGTCCGTGAAAAGTATACCGTATAACTTGTTAAATTAATATTAAAGGGCATAGGGTCATATTAGAGGAAACAGTTTGTTGCCAGCAAACATGTGACTTAAAGCACGCCAACTTTTTGCATTCTCAGACAGGCTTGAAAAGAAGATTAAACAGAACAAATATTCTCAAAATATCCAGGTGCCTAAGGGTGATTTTTAAGTATTCTGTTTATGTTAGAAAAGTAAACAACAGCAACTCATTCTTCACAGAATAAATAGAACAAGAACCTCCAAGTGGTGAAAGAAAGAAAAAAAAAAAAAAAACAGGCATGCATGACAAAAATCTGTGCTGATAAATTATCAACCGACAATTTAATTAAAGTTCATTTCAAAATTATATTATTATTTACAATTACAAAGTGAAATTATAGCCAAAAATATTGTTCAATAAAAATAATTTGAATTCCTAAACTTCCTTTTTTTCTTTGCTCACTACATCTCAGCCTTTCTAGGCGTTCATAAACTACATGTTATATGAACTTGTTTTTCAAATATATGATATGATATGATATGATATCATCAGTTATCTTATCAGTATCAGCCATTAGAAGTGGCTAATTATCAGTTATCATATTGACTGAAAACAAAATCATATCATGAATCCCTAATAAATAAATAAAAATGTTAAGGAGAGTTAAATAAATACAATTAAACAAGGAAGGTTATCAAATGATTATAAATTTAAGAAAAAAAAAGAAAAAAAAAAGACCCAAACCCATATTAAGAAATTAATTTGTATGTGACCAGATATTCAGGCAGTGAAGTGTTGGAATATACTGACGTGTATATTAACTAAACTATGACCCTATGACCCTTTCTAGAAATGTCAGTCCAGCTCATCAGCTCATTTACACTAACTATTTCCTTTCCACAAGCAATGTTATTATATTATTTTAATTATTGCATGATTAAAATATTATTGTATCCCCCATCTTCATCACAATAGACGTGTTTTTAGGTATTCTTAAAAAAGTGTACTTCAATATAAGCCATACTGCAGAAGCACAAACAAGGTAAACTTTGATTTCATTAATCAGATATGTATATTAGTACATACACAGCCATATACTTTCACTTCATTTGTACAACAACAAGAGTTGTCTGAATTGTGCCATGTAAACAAAAGCAGTGGAAGTTTTGGCCTACTTGAGCGAAATGGGAAGCCATCGACGGAAAGTTTGTGGTTATGTAACATCACAGATCTACGGAGGTCTGTACGATATTAGGAAATACATATTTGGTATGTTCTCAAAACTGGTGAAAGCTCATTGGTGGAAATGAACGCCAGGCCACGCCCACGGGCCGTTGATTACCTTTTCCACCTCCCCTGCTCGGCTTCAGTAGTTCTCCACCCATCGGCCGATAGAGAAGACGCTACTCAACTGACGCTCGGCGCTCATCTAAACATATGGCAAAAACAGCCGTCTTTCTTTCTTATATCGTTGTCCCCACTACTCTTTAAAAATTCCGCCGAAAAAGAGAAGACGATTTTCCAAAACATTCTGGCCGTTATCTCACGTAAGTACAGCGAAACACTTCGGTTGAGTTCCTTGGATTCAGCAGGCGGACGTAACATGGCGGGCTGCTCTTTCTGCCTTCTTGCCGCACATGACAGACCGATTCAATGAATTCACTGTTTCTGACACGTCTTTTTGTTGAATTTAAAGCTAATGCTGCATTATTAAGCTGTCGTAACACGTTAGCCTGGTCTTTACTCTTGTGTTGTGTTAATGTTGAGGTTTGTTTGGGGGGGTCATTAACAAAATACGGTGCTAACGTGAGCTTCTTCCTTCGACGTGCAGTCAGCGGCCAGCTCAACGTTAGCAGCTCGGCCGTTGCCAGGAATCTCTCAGCAGCGCGTTTCCTCGCAATGGCGTTTCCTATAGTGGTCAGTGCAGCTGCACTCTTATGTTTTAAATGTAACCGTTATATTTGTGTGATATAGTTAGGCGTTTGTGTTTTATTTTGGTGACGCATCGCAATAATAATATTCAATTTGTCAAGTTGTGACACTGCTTGCTCCCTCACTGTGTTGTATTTAGACAGTTATCGTATCCTGTGGAGGAAGGGTGATAGAAACGGGTGGATGAGATTAATATTTAGTCTGAAATTACATACTAATTACGTGAATATTGGGTTAAAAGATCAAGCTACGTAAATAGTCAGGAGAGTTGTTTAATGTATCGATTGTGTTGGTGAAATTTTGACCACTGTGACAACATGCAGAGAGAATAGTGGTAAACTTTGCAATAGTGGCATAAAAATCAAAGTGACTGACGCGTCTGGCCATTTACGCTGCATTTCATGTAATTTTGCCTGTGATAAAGATGTAATAATCACGATTTACATTAGATTAGGGGGAAAATGTCCAAATTGTATGATTGCAGCTTCTCAGATGTGATTATTTTTTGGTTATTTTACTTCTCTGTGACTGTAATCTGAATGTCTTTGGGTTGTGGACAAAACAAGACATTTGAAGACGTCATCTTGGGCTTTAGGAAACATTTTCAGCATTAAATGACATCTTATGGACCAAACTACTGTTGATTAATTGAGACAACAATTGACAGATTGATGAAAATAATAATAATGGATGAGATTGGGAGAAATTTAGGACAGGGGGGTTTGGGTGAGCATGTTATATCAGAGGGATAACATTAGACTTTAACTCTGATTACTTGCCATGCATATTATGTAGATCAGTTACAGATTCTGAGGATGATGCACAGGGTCCTCACCATGTTTACAAGATGGACAAATCATTACACACAGGTGACAGGTGTGGTACAGTCATTCTAAAGGTCTTTTCAGCAAATAAGATGGTCATTTAGCAGTAGAAGCTCACAAACAAATTTTTTAGATGTGGCGGCTGCACTCTGTCATCTGGTATAAAACGGTTTAAATGACAACAGTCCATTATTTATGATAACCTAATCCCTGAAATAGTAAAAACCTACTAATACTCTGACATATTTTGCAAAAAGCACCAAGACCGTTTTAATATATGACGGCAGGAATTTGGGCATACGGAGGTGATTTGATCTGAATATTTTTGCAGATTCATATGTTATTCATTAATATTATTTATTACGGTATGTTTAATATTTGGGACAAACAGGATAGGATTCCGGATTTCAGACAACAGCTTGTAATTAGGGACTGTCGTGAAATTTTCAGGACGTCTGGTCATCTTATGGACAAGCCTAGCAATACACACTGCATTTCATGTGATTTCGCTTGTGATAAACACATGTACATGTCTTTTCTGTGTTCATAAGTAATATTGTGTGTGTTTATCCCTCAGGGCTCCCCCGTATCTGCACAGGTGTATGAGCGCTACCCAGAGGGCCTAGGGGCGGCTCTTTACAGGGAGCACTTTGACTTCAACGCTGAGCCACCTTGGGATCCTAGCTGATAGCGGGACAGGTCCATCTCCTGACTTGTCCATGTGAGTGACTCACTGTCTCTTGTTGTATGTAGAAAGACGCATGCTCACTTGCACTCTAACACACACAGCTGTAGTAAAGTCCAGGATCATTGTGCTCAGGGTAGACTTTGGTGTACAAACCATGATGTAATTAAACATGTTTGGTTGAAAGGGGTTTTCTTAGGGTTGGTTATCAGTAGGATTTCATTGATACTGATACTGTTTGTTAATAATAATACCTACTGATACTCTCATTAATACTGCTCATCATAATTTGGAGCAAAAATTAAAGACATGACAAGATTTAACAGATATTTTATTATTACTATTTTACAGAAATAATAAGATAGTGAAGTCAGCCCACTTTTTGACCATTTTACTCCGTTTGCTGTTTATGTAATGCTACATAAATACTGATAGCAGTATTACATTGCTATCATTTCTGCATTACCTCTGTTATATATTTTGTTGAATTGTGTGCTTACATTATCCCAAATGTTTCAAACAATTGTCAAACCTGTCATTTATTCAAGATAGCAGTTCATTTTGTACTAGCCGCTATTTTATAAAACTTTTGGGAAAACACGGGATACATCAGTGAAGACGGAAGTCTGCAAGTGATTAAACATAATGTCAATAAAAATAAACTACATTACTTCATTTCTGAGTCATGTCACTCAGGTAGATTTCATCAGAAACGTTAACAGTGAAGATCCCGCGCTACTTCACCATGTTATAGAACTATGTCTTTTAATTTGCCTGGTTAAATTGCTGTAAAAAGCTCATTGCCATGTTATTAACAGTCTTTTGTTTGTTTGTTTTCTCCTTGTTTTCCAGTTTGTTGCATACCGGCAGGACCCCATTGGCTCAGTCGTGACCCCTTGACTTGCTTATCTATTCTTTATGATTGTCGGCTTAGCGGAATACGGTTGAGATGAAAGGACTCGCTGACAAACCCAGCTACATCATTGAACTCCTGGAGGGAGGAGTGACCATTGAAGATGTCATTGATGGACACATCTGTGAACAGGCTCTGGTCAGTTCAAGTTGCAGTGGAAGAAATTCCCCAAATGCTTCAAGCTTTCATCCAACTGTCATTAGCGGTTTTATCGTCTAGACTGTTAGGCTATAAGGCTAATAGGTCAGTTAGATGTGATTTTAGAGGTTTGACCAGTTGTTTTCTATATTCAGCTGTCATTTCATCTTGTGTTACCAGGTGGAGAAGAGTGCGTTTGTGGTGGGCGACCTTGGCGCCCTGATGCGGCAGCACGTATGCTGGCAGAGCGTAGTGCCAGAACTGCAGCCCTACTACCCAGTCAAGTGCAACAGCAGCCCTGCAGTCATCGAGGTGCTGGCCTCCTTGGGCCTGGGCTTTGTGTGTGCCAACAAGGTGAGCTTTAAACTTCAGAAAATCACATTCAGGCAGTTAATTATTAACTGTACAGTGCTTCATCCTCTTATAAAGGTGCACAACATTTTGGGGCAATCACATTACAAGCACTCAATTGATTGCTAGTCAGCTGTTGACTGTTATCCTTCAACTTATGCAACACACTTCATACCCTTTTGATTGTGGCGATGGAGCTTTTTGTGTTAATTTCTCTAAAATGTGTGTCCTCTGTCCCCCAGGCTGAAGTGAGCCTGGTCCTAGAGCATGGCGTGCCACCAGAAAACATCATTCTGTCAGGTGCTTGCAAGCAGTTGGCACACATCAAGCATGCTGCCAAGAACAATATTCAGCATCTTGTGTGCGAAAATGAGGCAGAGTTATCCAAGATTGCCCGCCTGCACCCTAATGCAAAGTAAGATCAAATTAATAAAAAAAAAATTCTGTAGCTGCTTTAACCTCTGTACACGACTGTAAAACTGAACATGGTACCAATGTAATCAGTGTCTTGATAGGGAAGTCTAAGCTTTCCTTAAAGTGATAGTTCACCCAAAAATGAAATTTCACTCAATATCTACTCACCCCTGTGCTGATGTGAGGATGGGTGAAGATCTCCAGTTCTCAAAACACTCCTGGAGCTTCAGCAGAAAACAGCGTTGCAGCCAAATCCAGTACAATTGAAGTGAATGATGACCAGTTTTAAAATGTAAAAAAAAAAAAAAAAATCACTTTTGGGTGACCTGTCGCTTTAATGCCAAACTTACTTAATCTTAGCGGTACGTTTCTTTAATGTTTCGATCTATGGCTGATGTTTTTGTCTTTAATCTTTTCTAGGTTGCTGCTGCAGTTGACCACCCAGGCCCATGCAGCTGAGACCAGCATGGCGTTTGGTTTCTCTCTGAAGAGTTGCCGGCACCTGCTGGAAGCAGCCAAGGAGCTGGGAGTCCAGGTGGTGGGGGTGACGTTCCACATCCCCACCTCCTGCCAGGACCTGCAAGAGGCCTACACCCATGCACTGTCAGACGCCCGCTGTGTGTTTGACATGGGGGTAAGGAAAATATCTCTTGTTATAAAATTTAGTAGATATAAGTGAACTCAAGTTATCTTCAGTGTCTTACTATTTATATCATTTTTCATTAAGTGTAACAACTGACTGTTGTTTCTGTTTAGGTGGATTTGGGCTTCAACATGAACATCCTGGACATTGGTGGTGGATTTACTGGCTCAGAGTTTCAGCTCAAAGAAGTAAGTGGTTAACACCTGTGATACTGTTGGGGATGCTTTATTTAGACTTGAGAGATTAAACTTGTCATCAATTTGCCCATGTTGACCTTGCTTTTAATTTTCATTGAAGTCATTGGGGTCTGTGTACATGTCCTGTAAAGACTTGATTCACAACATCTTACAGTCTTAGAATTTTATTTAGCAGATGCTTTTATCCAAAGTGATGTACATCTGAGAGCTGACACAACAAACAAACAAACAAAAACCCTAAATTAAGAACACTCAAGTGAAACTACAATACCTTCTTTAAAAAAGATAATGTAGTTGCATACTTCTTTAAAATGTTTTAAATATGTTTATGACTTAAAACGTGAATCATGAAGTTTGCATTACTTTTATGAAGCCGCATAAACTTCAGTCTGTCTTGAGGAAAATTTGTGTTCATTCCACTGTGAAAACCACAATACAAAACCAACATTGCCCCAATAGCCACCAATGCAAACTGTTTGTACTTACAAAACAGTGTGGATATGAAATAAATCTTAAATTACATTTCATAATGGTCGTAAAAAGCCTGAAATTAACTGGTTGAAACCTGCAGAAACCCTACAACTGAAATATATTCAGTCATTTCAGAGGCTGGAATTTTGAACTTTTCAAAAATTATTACTCAAATCAATTAATCAGTTAGCTAAACAGTTGTTCACATTAATGACATGATGTGTGATATAAGATACCATTACAAGTGCAGCTCTAGATGCTCTGCCATCTATTTGTAGCTCTAACATCACATCATTCGCCTCTCACCAACGGTGTGTGTAAAGTAATAGGTTTCAGATTTAAAGTAATTTTATGTTTCTTGTTCTTGCACTTTTTTTTTTTTCTGAAAACACTCTCTGAATGCATATCTGCTGTAACTTTGTGTGTGCAGGTTGAGTCTGCAGTCAGGCCACTGCTGGACGCGTACTTCAGCCCACTGTCTGGTGTGCAAGTGTTGGCCCAGCCAGGAAGCTTCTATGTGGCTTCAGCTTTCAGCCTGGCTGTCAGCGTGATTGGCAAAAAGGTGGTGACCCGCCACTGGGACAGCCTCGCTCAAGGTGAGTTACCTAATTCCCTCAGAGGTTCTCTTTGTCCTCTTTAGTCCAGTTAATACCTGTGTCTGCACCCTGACTGTGAATATGTGCTTAGAAAAGACAGATTGGCTTGTCTCATGTTTATTTTGTCAAGATCTTTTACACATGGCTGTTACATAATCATAACAAACCCATCAGAGGGCAGCCCCCACTCAGATTCCCCAGTTTGTAGATCATTCACCATGTTCTGTATATCTGACGTGGTCACCCACTGTATTTACACAGGTGAGAACAATGAAGATACCGAGTTCCTGTACTACATGAATGAGGGTGTTTATGGCCCATTCAACCGCAAGTTGCTGGGAAACTCCATCGCTGCCCCGTCAGTGCACAAGGTTAGTAGGCCTCCACCCAAGAGAGTCAACCCCATTCAGGTCTGAATGAAGCATCTGATAGCAGCTCTACTTGAGTAGGTAAAAGGGGTCATGCATTATGGGTATTTAAAGAAGCTGGATCAGAATTGCATAGTGAACCATAGTGTCCCATATGAAGACAATACATTGGTTCAAGATTTGTCATACAAAGGAGGTATTTAAACATACAGTGTTCTGTAGAAGTGTGATCTTCCCTCAAGGTTTGTAGTGAGTCAGTGATCAACAATAAGCCATTTGCTTTCAAGTGTGGATAATGATGCATTTCCTCGTCTATGCTCTGTTTACCTCACAATCATAAAATAACTGAGTGACAGGAACTACCCACCATTAAGTAAACTTGGAACTGTAGTTAACTAATACTGTGACAACTGACAGTCAGGGAAGGATGAACAAAGATGGCTGTTGTGGTGAGTGGAGGAAAAAAAGAAGGAAAAATTGAAAATAGGGGGAAAAAACATGTTTTATATCTTTTTAATTGTTAGTGAGTATTCTAATGACCTGACTTTGATTGGCAGATTTCATGATGATATTAATGAATAAGAGATTAACATACTTTTTTGCCAGGATGGACATGAAATAGGTCTTAAACTGTGTTCATAATGGTCTTAAATGTATAATCTGCAACATGCTCCTCAAAAAACTGTCATTACTTATGACCCAGTAGAAGTGTGTGATGGTGTCTGCAGTGACCCTGCCCTCTGCCTGTGTTTCCTAATTTTTCCTCATTGTTTCACTGTGCTCAGGACGTTTCACCAACCCAAAACATGGGTATTTGATGTCATGATGCATTTATGAACAGCTTGGACAAATCCCACTGTCTTTACCTTTTTAAAAAGGTCTCAAAAAGTCTAATATTTAACTTGATGAAACCTGCAGAAACTCTGATTAACTGTGACAGAAGGTCTTGTTCAGAAGAAGAGCAATCAGCATGATTTCTGATTGTTGCCCGTTTTGATGACACTGTTTCCTCTCTGCAGCATGTGCTGTGTGCTGAGGAGGCAGTGTATCCCAGCAGCCTGTGGGGCCCGACGCTGGACCAGCTGGACCGTGTGGTGGAGCGCTGCCTGCTGCCTGAGCTCAGCGTGGGAGACTGGCTCCTCTTCTCAAACATGGGAGCGTGTGGCCTGGAGGAGTTCAGCTCCTCCCAACTGCCCATCTACTACACCGTCTCCACCTCTGACTGGTGAGTTATCATTCCTTGGTGTGAACAGCTCATTAGCACGTGAGGTCTGCCACTAATACAGATGTCATAACACCTGACCTGACTGTCTCTTGGTGTTGCCTACAGGTACGAAATGCAGGAGGCCGGCGTGGTGCTGGACAGTGCCATGAAGAACTTCTCCATGGTCCAGTACAGTGTGTAACTACCCTCTGCCCCTGTCCCATATTTTATTGCACAGATCCTCCTTAGCCTCTGCTTTCACCATGTGAGAGGAGGGGTCAGCAGGGTATTTGGGACAAGGGGATAAATGTGGTCAACATTCCAGCCACCTTGGAAAATGCAGTGTCCTATTATTTCTCCCAGGAATTTGACTTTTTTACCTCTTGAAATTGTAAAAAATTGGTTGTTTAATACCTCAGTTGTCTAAAATTTGATCTGGAAGATCTTCAATTTTAGCTCCTCCCTCCAATGGACTCCAAAAATCTGTCAGCTAAAAGAACTCCAGCCCAAGCTCAAATGACATTATGCAACAAAATGGACGACTCTTTGGAGATGGGACCGCCTCAACATGTTTTGGGTGGTTTATTTACTAAATCAAATCCAGTTTACAAAATGTACAATTGATTTAAATCATGTTCTCTATTGATTACCTGTTGACAGTCGTGTAAATTCTGTGTCTGTTCAACATCAATACATTTTGTCTGTAGATGATTTTTTTGAAGTGTTTAAAAGAATCAATGCCTCATGTGGATTCTGTACTTCAGACCCCTCACTTTGCATAGTTTAAATGAAATTATGACAATGATGTAACCTCTTTCTTTATTGCAGCTCACCTCAATGCATTTTTATTTATTGGATTCAGATATTTACTGGGGCATATTCAAAGCTCCATCTTTAAGTGTGTTTTTGCCCAGGTATTATACTGTGGCCCATCTAACAGTGTTTTTCCTGATAAGATATTGATGTGTTTTTTAACACTACATGGGTTTAAGTGTGCTGTGATCGCCATTTGTGACCTCAATGGTTTCCCTTTACTCGGAAAAGGCATGATATTACACCCTAATGCACTCCCTGCCTCTCATAGGAAGAGGATAATCTGGTTTCAAAAATGCACAAAATCTTTTGTAGGTTAAAGAAATACTGTGACATTCAGCAACACAGCCCCAATTTTTCAGATCTTCATATTAGTGTCTCATCCAGGGATTGGTCCTTGTTCTGCCGGGATCTGAAAAACCAGCAAAGGAACTATTTCTGTAGAGTGCTTAAACATAAATGATCTGTATGTGAACGTCTGTATCTCTCAAGTGAAAGACATGCTAGTTGTACACAAATCTCTCTGAGGCAGTGCAAATGACTTAACAACATACCGGACTTTTCCTCATGTCTCTTTTAAAGTTGTGAGGGACATGACACAGTCTCATGTACAGCTAAATGTCTCCTGTCTGATAATATTAAAGAAGATCTGACTTAACTGCAGTTTTTAAAGAATCCTGCCCTCGTGTGTTACAAATGACTAATGTATTAATTACTTGCTTGTCTAAGGCACTAATGGACCATAGCCTGTTTTTGACTGTAAATTGTGCTTGTTAAAGTAATGAAAGTGATTAATTTAATACATTTCTGACTGAAATCATCCATCTTGTGTATGTGTCATCTTTGAAACCGTTTCAGTTCCTACATGTGTGTGCACTGGTTGTATGGAGGTTAGAAGTCAGTCTAATTCAGAACTAGGCCTAAAGTCTTTTTGCAAAGAGGAATGTGATCCTGTTCTGCTTTAACCAGTAGAAGTAGTAAATGTTATAGGCAAATATTTACAGGATTTCTGATTTTAGGACTTAAAATATCTTGAATTGTCTTAAATGTGACTTTTAAAAGTTTTAAAAGTTAGATTTTTTTTTTTTTTCAGTCTCTTAATTGTTTTTGGGGCAAAAACTTGAACTGATCACGCTCTAACAACAACAAAATTAAACCAACATTGAAATAATAACCATTAAAATTAAGTGCGTACACTTGTTGCCACTATGAATCTGAAATAGGTCTTAAATTGCATTCATAATGGTCTTAAAAAGGTCTAAGAAGTCTTAAATTCAACTTATTGAAATCTGTAGAAATCGTTTGTAACCATTACTACAACCCTGATTACAAAAAAGTTGGGTTGCTGTGTAAAAAGGAGATAAAAACAGAAATCAATAATTTTCAACAATGTATATTAAGTTAAATACTGTACTATAAAGACATAATATTTAATGTTCAAACTGAAACTTTTGTTTTTTTGTAAATATTTTATCATCTTTCATTTTGTTTTTAAGTTTAACAGAACATCCAAACTTTTTTGCAAACAGGGTTTTACTTCAACATCACATCATCGTTAAGATTAGGTGATGCTATTTCTGTATAACATTTATCCAGAGACCACTGCATTATTTTATGAAAAAACTGCACAGAAATAAATTAAACGAAATGTATATATTGATAGTTCACTTCACACTGGCTGATGATTTTGTTAAACCAGGGAGGTATTCTGTTTCAACTTTAATCAATTTAGTTCTTATGGCATTTCTTTGACTGGTTTTTATGTTCTCTTCCTCTCAGTAGTATACTGGTAGAGCATTTTAATGTGTTTTCATGACAGTATCTCTTAAATGTATATTAAAATATTGCAGAGTACTGCAGCATCATCTTCAGCCAGAAAAGAGATCATTTAATCAGTGAAATCAGCTGCTGCTTTGTTCTGTTGTTAATAAAACCTGGTGTGCTCATGGGTTTTGATGACAAGCACAATATATACTAAACACTTCAGTTAGTCTAGTTAAAAGAGCTCTGCATCTACAGAGTATTCTCTCCACCCTACATTACAGTATCTATTCATTAATTGAAAAAAAAAAAAAAATGAGTTGAGAATTCAGATCAGGTTGCTTGCTGGCTGGAGTAAACGGGAAAATTTTGGTAGTTTCCATCACTGTTTGGAAATTACCGTGCGTGTCCTGGTGTGTCCCTGAAGAAAACACTCATCTCTCACCTGCTTGTGTACTCTAAGTAGCTCCCAATAAGATCTTTGCCTGATTGTTTGCTCACTGAGCCTCAGCATCATTAGGATAATCAAGGAAAGATAGATGTGTACGTGTCTTATGCGAAGCCATTGATTTTCCTCTGGAGAAATCTGCTGCAAACTGAATTACAGCCACTGAAACATGTCCTTGTTTTATTAGAGAGGACACCGATTGAAGGAAAGCATTGCTCCAAGAGGAGACGTGCAGAAGCTCCAATTAAGTGTCTCATGTTTAAGTGTTTATCAGACGTCAACTATGTTATTTGGATTCAAAATATGACTACTGGATCAGATGAGGTCTTCAGTTGCCACTCACTGTATGTCAGCATGGCCAGAAAGGGTGTTAGAGTGTTAGAATAAATGATCATGGTGCATTTGATAGTGGTGGCGATGATGATGATGATGATAATAACATAGCAGAGAACTTATTGGTCTGTCAGGAACAAAGCACACACTTCTATATACACACACAAATAGACTGTGCAGTTACAAGGTTACAACAGAGGAGACAGATGTGAAATGACATGATTGAGGAGCTGCTCTCTTGATTCACACAGGCCGTTCGGTGTGACTGAGCGAGCATGAATGAACTGTGAGTGCTTGATTCTGATTGGTGGCTCGCTGATTGCCTCAACTGTAAGGATTCCCTTTCCATTCTTCATGTACATGTAGAGTTTAGAGATGATGTCATGTAATTCAGTTGTCCTTGAGCAGTCTTATCTTTGGGATGTGAATGCTGACAAATGCTACAGTACAACCATCATGACTGCTGTCACTTTATTCTGTCTTTTATGTTGTTTCTATCTATTTGCCCAGAAAATTGTATTCGCCTTGCCTGACCAGAGGGCACAATAGTGGATGTGATCTTTGGTCAAATTTTAAAATAGGTAATTAAATCATTCTAACACCAAACTGCAGCAGTTTTAAATTAAGATTTGACAGATGAAAAATGGCAGGTGTCACATGTGTGGGAACTGTAATGTCCAATCATAGCATATTATTGGTGTGGATTAACATCTGGGCTTAAGGTACTGTGTAATAGCTAATCAAAAGATAGAGTAGCCAAAAGTGGTATAGCAGGCTGTACACAAAAAAATAAGTCACAACGAAGAAGTCACAGACTGGAGTTAACATCACATTGTCACTTTGAATTGTCGATTTATCTCCAAACACACTGACCTTCCTTCGTAAAGGTTACGTAGTGGGCCGTAATTTGGGCAAACTTGGGTTTTGCACAGCTTGTGCGAGCGTGAACATGTTTGCAATTTAGTGCGTGAAGAGGCCAAATATAAATTTGTTAATCTGAAAAAGATTCAACAAGTAGGGATCACTAAGCAAAGAAATCTAAAATTGAGTATGCAGTGGAAGCTAGCGATTTTGGGTTTTCTTTTTGTAATCGTTAAGTTCCAACACTTTATACTATGCTAGCTAAAAGATATCTATCTAACCTATCAGTTTCACGCCCCCATATATCAAAATGGCAGTCGATTTAATTGCTAAAAAGAGTGGCCATTTTGTTTTGTTTTTGGAATCGTTAAATACATTAAAAACTTCCTAACTCCTCATGCTATGCTAGCTAAAACACTTCTAACCAACCAATTTCACTCCCTCTTCTGTTAAAATGGTGGCTCGATTTAATTGGCTAAAAAAGTAGCATGATATGACGTCACAAGTCAAGCCCCGCCCATTTAGCTCATTTTCTCGACAGCCCATTGGTTAGCCTTAGTCATGTGCCACGTGACTGCCAGTGGGGGTCGAAGAAGCCACGCCCCCCGACCTAGCTATCTGTTGTAGAACCCAAAATTCCAATTAACAAGTCAGTTATTACATGAAATCCACAAACATAAAAATAAAACTGATCACCCTGACACTCTGGAACAATGGTTATCAGTCTGACTGAAAGAAAAAAAAGTTTTTTAGGTTTTAGGCTAGGATGCCTCCCATTGGTCAGTTTGTGCTGTATGCAAATGAGGAAAGCTACGTCAGATCCTGAACTTGAGCGCCATTTTTTCCTCAATAGGGGAAGAAAGGGACAAAAGCTTGGACCAAAAATAACTTATCTTTGGAGGAGGTTCGCAAACATCACCTTTCGTATTTGACTACAGCGTTCACGCAGCGGCGTGTGCAGACAGAGGATGCTGCTCGGATGAGTGTCTGCGTGCAGCCCGGGGAGCACACGCAGCTTACCGACACACACAGTTGAGGGCCGGGGGAAGTGGAAACCGTTGGCCGTGTCGGAGGTGGTACAGCGACAACTAACGTTAACCTACATTGAAAATTGGACGAGGTAAATATGTGTGAGGAGACTGTGGGCATCCTCAAGTATGAAGAAGCGGCGTGGCCGGCTTAGTGACCCGGCTTGTCTCTGTCAGCGTGCTACCAGAGGCTTTTTAATGACTCCAGTGTGGCCAGCACACACACACACACACACACACACACAGCAGTGTTAGCATGGAGGGCAGCTGTGTGAGGAGACGGGGTTTAATTTTTAGGTGTTTAAAATTAAAATGCACACTTTACACTCTCAAAGTTGTCATGCCCATCACCAAACGGCTAGTAATCATGCAGAGACTAGCAGTGTGAGACAGTCACTGTGAAATCAGCTGTTGCACAGTCATTATTATGATATTTATGTGTGTTACGGAAAAAACAGTCCACACACTAGCTCACGCTCCCATAAACATCGAGTATACCATCATGAGACGTTTGCGGACTCTATTTCTTCTCTTTTTACATGCATTATTGTGAAGCACCTTTCGGATATTCGTGCTTTTGCAAAGTTTTTGCATTTATGTATATTACAACAGTGCTTTGCAGACATGATATCCATGTGCAGTCCTGCTGTTATTTTCATTCTGTTATTCCATATAGCAAATAATTATGAACTACATCCTTATCAGGGCTGCAGTTATTTTCATTGGTGATTAAATCAGTTATTTTCTTGATTAAATGATTTTGATGAAAAAAAAAAAAAAAGATGAAAAAAATGCTGATCAGAGTTTTCCAAGACCCAATATGACAAACTCAGATGTCCTTTTTTTTTTGGTCCACATCTCAAAGATTTTAAGGTTACTGTCAGAGAGGAGTAAAGAAGCCAGGATATATTCACATTTAAGAATTTGAACTTTTCTCACCCTAAAATTACTCAAACCAATTAATAGATTATCAAAATAGTTGGTGCTTAATTTAATAATAAATCCATAATTGATTAATTGTCCACATCTCATATATTTTCAGTTTACTGTCACAAAGGAGTACACCAATTAATGGATTATCCAAAAAAGTTTGTCCTTAATGTAATAATCCATTCATAATCATTTAATCACTGCAGCTCTACAGTTAACTATATTGCTACATCATTCTTATGATCATTCTATCTTTATGCAAGTTTTGTAGTATGATGTTATAAATAGCTCTCCTTAGGCCTTTAATAACTTTATTTCCACAGAATTAGATGACAGACTTTATGAAATATATGTCTGCTTGTTGGTATACATACCGTACATATTAGCTGACCACAGCTATGTGCATTGATTATTTGCCTCGGCCATCGTTAACACTATGTGCCATCTGTTTGCTGTTGTTTATTTACAGATACCCTTCACCAAACAGCTGTATTTGGGGCAGCAGTAAAAAGAGGAAATTGTGGTATCTTTTAAGGTCTTGGATGGGAATTGTTGTAACAGCATGGTAGAAGTACAACGATCAATCAATTCATTGACTTGTTGTCAACTATTAAATTAATCACAAATTATTTTGATCGATTAAGAATTTTTTGAAGAAAAAATGTCCAAAGTGTTTGATTCCAGCAATGTGAATATTTTCTATTTTTTTACTCCTTTGTGACAGTACACTAAATAAGTTTGGATTGTGGACAAAACAGGACATTTCAGAATGTTATGTTGGGCTTTGGAAAACACTTATTTTTCACCATTTTCTGCCATTTTAATTAAACGAGAAAATAAAGATCAAATTCAGATTCAACATCAAATAGTAGTTGCTTCTCAGGCTTTTGATGGGAATTGTTGTGACACCATTCTGATGTACATTTGAATGTAAATATTCATTGTATAGTCATGAAATTAAAAGATTTATATATTATATATATTTCTCATACGTTTGGAATATTATTTGTGGGCTAATCATTTGTGTTAATGCTCCATAACACTATAACCTGTTTTCTTTTACAAGGCTTGTGAGGAATAATGTATCAGCTTCCAGTTGGAAATATTGAGAAGATCCGAAAGGCTCGTAAGGCAGTGAAAAACATCTTGGGTGAAATCGGCCTGGAAGACTGTCAAAACTTTTTGGAGGTATGTTTTTCTTGGAAAATAATTCAATTGACAACTATAATGATTTGTGTCTGACCCTCAGCTGGTGTATAGTAATTGTTCACATAAAATAGGAGGGTTATTTGTTTGTGGTAACTTACTCTTTTTTTGCTTTTTCGCAATACCTTAGAAGATTAGAAACACTGCTGTACACTGTAGTTCAGTTTGTTGTGAATGCACACATAATGATTTATAATGTAATCAGTGTTTCTGTCCAAAAGTTTCCACGTTGTGGATCCAATACTAATAGTCCAACCGTCATTACTCTAAAAGTAGTTCAGGTTTAGAGTTGAAAAATTACAAACTACAACTAAAATGGCAATATGCAAAACATTGGTTAAGAATTACACACCTACAGTCTGTCCTCAAATCATACAATACTGGATAAATACATTATATATATTTTTTATAATTCTTGATCATTACCTGATCACTGGTCACTTGCTTTAATAATTTCTTGTTATGACAACAAATGGGGTTGGGCAATATGATGTTTACTGAAATTAATGAGCAGGATTCATTTATGGCCACATTTGATTCACAGGATTTTTTTTTCTTCCATGAATGTGATGCTGCACCTTGATTTGTCAGATATTTCCATATATTTGGATATTAATATTATAGCCCAACCAACACCCACAGCAGCAAATAAGGAAACAGATTGTCCATTGACCACAGTGGTGCTTAGTTTGTTTGGACAAAGAAACGCCCCACTACCAAACCTGATTTGTTCAATTGAGACTGCAGAGATTTACACTTGACTCTAGTTGATTGTGGCATTCAAATTCAAACTCAAAGTACCTGTATCTACTTATTCTAATTACACTGCATCTATGAGGGCACAGGTTTTACACAGGAATTGTACATTTCAGAAGGAAGCTCTTACCTTTTTACGTCACTATAATTTATTCAGAATGCACCATTTTTTTTGCTGATATTTGCCTCGTTGACGACAGTCGGCCTACTGGTAAACAAGTTTGCATTCATTGATGGCAATTGCCAATATTTATCTGTCGTGTCATATAAGTTTGGCACTCACTAAATGTTGTGTTGGTTATTTGCGGCTGGAGTCGGGCAACAGTGGCTAGCATACCCAGCTGCTGTTTCAGAGAAGAAGCCACGGGCTGGACACAACTCTGGCATGATATAAGAGAGCAATGAGTGCTGTGATTTTTATATTAAAGATATCTTTGCTTTGGCACAAAAAGGAGAATAAATAACAAAAACAAAATAGACAGCCAAAAGAGACATTGGCTATGAGCCAAACATTTATTTTTCACAGTCAGTGCATTCCCATAATTTATTTTGTGGCTGTAATTGGTAGTAACTTTTCAGGTTAAAAATGTAAATGAAAAATGCTTTCAGTTGTCTGTAAATCAACCAGTCCACCTAAAACTTATACAGTTAATCCTACTTTCATGAGGATTTTGTTGAAGTTGTTTCAGGGAGGTGCTGATTCAACTTAAAGATCATTTTGTATAGTGCAGTTTGTGGCACTGTTGAATAGTACTACATTATACAGAGGTGCTTTTAATTTTCACTCTTCACTTGTTAATTAAATGGAGGTGGATAAAATATTAGAAACATCTCTCAGCGTAATGCTGTACAGTTCAACACAGCCTCCAAAATGAGTATAAAGTTGAGTCAGCACCTCCCTAAAACTGTTTAAATAAACCTGAATAATATGGCCTTCATGAAAGTAGGACTGAGGCCTATTGCAGGGCATTTTAAGAGGGTTTTTTTCCTTTGGTTGTTATGACAACAAGTGGGGTTGCCTGACATGATGTCATCTACTGAAATCGATGAACAGGCCTGCTTTATGGCCACGTTGGATTTACAGGATTTTTACTAATAAGACTTTGGCCTAATCCAGGGCCTTTTAAAGTCTCTGTAATTTATGCTTAAAACTGTAAAAATGCACAAATGTTATAAAACTCAAGTGTCTCATTAAGCATCCACAAAAAAAAACTATTTAGAAAACTATTAGAAAACTATTAGAAAATCTAGTTCAAGAAACAGCTCACTGAGCTGTTTAGACCATTTCTCAAGACTGAGTAGTCGTGATCATGTTTTGAATCTCAGGAGGACTGGAAGAGAATCTAAAAAATACACAGCTGTGTACAGGGTCAGCAGCAAAACATTGTAGCCACTGAAGAAAAGGACCACCTAAAAAAAAATCAGTATTACATTGAGTGTATACTATATTTTATTATATTTTCACCGCTTTACTTTCCCATCAGACTGCCTCTTATACCACCAGACTTTGTTTGACAAAAACACTAACCTTGCAAAACACTGTATTTGCTGAACTATCACTGTTCCTCGAGGTAACAGTACTCAACAGTTTGTCAAATGGGTCTGGAGCGATTTAATGGCAGTTCCCAGTTGTTTACTCAGACTCAGAAGTAGATTTGGTGGGACAGCTGACTATGACTGGTTCGCAGAATTAACTATGTAATTTTCTAAATAAGTATTGTAACCATGGCCAGTTCAAACCTAATATCAAGAAAGTGAACAACGAAATGGCAGTATTAGGAATATGGATTAACTAGCTATTTCCTAATACTTTGTATTTTATCTAAAAATATACCCTAAATGTGGCTTAAATTATATTGTATTTGTTGAATGGCACATAATGGATCAGCTTCTGCATATTTACTATTTTACACTGACAGTACTTAATGTTTGAGACTTACTGCTATATAAAACATACTGCTATAAGGATCCAAAGATAAGCTATTATACTGCTTATCTTTGTATGCTTTCAATATAGGACTTGTAATGAACACATTTATCATTGTGGCACTGTTTCAAATAGTTAAGATTTGTTTGTTTGTATGTTGTTTATTGTGCAGGAGCTCAAAGAAAACTCTGAAAAGAACTCAGATGAAGATGAGGCCTTTCAGGACACTGAATGGTGCGATTTCACATATGGATTCAATAGCAAACAACAGAAAAAGGTAAATATGACTCTAAACTCCTGACAACTTTTCAAAAATGAACACTTAATAAGCAAAAAAAAAAGTTTTGTAGCTTGTTGAATAATTAAAAATGTTAGAAAAAATGTTAGTGACTTCATACCTGTTTTGGAAATCACAATGCCCTGTTAAAGAGTAGTCATTCCACATTGTTTAAGATGTGTAGGTTTGTATGAATCTTATGTACTCTGTACATACTGTGGAAATTTCAACTCTGTATTAAACTGAAACTCTTGGTTGTTTTTTCTCTCTTTCCACTCAGTGGCCTTATCGGTCTCGAACTCTCTGCTGTAGCCTGTGCAAGTATTCTTCACAAAACCTCTACAACTTCAGGAGCCACGTCTCGCGCTGCCATGGATACGTGCAGTCATTCTGTGCACTGTCACCCTGTTCTCGGTGCTTGTTCATCGGCCACCCCAAGGTTGTCAAGAAGCACATGCTGTACTTCCATTCCAAACTCACTACCGGTATACAGCCTCCAAGGGAAGCGTCCGCACCCGCCCATCGTGGAAATGAGAGGTATCAGTGTCGAAGATGTGGATTTCCGAACTCTTCTATCTTTGCAATGAAGAAGCACATCATTCTCAAGCACCTGAACAGTGTGGCAGAACAGTATATTGGTTACAGATTACACCTTCAAGGCACCTCATCTATAAAAATCTACTGCTGCAAGGTGTGTAGGGTGAACACTGGAAACCTGGACGAAATGTTGCATCACATGCTGGTTGAGCCGTCACACTATTCAGTCAGCACACAAGTGCAGAGTATGATTTATGAGAACAAGAACTTCACCATTAAAGCAACACCCAATGGGAATGGCCTGTTTGTGACATTCCCAAGTATTGCTCCTAAACCACAGCAACCTCAAATGTTCAACAGTCAGTCCTTGGTTTTACCAAGTAATGGACAGCCTGCTGGGACTGTGGTTGCATTACAGCAGCTACAAGGAACTACAAATAGTACTACTTTGATCTGTGCTCCTGGAACCAACCAAGCTTTTCTTCCTCCTCAAGCGTCAGCGCTGGTGCAGCTAGCCAGCGCTGAAGCTAAAGGTTTGCTCCAGCCTGGTGCCACAATAGCCCTCCGAAGTGCTTTACCCCCAGGACCATCAATGGTCCACCTTCCCACAGTGTCTAATGTGTCTCTGAAACAGGCACCAGTGACTCTGACTCCTGCTTCTGCTCAGCCACAACAGACTGCACAACCGCAGCAGATTATTCTTCCACCAGGACTGCAGGCCAATGTGGCAGCTGGACCTGGACCCACACCGAAGCCTGCTGTGGTCCCACAAAATGCATCAACGAACCAAATAGCCCTACAAGGCACCATGCTGACTTCACAGTCTCTGCTGAGTCACCTGATCCCGACTGGCAACAGGATGAACGGCATGCCCACGTACACTTTTGCTCCACTGCAAGTAGCAGTGCCTCAGAGCCCAAGTACTCCTCTCAAGCCTGTCGACCAAACGAGCAACTCTTCACCACAAACTAAGAAGTGGATTACCTGTCCTCTCTGCAATGAACTTTTCCCGTCCAACGTCTTTGACATACACACAGAGGTTGCTCACCAGACAAAATCCACCACAACCAAGTCAGAAAGCGTGGCGGCACGAGCGGCATTCTTAAAGAAAATGCCTGACAAAACTGTCAAATGTCTGACGTGCAAAATTCTACTATCAGAGAAAAGCGTCTTCCAACACTTGCTGCATGGCCTGAATTGTTTGTACTGCTCGGCTTTGTTCTTTTCCATCAAACAGCTTACTGAGCATGTGAAGCAGCACAATCCCACAAGCAAAGCATACTGTGATTTTCTGAGGCAGAAATACAGGGTCTACTCTAAAGGTGTCGGAGGAATCCTGTTCCCCTACTTTGACGTCCACACCACTGCACCAAAAGAGGTCCTAGGAGAGAACGAGGTCAATCTTGCTCTTGTCACAAACTCCCTGGACCTGATCTTCTTCAAGTTGCAGCCCAGCAGCCAGCCAGACATCTGCCCGGCACCTGTGAAAATCAACAGTTCTTATTGTCCCTTCTGTGATGAAAAGTTTCAGAATGAATCCAAACACCTTCAGCACCTGAAGCAAAAACACTTTGTAGCCCCCACCATTCACGCCATCCTCAAGACGGAGGCTTTTAAGTGCATATACTGCAACGGGGTGTACACGGGAAAGGTCACCCAGCAGGCGGTGATGCTCCACATTCAGAGATGCCGGTGTTCACCGAAACAGCCACCGCCCCCCAAACCACAGCCGCTGCCAAAACCAGCTCAGCAGCTCAGTACGCCATCCGGACTCTACTTTCTCCAAGTGCCACAGGGGCTGACTATAAAACAAACTTTAGCTCCGGCTCGTGTGATTTCAGCTGCACCCCCTGCACCACGTCCAGAACCAATAACCGAAGCAGAGCTGCAGTCTAAGAAGAGGCTGGAGGTGGCGTGGAAGGAGGTCATGGAGGCCAACAAACGAGAGCGAGAGGAAAGGGCTGCCATTCGTAAGAAGCGAGAGCAGGAAAAGCTGTTGCCCCCGCCGGAGCCTGAGATTCAGATCGACCCCACAGTGAAGCTCGCACTGGAGCCCACTGCAGTTGAGCGGCGCTGCAACGAGGAGCGCAGAGACTTCATATCCAAATACTTTAACCTGAACCCCTACGCGACCAAACCAGAGACTGACGAGCTGTGCAAGAGGCTGTCCCTCACCAAAGCAGAGCTGGCGGCCCACTTCAGCAAGAAGCGGAGCAAATGCATGAAGAGTCTGAAGAGGACGACCGCTGCCGTTCTCCTTGGCTTCAACATGACACAACTGAACAAACTTAAGCACAATCTTGAGATCCCAGAATATCAGTCAGCCGATACTGTAGAGCAGGGGGCTGATACTGTAGAGGAGGCTGCCGATACTGTAGAAAACTCTTCCACAGATCCAACAGAGCCTGTGGAAAATGGTGAGGATGAACCAGAACCCATGGATGAAAGTGGAAACGACAAAGTTAGGGATGAAAGTGAAAATGACAAAGTTATGGATGAAAGTGGAAATGACAATGTTATGGATGAAAGTGAAAATGACAAAGTTATGGGTGGGGAACAGGTGGAGCAGATGGAATGAGTTTAGAAATGTGTGAATATGGAAAAGCCTGAAAATGGCAAATAATGCAAATGTCCCTCATTAAAACCAGAATAAAACACAGATACTTAAATTATGGCCTTTTTTGTTAACAGTTACTAAGGAAACTCGCCATGCAGTGTATACAATGCATTTCACATAGGGCTGCCCCCGGTTAATGATTTTCCTAGAGGACTGGTAGTTGTTAGTTAAAGGCAATTAGTTGCTGCACATTTATGACATTAATTTAATTATTAAAATTATTTATTCCCCCTTTATGTGTGAGAATAGCTGCTGTCACTGCCCACATACTTCCAGACGTCCTTTACATTGGCGTGGATGTGAAGCAGTACATTCACTAGAGGGTGGAGTCAAGAGTTGCCCCAAAGAAGTAGACAGAGAGTCAAAGTCTGACAGCAACAAACATGGTGACGCTTGAGGTTGTAATAATGTGCCTCATGAGAAAGAGTCAAAGAGGTAGGCAGCACTGTAGACTGTGGTGGTCTGAGCGCTCATTAAATACAAAGAAGTCTTTTCACTAAGTAATTGACAACAATTTCCAATACTTTTGGATTTTTCAGATTCCTTCATTGTGTCCTGTGGTTGTGTCTTGCTACACTACCACACTGCCCCCACAGCTACTGGTGGTACTGCTCCGTTTCGTCCATATTTGTAAAATTTTAGAAAACGCACAGAAATATGGACAAAATGAATGCAGAGTACGGACAGAAGGCTCCGTCCATATCTGTATGCGTATCTAGACCATAAATGATAATTTATTTCAACACATTATAACGTCAAACAGAACTCTTTTGTCACGCTTCTGTCCCCTCCCCGCCTACACCCACTGTGTGTTCATTGTCCCTAGAATCGGAGCCCTGGCCACCGCTGTAAGTCACCTGTCCCAGTCATCGAACTGTCCTCCATAGCTGTGTCCCACTGTAAGAGGACTAGTAACTGACCTTACTAGCTAATGCCAGCTACAGCAGTTAGCAACGCTTTGGTGACAGCATGGCACAGCTCCCGACTGGAGTTCAAGGGGTTTTTTCGTCCTGGGACCAACAGACTTATGATAAAATGGTTGACTGAGACTCTATTCTCACCGACTGACAGTTTAGGTTTCTAGAAGGGGGCAGCTCTTGTGCATACAATGCATTTCCTAACCAACAAGTTACCCGTGAACAAGGGCAGTTTCTTAATGTAGCCTTCAGTAATAGTGCTTTGTTTGACTTGAGTATGTCATCATATCCTTTTTCCCTCATTTAAAAGCAGAGCCATGTTTGTGATGCTTGATTAGAACACAATGATGACAATAAAGATGTCATGTCTGTGAGATATATTTTGGCATCTGACCGTTGAGCTGCAACAGTATTCAGCTGGTTACAATCTCTCATTCATTAATGGCTACTGACTTCAATTTAGGCACTGATCTTCTCTTGGTAGCTGCTTTGTTTCCCTTCTTCACCCTTTATTTAAGTCCCTTTGTATAAATTTGCAGTTCCTACATCATTGCTTGTCTTCTAATATCAAGACTTAAGTGCACACTTCAACATAGAAATGATTTATTATTATATCATTCTTTCCTTTTATAAACTGATGTTTCTTTGACATATTTGGACCTATTTGTGTGATATACCCAGCTATGCTATTTTGTTTTCTCAATATTTTGTTTTATTTTTTTTTTAATTTCTCAGACTGTTCACATCACTCCCTCCTCTACATCAAAAGAGTTTAGGGGAAAATGTTTCTACTCCTGCAGACCATTTAGGTGAATGTTCATCTTGCAGTTTTGAAGCCAAATTCCTAAGAATGTACACATTCAAGTTGTCAGTCGGGTTTTGCATAATTCCCAGTTAATGGACACTTGGTTATTATAAATCTCTGACCGATGTTGCTTGCATGAGCCTTTGTTCTATTGTCAGATGAAATTATAATTTGTGCCATTGTGAAGTCTACATATTCACATAGATTGGTGGAAATTTACCTAGAGATTCAGCATAACATAAAAGAAGTTATTGGGTGTTCAACATATATATCTTCTGTTCTCCTGACAGCTGTTCTTTTTGTACTATACATGTATTTTCTATAATTCCTAGAGGATCAAAAATTGTTGGGAGAGGTACAAGTTCTCATTCTGTCCAGGGCCACTGTGTTGTAAAAAATAAAGTGGTTTCCTTTTACGTAAATGATTCATTATTTTTTTTATTTTTCATTTCGTAATAAAGAATTTAATTTTAAATCAAGCTGTGTGAAAGCACCCAGTGGTGTTTTTTTTTTTCTTTTTTCTTTTCACGTGTAACTGAATTACCTGTGAAATCAGTCAGGACTTCAGGTCACTCTTTATTGTTTATCAGCAGGAATACAACACAATGGTTGAATACATAATAAAGGCTGTGCAATGAAAGTGGGCATTATTTGTGTCAGGGTGTTGAAAGGGAGTGAAACAAAGTTGAATGAACATGATCTATGTAGGGGAAATAAACGAGTTTGCTGATTCTATTCTGCTAACCTCATTTCACTAAAATTCAACTTTTGAATCCTTTCTTTACCAGTCCCTTCATTGACTGTTAAAGACTGATAAAAATTCTGGGGTGGGGGGTACAAACCTTTTTCAGCTTCTGAAAGGGGGCTGTGCCAGAAAAGGTTTGGGAACCACTGCCTTACTTCATGGGACAGTTAAAAAAAATTCACATTTTTCCTCTAACCTGTAGTGTTATTTGTCAAACTAGATTGTTTTGGTATGAGCTGCAGAGTCTTAGAGATACCAGTTATAGAGCTTTATGCCCTTTCACAATTATAACAGGACTAAATCATACTCCGCTTGTGGTTCTCAAATTGCCAGAAAATACATTTGACAAACTCAACAACATCTCTACATGAACTACTTTCTTGCTACAGTAGAATCAACCTTTCTAGTAGAAAGAAAGTAGTTCTGTAGCAAAAAAAAGTACACAGTTTTCTCCCCACCAGATATAGCTCTCAGTCTTCATTGAGAGGGCTCTGAAATTAAAAACATTTGCCAACATACTTGTCAAATAAATTGCTCGAAATGAAAGATGAGGTATGTGTTGGCTCAAACCAGACTCCTCATATAAACAGTGAGTTAGCTTTTGCCCACATGGTGGTGCCAATTCGACTTCATGACCAAGTACAAGTGCGTCAGCGTTGACCTGAGAAATAGATGTTAAGGTTTTTCCTCAGTCACTTTGGTACATTTTTCCATGTAAGTAATTGCATTTCTTGAAATAATTCCTACAAACAGCACCGCACAGTGGATTACCTGCAAAATAAGCCCACAACCTAGTTAAAATCCTTAGTTTATCTCTCAAAAGCCAATACTTATGTCAGTGAACATGTCATCAGAATGACAGCTGAAATGCCCATCCATGTTGTCAGTACAGCTGCTAAGGTTTGCATGACAAAAAGGATGAGAGAGGAAAAATACACCACAGCAGATGCCTGCAGACGTGGATAAGACATAACAAAAGATTCTCCCATGCTGCATTGGAAGTGACTGGAAGTAAACTGATGCCTGTCTTAAGTCTATTTGACAGAGAACCAGCGTCATACATATTGATCAACATGACGTAAGCAGTTAATTATGCAGGAAACAGCTGATAAAGCGTTTGCAGTTTGTGTGTGACTTGATGATTTGGGAATGAAAAAGAAGTTGTGGGAATTAAAATTCTGATGTGAGAAATAGGAGACAAATAGTTTCTGTATTCTGTTAGGTGTATCTCTTCATCAACATTACTACATTATTATTGTTTAATTATCATTATACTATGAAAGTGTAACTTGCAGATTAAATGTCTTGGTGATATTTATATGTAATCTTGTATAAAACGATTTTAGAAAGATTTTTTGGACATAAAGATAGGTGGTCTGTTTGAGGAAGGCTCCTAAAAACGTTTTTTTTTTTTTTTTTTTTTTTTTAACGTGTCATATTATGAAAGAAAAGGAACTGGCTGTGCCTGAACCTGCCACACAAGCATATAACAAACATAAGCTGTATTAACTATATTAACTATATTAACGCCAGCATGCTGAACTGAGCATGCGCAGTAATAGAGCTCTCGGTGTGGTGGCGTCTTAAGTTTGGAAAGTTTCTAAAGTAATTATTTGGTCTAAAGGTTGGATTTCTTCACGATTTTGTTACAAACTTTGACCAAAACTTTTAAGTGGAATTATATGACGGAAATCATCACGGAGCTGGAGCGAACATCAACCACGATGCGCTTCTTGTGCCTCCGAGGATGAAACGCTCGTTAAAAGTTTCAGCAAACACCTGGCAGGTAAACCTTCTGAAGGACGAGTGTCCACCAGAAACTGTGGCGAGAAGGAGGACACTGAAACTGAAAGAGCATCGTGAAAAGAAAGTTGCGGTAAGACTTGTTCTCGATAAACTTTACACGATAAAAGAAAAGAAAAGAAATCACACCATCGCTGTTTGATGCCACATAGATCATCCAGACGATGAGTAACAGACATTGGGCGTTTGAACGATTTATTATTTTTTTGCCCATGTAAGTGTGATCGTCTCTGATGTGGATATGATTACAGTTGATTTATGCAGTGTTTCCCAACCCTGGTCCTCAAGGCACACTGCCCTGCATGTTTTAGATGTTTCCCTGCTCCAACACACCTGATTCAAATGATCAGGTTTTTGTCAGGCTTCTGCAGAGCCTTGATGACGAGCTGATCATTTGAATGTCAGCATTGATATTAAAATATAAAGGTTTAATGACAATGGAGAATTTAATCCTGATCAACACTATTCTGATTGAGCAATATTTGATTCTTTGGCCTAGTCCTATACTGATTTTTTTTTTTTTTTTTTTTTTTTATTCAGGAGACTGTCCAGAACTTAAAATGTTGTGGGCCCCATATTATTGTTACAAGTGACTTTAATAAAGTGATGAATTCCATGATAGATGGGACTGGATGTCATTCAGGTAATTATCATCCACAGGCCCTAAAAGCTATTCAAACACTTATGTCTACCCTTGATTTAAGTGATATCTGGCGACTTAAAAACCCTAAAAAAAAGTCAGATATACTTGGAAAAAACAAACAGTTGGGTTAAGGTGCTAAACAATAATCCATTAAGTAAAATTATAAACAATGGCCATCTATCACAAAGTTTTTCATTATCTAGGGGAGTCAGAAAGGTTTACCCCCTCTCCCCACATCTGTTCTTACTGGTAACAGAAACCTTAGTGATAAAAATTAGAAATAACACACATATTAAAGGTTTAGATACTTATGGACATGAATCAAAGACTTCGATATATGCAGAAGATACAATTTTCTTTTTGTCACTGAAACACAATTATTTGAACGCCTTCCTTAAGGATTTGGATGGTTTTGCAACTCTGTCTGGTTTGAATCCAAATTATGATAAATGTATTATTTTGCGATTAGGTTCTGTACATGGTTCTACAGTCACACTATTATGCTACTCAGCACTTATATGTTCAGATGGACCAACAGATGTACCTGGTATTTATAATCCAGAACAGATGAATGAGCTTGTTAAAACTAACTTTGAACCTAAGCTTCAAAAAATTGAGATCTTATGTTCTTGGAAATGAACAACATTATCCATATTTGGTAAAGTCACCCTTGTCAATTCATTGTGTACCTCTCAGTTTGCTTACCTGTCTCTTTCATCCCCTGATGAAAGTTTTTACAAATCATATAATCAAGTTGAATTTAATTTTATATGGAATAACAAACCAAAAAAAAAAAAACATAAATATCTGTTTAATGGTTTGGATGAAGGAGGAGTTACATTAATTAATCTTAAAGCATGTTGTAGAATCCAAGTCACAATATTTTCAATTAAAAATTCCCACAAGAAAAATGCTTTTTGGTTGAGGTATGGTATCCTGTTTGTCGTTTTTAGAGATGGAAGTAAAATTCTCTCACAAGAACGGCTCCAGAAGTCACTGTGGTGTTTATATATGTCTATATATATTTATTGAAAATCAAGTTTCTACATCATTTCACTAAACACTGACTCACTGGAGCTCCAACCGGCAAGTCACGCGTTAAGTTATGTAATTGCTTAATAGCTCAATAAGCTCCACTGGTCTTGTTTGTCCCACATGACTCGGTTACTCAGTAGATCTTGGAATGCATGAATGTATTTTGTTTGTTTTCCAAAGTCAAGAATGTGAACTTCAAGCCTCTACTTCATAGCTGGCCTGATTTCATCAAGGATGGAGGGGCCACTGTAGTTGTTGGTTTTAATGGCCTCGAGACTCTTCAGGTACTCCACAGGAAGTCCATTCTGTTCTGCACCCAGACACACAACCTTTGTAATAGAGAGAGACAGAGACACATCCAGATTAACAGGTTGATCTCAAAAACGCTGATTAAACAAGCGACTTCCTTAGAGGTAGGAATTTGTGATTATTTGCATAGCAAGTTCTTACAGAGCACTCAAATTTAAGGATGTCTAGTCCTCCCAGGGTCTACAAACATATCATTAGAAATGAAACTATTCTGTTTATGTGTTGTAGAATATAAAAAAATTTAAATGTTAGGAGGAAGACAAAGCCTAAAGATGTGAGCATAGACACGCGGTCTACACCACGTCACACAGGCACTTACATACTGTCATGGAGTTTAAAATAAAAAAGTGTTTAATATGAGATATGTTCTAAGTGTACATACATTTCTACCACCATATACCAATCAGAACCAGCTTTGCATTTGCACTGCAGTTTGTGGTCTCCAGTCTGTGGCATATCAGAGTGAGTCAAAAGTTACTGAAACAAAGTTATTAAACTATATTTACGTAGAATGAAAACTAGAATTACCTTCTCATGGTCATATGTCTCCACCAACCAGTCAAGTTCCAGTTATTAAGAACTTAATAAGGTATTACATATATTTATTATCACTATATTGATATGTGTGATTCTAGCAAATCATTTCCAGTGAGAAACTTGACACGACATTATGATGTCACAGTGAAGTCGACCTTTGACCTTTTGGATATGACATGTCCTCACCTCATCATTTCATTCTATTAGCCATTTGTGTGAAATTTTGTCAAAATTAACATACGAGCTCTTGAGTTATGCGCAGAAATATGCTTTGTGAAGTCACAGTGACCCAAAATCTAATCAGTTCACCCTTGAGTCCAAGTGGACATTTGTGGCACATGAAATGAAATCTCCTCCAGGGGTTTCTTAGTTGTCACGTTCATGAAAACGGGAAGGACAGCAGTCACAGAGACCTTTAACTTTGAGCACCATAATCTAATAAGACCATCCTTGAGTCCAAATGGACAAGCTTGAAGAAATTTGGTCAAAGCGTTCTTGAGCTATCACATTAACAAGGATGTGATGGACAACTGAAGACACGGAAACAGGAAAAAAGTTCATTTCAAGGCTTGCTCTTACAGCATAAGTTGAGTATGTGTTGTCTTTGCAGCAGTGCTTGTGTTTACATGCAAACACCTGTTTGTACTGAGGAGACGGAAGACAGGCGTGGAAATTGTTCATCTGATACGTCCTGCAGAGCATCTGTCCTTTATCTGTCTCCACTGACACCTCCAGAGGAGAGTATATTCCCTGGCTCACCCCTTCCTGGCTGAGGAAACAGAAACAAGAACACAGTGTTCACACGGCGTTTGTTAAAACGACAAATTGAACTATGTGTGTTTATGGGTCTCACTTGTCTAGGCTCGAGAGGTTGTCGTTGCTCAAAGTCCAGATCACGCCCCAGACCTCTGCCCCTGGATGGGACTCGATGGTGGCCACTCCACCATGCCAAGTGTTCTCTGCATGTTCCTCCCACAGGCCAAAGTTCAACTTATAGTCCTACACACACACACACACACACACACAAAAATGGGGGTGGTGATGGGGTAGGGAGTAACAGGACAAAAGGCTGTGAACAGTGAAGAGGCACTGTGCATTTTAAACAAAATGGCTTTTCTTTCACTGTGACATATAGAAGAGAGGTTATGTTTGTGTGTTCAACATGTTTGCTGTTGTTCATCACAGCACACACACACACACACACACACACACACACACCCAGCACACCCAAGGCCTGTCGCTGCAGCTGGTTCTTTTGTCATATAGGTGGATCAGTATGAAAACATGATGGACAAGGTTGCCAAGTCACTTATTTTCCATAGTGGAACACCGCAAAACACATTATCAGGTCATTGTACCAAGGTTATTATAGTTAACTGAAACTTATCTAAAAACTAAAACTAGGTGTGAAAAAACATTTTAGTTACCCGAAATAAAAGTTAGAACTAGCCAATAAAATGATCAAATTAAAACTTATGAAAACTAGCTAAAATAAAATAAAAAAAATATACTGGAAAAATCTGTAGTTTTAGTCTTTGTCGATTTTGCATATATTTATTGAGACAGGGATGCCAATATGGACAGATGGCGCCTATGCTTGGGACACAGCTCACAGTGATGGGTATAATGAGAAAGCCGCCTCAGCTGGAGGGCCAGAGGTTGGAAACCACAGCTGCTGCTGAGGACTCGGCTTCAGTACGTGGGACAAACGCAAACAAGCCCCTGTTAATCTACTGGGAAACAAAGACACACACACCAGGTGAATGACTGTCACGGTCTCGACTATTAAGCGCTTATACGTCGTCGCCCATGTTTATTAACACAGTCAATGACTAGTTAATAGCTCTGTGTCACTTCTGTGTCATTTTTACGTCCACTGGTTATTTACGTCATCAGTTCAGGATAGACGATATACAGAAGAAGCTCGACACCTCTTGGGTGTTTGGTCATTGTCACATGGCTCGCACGCGACGTTCTTCATTTGGAAACGTACAAAATAACGCCGTTTTTATCCTATAAACTCGTAAGCTAGCGTTACCTTCAGTCGACCGGTGGTGCAAAAAATCGCCGAGGGATTTGCCAGTTGCAGTCTTTCCTTCAACAAGTTGCTTCCAAAAGCGAAGTACGTGAAGCAACCGTTTGCAACCTTAGACATCTTTGGATGTTTCTTCTTCGTGGACTCCTGCCGGCTGAACGAGACATAAGAGCGCTGCTAAAACCCCGGTGTATGTAGTGATACTCTTCCTTGCACCTGCCTCTACTGCTACCACGTCTAGACTATAGATCTGTCACGTGACGAATCTGACATTGCGTGAGGCAGAGCAATTAAGCCCCGCCCACGTCGTGTCTAGAAGGGAACCCCAGACCCGCGAGTGGTCACTAACCCACTCATCACAAATGTGTTTTTTTTTTAAATCAGTAACTCGAACCTGATCTTGACCCCGACCACAGCTGTCACACAATTAGCAATTAATATAATTAGTTTATATAACGTGTGCAATTAAGAAACAACACATACAGATCTCGCGAGAGTTTATCGAATGTAGGGTTCCTTTTTAGGCAGGACCGATTGATTGATCTGTAAAAATGTTTTTGGATATTCAAAATGTTACACACACATACATACAAATACACACCGCATAAATTTTAGGCAGGTATGAAGAAATGCTGTGAAGCAAGAATGCTTTAAAAAATGTAAAATGTAATTGTTTATTTTTATCAATTTACAAAATGCAAACTGAGAAAACATTAAAAAAAAAAAATCTAAATCAAATCAGTATTGTGGTATTGTGACCACCCTTTGTCTTCAAAACAGCATCAATTCTTCTGGTTACATTTGCACACAGTTTTTGAAGGAACTCAGCAGGCAGGTTGTTCCAAACATCTTGGAGAACCAACCACAGATTTTCTGTGGATATCTCTTCATGTAATCCCAGACAGTTTCAATGATGTTGAGATCATTGTTCTTCTTTACACTGAAGATAGTTCCTAATGACACTAGCTGTATGTGTGGGGTCATTGTCCTGCTGCAGGATAAATTTGGGGCCAATCAGAGGCCTCACTGATCCACTAATGCATGATGGATAAGTAGCTGCCTGTATTTCTCAACACTGAGGACACCACTAATCATGACTAATTCTCCAGCCTCCTTTGCAGAAATGCAGGCCCAAACTTGCAAGGAACCTCCACCATGCTTCACTGTTGCCTGCAGACACTCTTTATTGTCAGTCAGTCCAGAGCATCTGCTTCCATTTTTCTGCACCCCAGTTCCTCTGTTTTCATGCATAGCTGAGTCACTTGGCCTTGTTTCCATGTCGGAGGTTTGGCTTTTTGGCTGTAATTCTTCCATGAAGACAACTTCTGGCCAGACTTCTCTGGACAGTAGATGGGTGTACCTGAGCCCCACTGGTTTCTGCTAGTTTTGAGCTGATGGCGTTGCTAGACATCTTTTTTTGATTTTGATTTAGTGCCTTTCATCTGCCTTTCCTTGGCTGACCGCTGCGTCTACTTTGTGCTTCTTCAAAAGAGCTTGAACAGCACATCTTGAAATCCCAGGTTTCTTTGAAATCTTTGCCTGGGAGAGACCTTGCTGATGCAGTTGTTGCTGTGCTCAGTCTTGTCATGGTGTCTGACCTGTGACATGAAACTGTCTTCCACAGCCTCACCTTGGTAGCAGAGTTTGGCTGCTCCTCACCCCGTTTTAAGCCTCCTACACAGCTGTTTGTTTCAATCAATGACTGTGTTTCAACCTACATATAAAACTGATGATCGTTAGCACTTGTTTGGTATAACTGGTTGATCAAACACCTGACTATGATCCTACAAAATCCCTGACTTTGTGCAAGTGTACCTGGAAGAACTGATGCTGTTTTGAAGGCAAAGGGCAGTCAAACCAAATATTGATCCGATTTAGATTTATTTATATACATAAAATAGATGTAGATATCTTGAATATCTTTAATTACCACTCTGACAAGTGGCATCGCAGTTGCTACTTGGGCGAGCAACAGTGTACAAGTTGAAGCCAACTAAGGTATGACAGGTTTTGTTGCCTTTTGTTTGTATCATTTCATTTTTGGAGAGCTACTGTGCATTATGAGAAAATTCATGATATTCAGCTTCAGTTTATTTCAGTTTTATTTCTTTCTAATTAGCATAACATCACTTTATTGAGAAATGTAATGAAAAGAATGTTAAGAGAAAGTGAGTGACAAGAAAAACCTATTAAGGCTGCAATAATGCACAGAGTCGAGTTTATCCTCTTCATAAGGATTTTAATGTACAAAATAAGGAAAAACAAAACTTTGAACAAAAACACATGGAAATTCACAAAATGTTTCCTCTGAGAAAAAAAAAAAAAGAAAATCCTGTACAAACAGTGGGGTGGTGGTCAGCAAATGTACGGCCTGGTGATCATCTTCTCGGACCGCCCCGGCCTCGTCCCCTTCCTCTGCCACGCCCTCGTCCTCTGCCTCGTCCCCGTCCAGCCACTGAGAAGACAAAGACAAGTGAGTCGGCAACATTTGTCAAAATATTACTAACATGTTGAGTATCAAAATATAGTTGTGAGTATCAGGTCATCTTCTACAAGTTTACTGATACTGAAGGTGTGAAGGCGAGGACATAATTTGCACGAGACAAGCAGTCAAAATACAAATCAGTGTGTTAATTCTAATAATAAAAAGGCAGAATTTTCCCCACAGAGTGAATTTCAACACTGCTGCATTTGTGTGACTTTTACCAAAACCTGACTTAACGTATCCTAGACAACCTACGTCAGTGTTAACACTGGCGTCATATATGATGCCCTTGTTAAAATGGTACATGCCATTAACAGCAAATCAGTCATTAACAAGATGTGGTAAGTAAATGCAGCACAAGACAACTAGTTTGAAACCATTCCATATCCCACATGAAAGATTTACTAATGTCTTTATTAAATCTAAAAAAAACAAAAAACAATTAAAAACCCAATATCCATGCTGTCACTATCACTGGTCGCTTCACCTATCCATCAATACACTTGAACCATTAGAAAGCCCCCCTTTGACCCCACCCCCTCTCTTTGTGAAGCCAAGCTCCGTCTCCGTACGTTCCACACCAAGCCACCTGTGGGAGCAGGATGCCGACATTTCGGTGAACTCCTTTTTAAATCATATCGACTGGAAACTGGACCAAATCTTAACCATCAAAGGAAGTGTCCGTGCTGCCTCAACTCAAGATGTGCTGCTCGGCAGGAATGACGCAGGCTTGCTCCTGACAGACAACTAGGCTCTATTGCTGAAGCAATAAACTGGAATGGGAGCTTAAAGAGCAAGTATTGACACAGTGCACTAATCTGTATGCAGGCCTCAAGCCTGGCTCCCCTAGGCCCCTTCACCCTCTGGTGTCATAGGACTGTGTACTTTGCCAATTTACACAGACTCTTTTTCACTTTACAACCAGACTGTGTATGAACAGTGTCATAACCAACATTTTTTCCCTACAATTTCAAAACCATCAAGTTTAATGAGGCACTAATGTCACTTTAAAGATGCAATACCAAAGATCACTGAAGTGTTTTAACCGAATGTTTGATTGTGGTTGTGCTAATTATGAACGACTGCATTATAAAAAATGTTAGTATACTTCAACTCATTGATTTGAGCAGATAGGATTGTATGAATGAACTGATAAGCTAACTAGATTAGCTGACTTGAATGGTTAACTGACCTGCTTGAACCGCTAGTAGTACTTAAAGTCATTAACATGTTTAGAGTGTGATACTATACTGTTGATTTGAAAGACCTTACTTATTATTTATTCATTCATTCATTCATGTTGTTTGGATTTTTGCCTTGAATTACCTCAAGTGAATTTTTGTTTAAATTTTCAGCACAACCGGTAAATCTAGTTCTGTGTGTTTCATTAATTTTCACCCAGCTCCTTAGTCGAACCTGTACTAGTCCAACTCCACTTATTACGTTTACTTTATTTTACATAGTAGTTTATTTACTTAATTTTTTTTTTTAATATTATTAATTTTCATCTTAAGTATTTCACCATAAGTGCTACATTAGACTTTGTGGAAGCGTGTCACCAACAAAAGGTAATCAATTGCACACTAAATGTTAGTGTTACTAGTGAGAATAATATTCCATTTACCCAAACATGTTCTCATTTTACTCTGCAGATGAGTTAAATAACCACCTGTCTTGTATTGACAATAAATCCAGATCAACTTGTGACTGATAACTATCCTCCACCTGTAATGGGGTGTAGGATTTGGCTTTTGTTGTTTTTTTGGCTGATTCTTGGGACGATATTTGTTGTTTTATTTTGTTAATGTAATGGTCTGCAAAGTCAGTTGCTGCTCCACAGCACGCTCTCATCCACCATTGTAGTGCAAAACGTGAGTGCACTGAGCTGAGTGAGGACTCTTTGGACTCTGTATGCGGGGAACTAAGGATTTAATTTGACCAAACTGATTGTTGGAAGAGTTGACACACTAACAAAGACTGATCACAGATGGATGGGCTGACGATGGTCGGTTGGAAAATTTTAACATATTGCCCAACCCTAATGCGCTGTCACAATTTCAATGTTAAAACTGCAACTTGATCGAAATGAGTGTTTTGTGTAGTCGTACAGGTAAAAAGATTCCAATGGTAAATTCTAACTAAATTAAAAATGGAAGATTGTTGTACCAAAAGTACAGAATTTCACAACTTATGTGTCCTAATGGGGGAGGGACAAAAAACAACACACAACATTTGCTAACAGGACAGTGATGTTTGTCAAAGCCTGAGAATAGTAGAGGAGGAGCACTGTTTCAGTCAGCATCAGGAATGGGAATAGAGAACTGTTGCAAATTGTCTGATCCATCTGTATCGTATGCCTCTGAGTTTATCAATGCCAGCATATTTTTTCCTACAATCGTGCATCACAAAACAATGACAAATCTCGTGCAGCAACGATGCAACAAGGAGGAGTCATTGTGGGGAGAAAGAGAAACAGTCCAAAGTGTGGCTGAATTTCACAAAGAAAGATGCTGCTAGTGCTGATTGTAATGTCTGTAAATTTATAATTTCAACTAAGTCTAGAAACACCACATCATGTTGAAACATCTTTATGTGCAACATGGTTTTAACTTCCAGGAATGTCCTGTATTGATGTGCCACTGCTTCCCAATCACACTGCTGACGTTATAATAGCGTTAATGCCACGCAGGGACATCAGCCTATTCTCTACCCTGTTCCTACACTGTTTTCAGACTCAGAAATAAAACACTCATGTTGAAGCTGAAACCATGTGTAGACCGACACTTCCACACTGAAAAATTATCTGGGATCAATAAGGGAATTAATAAAGGATCGGACTGATAAGCAGAATTGATAATGTAACTGGTATCACATAAAATGCTGCTAACTGGATGATTGGATGGTGATTGGACAGCAAAAGAATGTGCTGATAAGTAACAGTTTAAGACCTAGCAACAGGTTAATGCTTCACCATGCACAGTTCACCAAAGTTAAGTTGGCCTTTACTAAAATGCCGAACTGGCCTGGCACAATATATCAGCTACTTTCCAACCCAAAAAGAGGAAGCCACATGTGATTATTGTGCTGCATTCTGTTTCTCTCTCCCTAATGAACCCCTTGATGGTGTTTCCAAATTTCTCACCTGCTTCCCTCTTCTTGGACTTGATCTTTGGCTCAATGTCAACCAGCAAGGTGTCCAGTGGGAGGCTGTCGGGAAGGATGAAGTAGCGGATGTTGTTGCCACGGATACTCAGCGATTCCAGCTGAGTGGGCTCCCTGTTTTTCAGGGTCATTTTCACCGCCTTCAGGTGGGTGTTCATGCTCACATCAACACCTAAATGAAAAAAGAAAGAAAACAGCAATGAAAAACCTGAAACTTAACACAACAAGGCAACATTAATTCTAATTATTAAATAATGAACCGAAGGATGTCTATGCACAAGTTGTGTAGTTTCAAGATGGCACTAATGATCTGTAATCAAATTACTGTTCAGAGTTCAGCTGTATAAAAATATACCAGAAGTGATCA
The DNA here is from genome assembly GCF_056507025.1 of Lutjanus erythropterus. Classification (NCBI taxonomy): domain Eukaryota; kingdom Metazoa; phylum Chordata; class Actinopteri; order Lutjaniformes; family Lutjanidae; genus Lutjanus; species Lutjanus erythropterus. The sequence goes on from NC_139332.1 coordinate 20,116,075, forward strand.
CAATGAGTAGGAGAGGATAGTGCAGAGTTTCAACCAATTGAAACTCTATTAGGGGTCGGTCATACTGTATCACTGACCCATATATCATTACGTTTTTTTTCTTTTCTTACAATAAAAAAAAAATTAAAATGTAGTGATAATGGCCATATTACAACTCCTTGACAGAATGATGTCACCCCGCTACACACAGCAACAACAAACATGGCTGAAGGGAAAAGTAACTGGCTCCATGGTGGAGGAGTTAGCTCCAAAGTGGGAAGCAACTTATTGTAGCTTTAAAGTTATTTGGTTACAGAAAATCAGATTTACAACAAACCATCATAATATGCAAGTAGAGCATAAAGACGGCAACAACAAAAGGGGTCAACACAATATAACACTGTTGCATAAAGCTGCATTAACTTTAACTAGCTGAACCTAATAAACTTACTGAGTTCATGTTTACTATTACCTATGTGTGCAAAAAAAACTTAGCTTGACATTTTTATACTACACTGCAGTTTATAGAGGAAATTCTAGTCCATTTTATCAACAAAGCACCGGCTGGCTCTTACCTGTGATGGTACCATGGACTTGGGTTCCATTCTTCAGTTCAATGGTAACCGTCTCATGGCTCAGTTTCATCAAAAACCTAAATGTATCAAACAAATTTACAGTGTAAACACATTAATCTTTGAGGCCAAACTTCCTTAAGTCTACATGAACATTACTTCCCCCATTAATCCATCGCAAAATCTACGATTCGCCTGGAATTAGCTACGTAGCTAATGTTAGCTACAACCTGTGCAGCTATCGACACCAAAACAAAAGCACTCAGAAGGGAGCTCAACACTGCAAAACCCTGTAGATTTGATTTGGAAAGAAATACTACATAAATAAAATATTACTGACTACGGCTATTTTTTTTTTTTTTTGATCATGTGGCTAAATGCTATCGTTTATTAAACTTTGCAGAGAATAGTGAAACACAGACAGGGCCTGTGGGGAAGCTAACACTGATGTCAATGCTGTTGATAAAGCTAGTTAGCAAACATTGCGGCTATAATATCCGCGAGATTTTACAGCTAAATGCACTGCTGAACAATTAATAATAACACGATATGCATTTATCGGTCGGGTTATTTCAGACCCCGGCGCCCGGTCACTGTAGCACCCAACAGGCTCCATTCATTTCATTCACCGCTTCCCGCCTGATTACGGTCTCTCCATTTACATCTAATTCCATCCATCAACATCGCTTTATTTTGATTATTTTACATCACAGCACGCAATAAACAGGGACTTTTCACGACCACCCACCTGACAAGTTTCATGATGGTGACGGATTGTAGAGACAAATCCTCCACCGAAGAGAAAAATTACAGCGCGCAAGTGAAAACACAGGCCGCTGTTGTACACTTAACGTTTCTGTCGCGAAGAGACGACGTCATTAAATGAGCGACCGGAAAAAAGAGGAGTCGTTGCCAATGACAACAGCGCCGCCTACCGGTGGAATAACGAACAGTTTAGTATATTATATACACTTAGCAGGGTCAAGTTATAAACCATACTGTACATAACCGTTTATATAGTTATTGTATATAATTTAACCTTTAATACAAAGTATATGGTCTCGACTTTAATTTTAATTTAATTTAGTATCACCATTTTTAACACTCTATTCAAGCTTTATGCAGATTTGAAAAAAAAAAAAAATATATATATATATATATATGTATATTTTAACTAAAAGAAAAACACATTTAAGAGCCTGATATATTTATATTTATATGATGATATATATGATGAAACATAAGCAGAATTTGCTTTAAAGTGGCATAAAGTTGGAAAAAACATTAGTTTGTGTAGTTGTAATTTCTGCTGGCTGCCAGTAGATGTTGCTAGAGACTTGTTTAATTGAGTATTTTTACCACTGCGGTATTGTTTGGTTGATGTTACTTTTTTATTGAACTGCCTTTGGAAATCACTGTCACAGAGCACTTAAAAAAAAAAATCTCATAGCGACACACTTTCAGCTCTTTTTATTGAGAGTAAACTTTGCACTGACACTTTCATTTACAGTTTTGGCCACACATCAAACCTCTCTTATGGACCGACTGGGAATGTATCAAGTATAATTTATGAGAGTGCAATTTCATTTCTTTTAAACTCTGAAGTGGTTGGTTGAGGGATTGTTAATATATAAACACTGTATATGGAGTACAGAATGGCACAGGACCATTCCCTTGACACCAATAAATCCAATTCTAAATCAAGAAAACAAAAAAGAAAATAATAATAATATTAAAAGCCTCACTCATCAGTCCTCCACATCTTGTCTGACAGCACTGGATTAGTTTAACACATTAACAGGATGCTTGTGCAAATTAAAAGACCCCGGACTCAGTGCTTCCACTGTGTTGCAACCTAAAATCAATGTGTGCAGTCGTGTTAAACAAGCCGTTCCTCAGGAAACTATGTCTGAGATGTTCTGAGTGTCACAGGCAGCCCTCACATCTCAGCAGGAGTTATGAAATGTCCTCGCCAGCCCCTAAAAACTGTCCAACACCTTCACAGTTTAATGTTCAATAATAAGGAGAGGAAAAGGTGATATTTTAGGGCTTTTAAGTCACTTTAGTGGAGCACCTCACACTTTAAACAAGCTTAAAACTTAATCAAATATAAGGTATGCATTTTTGATTGCATATCACATTCTGTTTGTAAAGTAGAGGGAGAAAATTTCATTCAACAAAATCATAACTTGTTCTTAGACAGGATATCTTTTTTGATTAAAACACTCCATTATTGTCATTTCAGCCTCCAAAGCACCAAATCGTATCTCAACACAACAGGCAGTGTTTAAATCTCTTGTAAACATTACAGTTGGACAATAAAGTTTTAAGATAAAGGCTGAATAACAACCCAGATTCAAGATCAAAAATCAAAGGCCAAATACATTTGAACAACTTTCAGATAAAGTGGTTAATTATAGTGGAAACTCTAATAAATATTTGACAAATTCATTCTTTAACGTAGCTTCAAAGCAGTTTTTTACTGAAGTAAAATGTTCAAAACTTGGGCACAGTTTCTCTGGGGATAAGAAAAAGTAAGAACAAATGATACTAATGTGCATTAAGACGCCCAGTGTACGGCGATGTGTTCTACATTTTCTTTCATTAGCAACTCTGTTTATCATGTTTTTAAAAAGTAATGACACTAATAATAAATACCAACAAATAAACAAATACGATTGAAACAAAAAGGCACACAGACCCAACAACTCTGGTCTCAACTTGAAGAAATTTCATCTCTATAATAAGAAATAAAGGAATTTAAAAAAAAGGATAAATTACAGTTTAAAAAACCAACCCGTCTCCCATCTATCGACAGCACACTGTACTCACCATCAGTAGTGGAAAAAATATGATTAAAAAAAAAACAAATTAAATTTGAGTGTTTTATCTTTTTGTCTGATTGCTTTGGTTCAGTTTTCACATCTTTAATGTGCAAAGAGACAAACACTAAACTCAGTCCTCAGAAAACAGACACGTCATATTAACACAAGTTATCATTCTCATTACAAAGCATACAGATTGCTGAATTTATGTTTTTAAGATTTCTCCTTATTTTAATTGTTACCCTGATGAGGAGTGTCAGAACAGCATCTTACAAAAAAAAAGAAGTCAGATCTCCAAGTGTTGCAATGTGTTGAGTTACCAGTGGTGTGAAAAGTGATTACTGTTTTATGACTTTTCAGTATTACAGCAGCAAACTGATGATTAAAATGATATGGCATGCGGCAGATTGAAATCTGAACAGTTCTTAGTTTTTTCCCTAAAGGACTGTCTACTCAAACACATTCAACATCAAATTAATTCCAGATATAAAATCGTTTACAACAAAGATTAGGAGCTGTCCCCATTTTTAGCTGTTTTCACTAAATTACTGAAGTGTATTGGTATATGGTGTTTTGAAGTATATGTTATTTATTTTTCGTATCTGTATTGTTTGTGGATACTTGTCTACAAGCTCAACAAGGGACAAGAGTTGAATATTAGCAACATCTATAAACTCTGTGCAATATATTAGTTTCAGGCTTGGAACTACGCTACATTACATCGTCCCTACCAGAAAAATAAAATAAATATAGAAGTTTTGGTGCAAAAGTAAATGGATGCAGTTAAGCGTAATCATTATTTTGACTTGTATGAATTTAAGATTTACTGCCATGTGAAGTCAGACTCTAGACTTCTTTATCCATATTTACAGTAACATCTTACATCAGTGGGTTTAGTTTTAACTGTTTTATGAAAAGTCACCATTTTATGTGCATATCAATTTTTATGTGTATATCAATAAAACTTTTTAGTACTGAAATAATCAAATCAATTGCTCAACCTGACGTTGCAGAGTTTTTTGTTTTTTCTTTTCAGATGAGCAGTGGTCATGATCGTTTCTATAAAAATGACTGAAGTAACACGAACAGACTATAAACGTAATTTCACTAGAAAAAACTATTCTGACAAATGTTTTTGTTGGGGACATAATTTGCAGTTGAAAAGAGGTAATAAATCACAATATATGTTATTGCAATTAGGGATGCACCGATCGACCAGCCAGAGAACGGAACCGGCCAGTTTTCAGCATGATCGGCCCTGACCGGTGACCGGCCAGTCAGCGTCACATATGCGATTCTGTGCCTGTTATTATCACGCACAAATCAGTGCATCTCTAATCGCAATACTCAGCATATCGTATATCGCATTTAAAACATCCATAATATTGCATCATGACTTATGCATCGTGATAGTATCATATCATGGGAATTCTGGTAATTCCCACCCCTGCTTACTTGATAAAGATTAATTTTGAGGCCAAAGTTATTGGGATAGCATTTTGTTTTAAACTTTTTACACATTAGAACAGTTGTGAAAACTGGACCAAAGCAACTGTAAAATACAGTAATATGGATGAAAGCTCATCTCTGATTAGGACAGAATTATCTGGAATGGGTGGCAGGGTGGTGAAATGAGCAGGAAATACAGAGGATTCAATTCACCCATGCTGAGTTCCTACTGACTCTTAAGGGAGCTGCTCTGTAGCTGAGACTGACCTCTGACCTCCCTGTGCCGAGGGATAAAATTATTCTTTTGTGTGGACTATGACAAAAGAATTATTACCATCATAAAATCCAGAACGAGCAGACAGGTGTATCATCTCTATGCAGCCTATCAAAGGAAAGATCAGTAGTGCGTTGGGCTCTCTAACAAAGCAGGCACTGTGTGCATGAAGGTCCAAAAACCAGAATTAGGCCCTCTGATTGTACAGTACGCTAAACAAGCTCCAAGGTTACAGCTGATCATCATATTTGGCTCTCGGAGCTGTGAACAGGCTCGTGGTTGGGTCAATGTGTTGATAAAGTGTGGTGGGTTTATACGAGGCAAGTCTGGATTTCAGCACCAAAACTTTCACCATGGACAAACTGAGACGACAAACACAGGAGGAATAAATAAAAATAAGAAAATCAAAAAAAACATGTGCAGCATTTTATGTGTTATGATATCAGTAGCTTTCCATTGATGTACTCTGTTTTAAACACTCATTTGTTTCAAAGAATAATTTGTCTGTTTTTCAGAGCAGACAAAAGCACTTAAAAATAAAAAAAGAACTGCGTATGACATCATCTTTACTGGACAAAGTCCGCAGGGCGTTATGTCCTCTCTAGATACAGTATAATACACACAGTAAACACTCAACTCCCACAGACCTTCAGCTTCCATTGAGGCATCACCGTTATCTTTTTCCATCCGTGCTTCATTCTTATTTCTTCTTTACTCATTTCTCTTCCATCTCTCTGTCAACTTGGTTTAACCTTCTCTCTCCTCGCCGTTCAGTCACCATCACACTAGGTGTACTTGCTCCTCCCACTCCTCAGGTGATTGGTCCCCCTCTAACTGAAGGATGAGGTCTAAGTCTGTCTCCGTGGGCGGGGCAGTGTGTGCAGGACTGTTTCCACATTGGGAGTGTGAACACGGGTGTGTGTGCACTTCGTCCAGCGACAGGTCAGCCACACACCCTGCGTCCACACCCTCCTTGCCAGCCTCTCTGTTCTCCAGGTCCAGCGTGCTGGGCCTCGACGTCTTCGGGCCCTCTGCGCCGAGACGCCGGGGGCTCGCCGACCCTCTCTCCACCTCTGGCTCGCCCTCCAGGGGCTGCTGCCAGATGGGTGCAGGAGTGGCGTCCCTGGAGGTCTGGCTCTCGGACTCAGTCTCAGTGTGTGTGTCGGGGGAGGAGTCGGTCTCTGTGGTGGGCGGGGAGGGGATGAGGGCGAGGCTCTGTGGGTTGTTCTGGGGGTTGATGTTGTTGTTGAACCAGGCCATGATGTTGTCCAGCAGCTGGGCACTGGCTGTGGGGTCCAGGGGCTCCAGACTCTGAGGGTCGCTGGGGGTGAATGGGCCGCCTGGGGGGATAACCGGCGAGAGCAGCAGCTCCGGCTCAAGCTCTGGAGACGGGAGGCACAACTGGGTGGGAGGCTGGGGGTCTGATTTGGGTGGGCGTTCGAGAGCGTAGGTGGTGGGACGCTCCTGAGTGTAAGAGCTACTGTGTTCTGGGCAGGGGGTGTAAGAGCTGTCGGGTTTTGGGTTGCTGTCATACGTGGCGGCGTGTTCCCGGGTATATGAACTGGGATGTGGGTTCTGGGTGCGTTCAAGTGCACAGGAGGCCGTGTGCTCAGCCTCAGCCAGGTAAGCAGCAGAGTGGCAGTAAGTCTGCTCTTTGCTGTCATAGCGAGGATCTGTGATGGTGATATGATCGAGCACGTACGGAGTGCTCAGTGCGTTCTGGTCTGGTCTATGGCTGCAGTCGCCGTACGCAGGGTCAATGGTGTAGGGAGCGGTGAGTGAGCTGTGGGTGTATGTGTGGTGAGAGCACAGCTGCTCCTGTGTGTGTGTGTCTAGGTCATAAGGAGTGGTGATGTTCCCCAGTTTCATAAGGCTGTCTCCCAGCTCCAGCAGCTCTGCGCTGAGAGAGGGAGGCGGGGGAGGCAGGGGGATGGAGCTCGACACGGGAGGCTGGGAGGTGGAGTCTGTCCTGTTAGGGGGGCGCGGAGGATCCAGGAGAGAAGTGGGGAAGGAGGAGCCCCTGGCTCCCGAAGGACCATCTGTGTTGAGAGAGTGCAAAGCGACATCACCCAGGTCACCCGCGGTACCCGGCCTCCTCTCCTGTCCTCGGTCCAGTCCTCGGTCCAGCTCCACCCGGCCCTCCATCCCTCGCTCCAGACCTCCCTCCAGACCCCGCTCTCTGCGGGACTCCTGAAGGGACAGCTGAATGGCCAGCAGGATGTTCGGGTCATCTTCATCCAGCGAGCCTAGCGCTCTTCTGCGTCCCTCGCTTCTCTCCGGAGCATCTGGAACACAAAATGTCACATTAAAAAAAGAACTGCTTTGTATAACTTTTTTTCTTTTTATCACAGTCACATAAAACAAACTTAAGTTTGTCCTTTAAGCGAATTTCTCTAAGCTGAGGGGTTTATTTAGGAATGGTGCATAAAGCCTCTCAAGTTGTGTCTGTGCATAAGCGGTTACACTAAGGTTTTCATGGCAGTTTCTGTCGTTACACAGCACATGTGCTCTCCAGTTACCATGGTTACGCTCCACTCACATCATTATTTAATGTTACTGGACAACATTATTCTGAATTGTTATCTAGCTTAGCAAACACACTTACCCCGTGTTATCTAGTGTCTCTAAAACAAATAACAAAAAGAAAAGAAAAAGAAAGCCTAACTGGACAGAAGATGAGAATACTGTTCTTGAAAAATATGGAAAGCAAAAGCACATACACCAAATGTAACCCAACCATAACAAATACACACAAGAAGATGTCGGAACTGACAAAATCAATGTGAGAAATATGCTATGAAATGAGCTGTAGATGAGGTCAAGAAGAAATATGAAAATATAACCGTGACAGCAAGAAAGAAGAAAACAAAAACTGGTGAGTTTCAATAAAAGCTAATGTTAATGAAAGAAACAGAGTTATGTTAACGTTTGGCTAGCTAGCTACAAGGTTGCTGGTGCTAAAGTCAAACCTATACTCTCTAACAAGTTGCACATCACTCATCATGTCCAGTGGCTTTTCTCTGTCCTGTAAAATGTGTCTTGGTGTCTCCTCTTCCTCTTCAATCACCATAAATTTCACCACTGACTTATGTTCCACAATTTATTTCAGTTTTGAGGGACTGTAAACATTTTCTGAGGTAAACAATCACTAAGGACCTTCTAGAGATGCATAAGAGAATACCATTTTTCTGCAAGTTCTTTTAGAAGTCATATAGAACAGGTCATCTGTTCTAGAAGATGTAAATGTTTATGACAGAGAGGCCTGCAGTTGGGCTGTTTTTCTGAAGCCGATGTTTTGTACTGGCCTTTTTGCTTAGTGCAAGCAAGATCTTTAGAAGTATTGTCTTTACTCAGTTTGTCATAGATATGTCCAAGATAAAGAGATGTGAAAGTTGTACTGATACTAAAACTCAGGATTTTGAGATGTTTTTTATCACTTACTTCCAGGAAGTCTGAATAAAGGGACATGAGCGAAAGACATGAGCATGATCAACCATAATCTCTCCACATTCTGCTTTGTGTGGCTTGATTGTAAATTGATCCCAGTGACCAAACACTTCTGAGTGCTTCGACCAGACCAGATTCATGCAGCAATAACTTAAAATCCCATTTGCTGGCTGTCTGGTGTAGTGACAAGTCAAAATTTATTGATGGAGACAGAGAATGGAGCTGGATTAGGATCCAGAGTTTGTGCCAATAAACTGCTGTAAAAAAATCTGTTCTGTTGTATGTGATACTCAAATGGAAACAGTGCACATACAGAGCACAATTAAGTTCATTTATAAACTGTATAAACCCTTTTGCCTTTTGGATAACCTTTTTCTGTAATTAAGGGCTTTACATAAACATCTGTCAGACCTGTGTTGTCGCTCCTCCTGCTGGTCTCGGGCGTGTTGCTGCTGCTTCTAAGGCTGTGCAGACTCAGCATGTCTCCTCTGCGCCGTGGCCTGTGTCTGCGACGGTACTGGATGTCAGCATAATCCTGCAAAGAGCGATTCAGGCTGAGTTATTACAAAACCAACTCTAAAAGCTGTGTTGTAAGTAGGGCTGTACCAAATGTCATTTTTTTTTTACACTTGAAGCTTCTATTTAAGTTTCTAAATGAAGCTTTGAATGTCGGTCGTCATATTTTTGACAACAGATACCAAAGGCTAAACACAAACAAATATGGATTGAAGCAGAATATTTAGTTAGTTATAAGATGTTGTGAATTCTGGAAATGATTATACTTATCTTTTTTCAATAACACACTGGAGTTATTGGAAATTAGTGGATCACAGTCAGAAACAATCACTGGAATCTAATCCTATAATAATAATACCAATGTAATACTAACACTATTAGTGTAGCCTGACCTTTATCTGTAACTGTGCAGAAACAGTCTTTAAACAAAATAAACAGAGATGAAAAAACAACTGCACAGCATTTGAACGTTGATTTAGATTTAAATGTCAACATTATTAACAAAACTTGGATCTTTTTGATACAGCCCTAGTTGTAAGTATATTTTCTACCAAGCAGGTTCACAGTCTTAAACACTGAAAACAGAATTCAGCCCATGCATATGCACTAAATGCCAGGAACTACGATGCATTACCTGTGACTGTCTGTCTCGTTCTCCTGCTCCCAGTACAGAGTGACGACTCCCCATCTTAACACACACAAGCAAACTCAGTCAGCTGCAGCCGGAGTCATGCATTAGATGATGTAGGTCATTAAGCACAGGTTTAGGGAATAGCATTAGCTGGGCATGAACCAAAAAGTTAGCAGAAAAAAGAAGTTAGTGTTTGAGGTTGTCTGGTGTTAGAGGAGGAGTTTCTGTTTACCTCAGGGGAGGCAAAGCCGAGGTACTCCCAGTCCCACGATCCTCCAGGGTAACTAAACCAAACACAAACACAAAAATGTTTACTAACAGTGGCTCAAATGAAGCAGATCATTTCACTCCAACAATCAGTTTCAGTGGAGTTTGTGACCAGATATTTAAATGTTTACTTTTGCTTCTTCATCCCTGCCAGATGAGGGATGAAGAAGCAAACAAATCATTGTGCTGTGAGTATGTTTGTACATACTTCCTGCGTGGAGGCTCAGGAGAATCATTAGGCGCGACGCCACGAGCCACGGATGCCAAGAATTCTTGCCTCTTCTGCTGCACCAAACGGGCTGCGCTGATTATCTTGTGGCAGGGTGTCCTCAGGTACGGCCGGTTGACCTTCTGAGCCAGATCCTCCACAACCATCTCCAGGTCCGTCTGGGAAGAAAAACAAGAAAACAAGTTAACTTCCATTAGCTCAGAGACTGGAAACTCAAATTTCAAAAGAGATTTGCAACTCATACTTAACTCCAACTACTAAAGATAAGTATATTCTGAGTATTATTTATCTCACAGGAGACTTGAGCCTATTCTGAATATGACTGAAAAATACAGGAAAAAGACTTCTGGTGGTTCAAATACCTTTGCAAGGCTCTGATTTGATTCATGTCTAATTAATGTCAATCAACATTTTTAACACCTAAATCAGCCTAAGTCTAATTGGATGCACAGATTTTTTTTTTTTTTTTCAGTTTACAACACAACAACCTTCAACCACACATTCAGCCAAAAAATGGGACACCATTGAACCGACAATGATGTAGGCTAGCTTCTGACCTAAATGGATGACTTAAAGGCAAAAATAGCCAGTAGAGAATATCAAATTTGCCAGATCAGACATTTAGGGGAAACTTAGAGGCATCAGAGACTTTGACAATAATGTTGTCAGTGGCTTTGCTGCTAGAAAAAACTATTAACTTTCGATAAGTGGAAGCTCCGCACATTTTGGCTGAGGACACAGCTCGACAGCTGCAAAAGCACAGGTGCTATGCCAGTTGACAGATACTTTTCCAAGAATACAAGTGAGTGAGTGACTGTGTATGTGTGTTTAATCACAGGTCAGGTCTACATTAATAGTTCTGGGCTGGTCCAGATTTAACTTTATGCAGCTGGTGTGCAGCTTTGTGGGTGCACTGAACCCAAGCAACCACGGATTCTGCTCTGTATGACTAAAAAAAACATCACCACACTGTCCTTAAAAACATCTGACAAACATAAAAAACTGTTTGATATGTTCTGTGTCTTAAGACATTTTGCTTACAGCTCTATTCAGCACTCCACATTTCATAATTAACTTACTATTCTAAAGTATTGGTGCAGCTTGCAATCTGTATTTCTGATGTTTTAACGTCTTTGTGCAAAAGTTAAAAATGAAGTGCACTGGTTTTCCTTAGCGATTTTATAATTAAGAATGTCAATCATATATATGTAAAGTAAATGAATAAAGAAGTCAGTATGTGCAGGTCATTTGTATCACACTTCTATGTATCCCAGCAACTACAAGCAGAATTTCTTTGAATATTTGTATGGATGATCGTGTTCCTCAGGGGATCAGAATGACTTTACTGACCCCCTGATCTATCATCTAGCATCATCAGTCCAAAACACCAATTCAAATTTTTGAAAGACAAACCTGATGGTCAGATTACCACAAGAATTAACTCACAGTAATTGTTTGTTAAACCAGTTTAGCCCTGTGTGGTCTAATGGACACAGCAGTCTTTAGGGATCATTGGTGGGGCTTTAAAGTTGTTATTCCTGTTCTTGAGGAGATAAAGACGTGTCATATGTATTAGATTACCTGCATGAGCTCAAATATCTCTTTCTGGGTGCTGCCTTGCTGCAGGAAGAAGCCATATGGGTAAGAGCACTTCAGGACGCGTCGCGTCTTCAGCAGCTCACTCACACCGTCCTCAATGAACCGCGTGTCTGGAGGAGTACCTTCACCTGGACCAGATCAGCGGACAAACACACACAAAGTTAGTCCAGCAAAGACTGAGTGCACATCTATTTTATATAATTCAGCAGCTTCCCAGTAGTGCTCATTATATATTTAAATCGGAACAATCAAATTTTGGTCAGAAAATGTATGTTTTTACTTAATTACTCTCCTGTGACCTGACGTCAGTTTCTGCATGATAATGGTCTACATATAAACCCCTCAATGTTGAGGGAGGGCAGGGCATTAGTGCTCTAACATACATTTATCCTTTTTTGCTAATGACTGGGTGGAAGTTTCCATTTTAAAAACCCAAAAAAGAACACAGATGGAGATCTCAAAATAATGTTTTGCTAAAAACTAATAAATCACTAGTGTAGTCTAGTATAGCCTCCGTCTTTCCTTTACCAATAGGGCAATAACAAAAATATACTCTGTCCACCTCATATCCACTAAAAGGAACATCCTGAAGCAGCTGACAAGCAGCAAACTCAAACTCCATTCTGATGCAGATCTTCCCAACAACAGGCTGAGCTCAGTATAAAGAGACTTACGACAAATGAAGGCTCTGCTCAGCTGCTCCATCTTCTCTTTAGCTGTTTTCAGCAGTTTCTGCTCCAACTAACAGACAAGAAGAGACAGAACACATTATCATCAGATTGTGACGCATGTTTCAGGAAGTGTTTTAGAAATTCAGGCCAGCTTTGCATTAGGGATCAACCGATGTTTTTTTTCCAGGGCCGACACTGATTATTAGTAATCCAGGAGGCTCATAACTGATACTTGGAACCAATATACATTTTCAGTAAAAATTAAATCTTAGTGTCAAAGTCTTGAATAACCATTCTGTGCTACTTTAGGATTACACTCCACTCCACTTGGAGTGGAGTTTTTTGTTTTTTTTAACTCCACTAGGATACACTACATTTATCTGATAACTTAAGCTAGTTATTGTTCCAGAACATAATGACTGGAGGTGCATCTGAAATTAGTGGGGGTGAGCTTGTACCTACAGCACGGGCCAGCAACAGCAGTGAAAAACGACCATTCACCATGTTTACCTTCATTAAATTGTATAAAAACAACACCAGTTCTCTAAACACAGTGCAGTGCAAACACTGTTGTGTAACATTAATTACTAAACAGTGTGACCAGGTGATGGGAGATACATTATTCTGTTCGATGTAATCATCAAACAGATTCTTTAGTTTTTATTTCTATTTATTTTATAACTACGTGCTGGAAAATCATACCCTATCCTTCTTTGAGTGCAGATTTGTGGTGATGTGTGTTGATGCTCTGATCCAGACATCTCCTGAGGTGAAGCCCTCCGTTTGCTCATTATCACATTTAACTATGACTGGCACAGCTGTGTCAGAGCTCAGAGATGTGAAGGGCTGAGAAAGGACTTAATAATCAGCACACCTGCTGATCTATATTCACCTTTAGCTAGTCATTTTGCGCGCTACTCTGCTGTGCTAAATAAAATATTACGTGTTCATGGAGACACACAGTCCATGCGCCCTGAATAGACATGTACACATACGGATGTGGACACCACGGATGCATGACCTGCCACCTTGCACTTTGCATTGATTACTCAGATTTAAAGTGAGGGCTCGAAATATTAATGTGAGGGTGCAGTGCATGCTTTTGCACCATCATAGAACTGGACGTGGTGACTTTGCAGATTCAGGTTATTATTCTGCAATATAAAACAACTATTATGAACAATTCTGATGCATTATTATAGATTGAGCGACCCAACAGTATATAAAGTAGCCTAATTCACAGTCAGACAGTGCTGTGGACGAGACATTCAGAGAGACACAAAGTTGACTACAGACAGAGAGAGATGGCTGCATCACAGCCAAAGTAGCACATTTTTCAATTCAGTCGCACTGTTATGACACTGCGTGTACGTGTGGAGGGTGTTTTACCTTATAACTGTGTTCATGGTTCTTGAAGCGAGTATAATAGTGCATGAAACGGTCCAGCTCCTGAAAACTCTTGTGCTTCTTTTCTGCCTGTAAACAAAATGCAAATCAATTTCATTCAGATGACTTTTGTGTGAATATATTTTTCCTGTGTGTGTTTACATCATTGGGAGATTGAGTGTGATCAACTGAGTGTCTATTCTGTATTGTTTTGTGAGTGTACTTGTGTGTGTTAATACCTCTACAGTCATCTCCTTGGACTGCTCCTCTAGCTGTTGGATGACCTCATAGCGAGTACAGCGATAGTAGCCTCCTGTTGATGAGCTGTGCTTCTTCCACTCCTCCAGACAGATCCAGCAGAAGTCGTACTTACACTACAGATACAAAGACAGCAGAATTTATAGAGTAAATAATGCAATAAAAATACAGAATTAAAGGGGTAGGTTCTCATCCATAGTCAGTGTATTAGCTACAACAGATGGCATTCGGCACGCCCCATGTTTGTAGACGCAGAAAGGAGCACCAGCACAGAGGCTAAGCAGTGAGCTCCTGTGGACAGGGTCAACAACAAAAGGGTTTTCAGCCGTAGACCAGCAACTCATATTCTGCAAGGCAAAAGTACTGATTTCACCTATGGAGTTTGGTCAGTCTTGACAGTGAGTAACACTTAAATTAAATAACTGGTTTCAAGTTTGAAAAATCAGTCTGATGGCAGGGTATATCAGTCAAACTTCCATGCTGGTACTCCTCTCTGCTTCTCCAAACTGGGGGCATGCCAGCCAGCATCTACTGTAGGTAATACACCAACTATCAAGTACCTCAAACAACCCCACTTCCAATAACCCGAACTATCCCTTTAATAATAGTCATTGACCTGAACTCATTATCTATACAAATGAAGACACAACAGCTGACAGAGAGATTAATGTGTATTAACCTTGGCACACTGCATATGGTTGCAGCCCTCATTCTTCTGAATGGGCGACTTGCAGTTGGCACACGGTTTGGAGTTGGTCAGCAGCCACAGGCAGTTAGCAGCATCCTCATAGGCCTCACTCACACCTGCCACTGTGGAAAGCACACACAAATACAGACACACATTAGCTACTTCTCAACTGTCCAACACCTGCCCTGCGGAATCACCCTCCAGCACTCACATTTGGCAAATATCAATGACCTGAACACCTGCCACAATGTTATAAAAATACATTAGACACAACCTGGTAGGCCGTCCTGACAGCTGCTGTTAACTGGCTTACTGTGGTGCCAGCTTAGTGAGCTGCAGCTAAAATGAACCCCAGTAAAAAAAAATGGTGGCATAAACAACACAGTGACAGACTTACACTCCTCAGGCTTCATCTCTGTGACCTTCTGGAGCCAGTTCCTCCACATCTGACAGTCACATGGCTCATGGGCCTCACCAAGGCACTCCCTGCAGACATGGAGGAGGATCCACAGAGAATTACGTGCAATAAAATACAATGAGGCTAGAACAGCATAACAACTTGTTACTCATTCCTAGAAAGAGACATAGAAAGAGACGAGGGAGGAAAAGGCAAAGGTTGATATGTGTCTGACACCTAAATATTTTGTTGGCCTGGCCTTTTTAGGTCAATTTTGTGAAGTAATCAAGAAAATTCGCACTTACAGCATAGTTTTCAACAACACTGGTTAAAAGGTCCAGTGTGTAAGATTTACAGGCAGAATATGGCAGAAATTGTATAATCACCTTAAAATAAGATTGGTTTCGTTTTCGTTACCTTAGAATGAGCCGTTTTTATCTACAGCAGTGGAGCCCAACCCTGGTCCTCAGGGACCCCTGTCCTGCATGTTTTAGATGTTTCCCTGCTCCAACACACCTGATTCAAATGATCAGGCTGTTGCCAGGCTTCTGCAGAGGCTTGATGATGAGCTGATCATTTGAATCAGGTGTGTTGGAGCAGGGAAACATCTAAAACATGCAGGACATGGGTCCCTGAGGACCAGGGTTGGGCACCACTGATCTACAGAGTCCACCATGTTGAACAACCATGTTACTACAGTGTCCCAGTGTGAAAAAAACCACTGGGTTTAAATGACATTTAAATGACACAACAAACAAAAATGTCAATAGAACATTTGTTAAGTGTTTGTATATCGGACTGTGAGAGATGCAGAATTGTTTCAAGTCAATATTATTTACAGTTTACAGGCCAATATCACAAATCACAAATTGCCTCAAGGGGCTTGTTTGAGTGTTTACAGCCAATAAATCATGAAGCGTACCAGCAAAAGAGGTGGCCCTTGCCACAATCGACAGCTGGGGAGGGCAGCAGGGGGAAACTCTGTGGGTCGCTGTCCCCAGGGCCGGGCCGGGTCAGCCGCACCGCCCGCTCACAACGTGCTGCAGGACACCAGCGGATGGCCGGATTGTTCTCCACAAATGCCTGCAATAGGCAGGGAGGACAGGGAAAGAGAGAGATGGACAAGAAGAAGAAAACACAAATTAAACCTGTGTTTTACATCGAAAGACCACTGAGGAGGTATCCTCATTTACAATGATGACAAGATGAAAATCAAGACAGGCAAAGAAATCAGCTGACAAACATGCTATGTAGAAGATAATACAATAAATACAATTAAGTAAAATAAAAAAAAGAATAAAATAAATAAATAAAACATAAAATTTCAATATAGTTAAAGCAGCTACAATCAATAAAAACAAGATCTGAGATAAGGCTCTTGAACAGTCATACTGGCACTAGAAATTCAAGCTGAAGTCCTTTTCCAGATTGTATCAAGCATAACATGCACTATGACATGTTTCCTAGATCAGTTTTAATTAATGGAATGTGGAGCAACAGTCTATTCTGTGAGCGAGTAAGAAGGTTATGTTCAAAATTAAAAGGGCTGAAATATAGGATGGAAGCATCTGTCTAAAGCTCATCTAAAGCTCTACAGATTAATCAAAATCAATGCTGGTCCTGCCTCACAGCCAGAGAAGGCCAGCCCACCTTTTGGTAAAGATGGCAGTGGTAGACAGAATATAAATGATAGAGGACATAGAGATAAAGGAGGAAGAACAGTACACAAGAGCAGAAGTGATTGGGAAATTCCAAAAAACAGGAAGAAACAACTGCAACAAAGAAAAAGAAAACAGACAAAGAGTAAAGACTGACAGAATTTACAGTTGGAAGAAAAGTATTCCTTGGGCTGTGGTGAAAACGTGAACATAAATAGCAACATTTGTATGAGGTTGTTGTGTGCGTTTTACCTTGATGTCAAACTGTAGATATCGCTGGTCCATCTCTCTGGAAACCACACTCTCGATCACATGCACCGGCACCAACTGGTAGCACTCATAGGCCGGGCAGAAGATATTGTGTGCGTCACCCTCCTGAATCTTCACATTGAGGAACCTGAGAAACACACGAGTATACACACAGGAGAGTTGATGCATACAAGTTAAAACACACTGAATCATGCAGGAACATTGAGGCACACAAAACACAGGTTCTTACCCTTCCCAGCATGCTCTGCAGAACTCGTGTCCACAGGACATGTCCACTGGATCCTCAAACACTGAGATGGAGCAGAGACAGATTCCACACTGCAGGGAGACAGAAGGCAAACACATCACAGGATATTCAGATGCTGTCTGATACTTTTACGTTTTGTCTTCATAAAGCTAAAAAGATAATGCACAAAGTAACCACAACATGTTAATCGTGCTGGGCAATCTGTGGAAATGTAGCTGCAGACCATGCATATATTTTGGAGCTGGCCAAAGATTGAACTATACAGTGGTATGGATTGTGATGTATTGGAAGAGACTCTTGGGTATGAAATACCCAGGAGCCGCACATTATTGCACCTCAAATCTGGCAGAGGAAACCATAAAACAGATAGATATCAACTATGTTAAGTTGTACTGGCTGCGAGTGATAAAGCAGTTATTAGGATACGGTATAGAAAGGATTCCCATACACAAAGACAGGGGCTGGATATAGATGAAGAAATATATGTGATGTTGACAGTAACACATATTTTAAGAATACAAGAAGCACAATGTAAACCAAAAACATTTTGTTTTGTGATTGAGAAAATGGAATAAAAACAACAATTTCAGCAACCTGTAATAAAGTCCAGCAAGACTACCATGTTTAGTTGTGTCAAAGAGAACTGGGTCCATTTTTGAGGCTGAACTATTATATTTTATATTATATATTATATCATCATCATGTTGTGATATTATAGTCTAAGAACTTAAGGTCTGAACACTGTAATTGCCTACAAGTTAAACATCAGCCAGGATTTGTGGGCAGACAGAAGTAGGCTACTGGGTGTTATTAAACCTGCATCAACAGCAACAGTGGACAAGAGGCTGATGTTTATGTGCAACCACACAGAGCAGAAAGAAGAATCACTGCTAGACAGACGGACTATGACCTGATTTGTTCTAGTTAGATTAGACATTGACCTGTTGTAATCAAACAAAGGAGACACTTGTCAAATGTTTAACTAGAATAAACCTTTGAGTATGACAACTTTGATTTTTACGGTATTAAACTGTCTCAGAAAAAAGAAATGGTTTTCACTGTATTACACAATTATTACTATTATTATTATTATTATTATTATTTTTATTGTTGTTAATTATATCGTTATCGATTACAAATGACCCTTAAATCAATGAAATCCGAATGCTTGTTTTGGTTGAACAAATGCTTGAGTTTAATTTCACAAAATATCATTTCCTGACAGACATTAAATTTACTTGATATAAACCTAAAATATGTTTGGTTTGTCGATAGGACAGCTGAAGATATGACTAAAGATAGGACAGGGGGAGAGAAAGTGGGGAAAAGACAGGGCCGTAGGCAGGATTCGAACCCAGCGCTGCTGCAGTGGACTCACAGCCTCAGTACATGGGGCTCACGCTTCACTAACTAAGCCAAGAGGCCACCTGAAATATGTCTTTAATGACAATACGTATTTGTAGCATCAATACCATAGCTAAACAAATGTGCAAGGTATGATAACCATTAACTTTCATACCACAGTATACATACCACTGCGGCCCTACCATACATGTCTCTCATTTAAATACAGGAGAAATTGTGGTCGAACAGGACCTGGGCCTGACTGGTTTTACACTTAGACTGAAATCCAACAAAACATTTAAACTGTACTGTTCATTAAATATGGCTCCCAAGGGAAATATTTCTATGACTTTAGTAATCCTGTCACCACAACTTACCCAATAATCCCTCAATAAAGTCAACTAAATAATTCCATTAACAAATAAAAAAGAAGTTAATAAAAAGAAAAACTTTATCAGTGACTGTCTCACCGTAGACAGGCCCTCCTCTCCAGGTGTGAGGCAGCTGTCGGTCGGGGAGGTGAGGGTGAGTGTGAGGGGAGAGCGTGGGGTCCTGGGGGTCCGAGGTGAGGGTAGGGTGTCCCAGGCATTATATCCACTGGGTGGTGGGGTGGGCATGGCCACACCTGAGCGCTGACAGCAGCCCTCAGCATCTGACATCCAGGCTTCCAGAAGCTTTTCTCTGTCCCAGTCTGAGAGAGAAAAAGGTTAAACACACACGTTTAGAGGGAAAGTATGTAATTTTTTGTGAATAGTTCCATCACAATCACAGTGCTGTGAGGGTTTGTGAAAGTTTCATGAACATCAACAGACAAATACACACCATGCGCTCGGAGCAGGGCCTCAGCAGTGAAGAGGGGGGCTTGCAGCATGTCTGCCGTCTCTACAATCAACATGTCCTTCAGCCTGCGCAGGTCCTGAAGCTTTAGTCCCTCATAAGGCTGAAAGGACAGAGCAGGAGACATGTTAGAGAGATAGAAAGAAAATAAAATGAACACAAGAGAGAAATGAAAGAGAGACAGTGAGGAAGTGATGGGGAGAAAGGGAAGAAATAGAAAAATAGAAAGTGGAGAAAGTTATTTAACAAACTAAGAAAAGTTTGAGATTGAGATATGTTTGAGGAAGTGTAAAAGATTGTGTGACAAAGAATGAAAAGGACAGAGATGTGGGGCAGCGGGGTTGGGGGCTGGTGGTGTTGGGAAAGAGATTAAGTATTAGCATAGATTTGGCTGCGGGAAGAAAGATCAAACTGCTATCAGTTGGCAGCAGCTGCTGCTGCTAGAAGTCTGTGCCGGTGCCCTCTGTTTAACTGGGACCCTGAGAAACATGAGGCGAAGTGTGTGCATGTGTATCCTTGTATTACTAGACTCGTGTACTTGTGTAAAACTGGTAAGCTGTGAGAAGAGAACTTTGTGAGAAAAAGAATATTTTGGATTCAAATTGGTGACATTTGAAGGTGAATGGTAAGAATTCTGTCATAGACACTGTAGAACCGTTCAGTGCAGTCAGTGGGAAATTTTATCTGATCAGTTAGTCCATAAATGTGAGCACAAAGATGCATAGAGAGCACAAAAAAGCTCTGACAGGCAGCTATTCATGGTAATGAATGGTCGACATTTCTGGGCCGAACTCAGCAAAAGCAAATCCCATGTTGGACGCAGAAGAGTAAGATAATGTAAAACATTTTCAAAAGATTGATCACACAATTGGTTTCTCATTTGTTTTAATGTACTCAGATCTGCAACAAAGTCCTCAGTCCTAACCCTAACCCTGTATGTTGAGATCTTGGATCCTTGCAAAGAGTGAAAAACATTCCGTAAATGAGTCTGTGTGTGTCTTTGGGGAAGTGCTACCATCTACCTTTGTACCTTCATGATTTTTCCTTCTATTCTCTGTGTGAGAGCGTTGTTAGCAGTCGTGAATTGTGTTATTGGTGTGTCTTTATCACATTATAAATCTGATAGTTCCGGTCAGCACAATAATTTCACAGCAGTCACGATGGCCATAACCACCACGCCCCCTCAGTTTGGCCTTATGACTCTTAAAAAACAATATGCCCTGCAGCCACAGTGGCCTTGATGTCCTGCCTGCACTGCCCCAGCTGATTTTGCCATGTTCTCCTCTGTCTCTTTCCTGTCACTTAAGTTGTTAGACACTACTGTCTTTGGTTTAGAGTCTGATTGTGCAACATCTAATAAAACTCTGCACGCAGAGCCAGTGGTGGGTTAGATTTTGAGCCTGGCATGAACACTTGAAAACAGGGCTAAGTATGATAACTTAACAATGATAAGTGACGATAACTATAATAACTATGATAAGTTCCCAGGACGAGCGTGAGCATAGATGTGATACAAACTTTATTTGACCATGAAGCCTAATGTTACTCTACAGTTCTATGGTTTACACTGTAGACTGTAGTCTGTTAACAAAACAGTAACAAACAACTAGATCCATGTTATATATGCATGTCTGCTCTTCATTAAGCTTCTGGATGTGTTAAAAATACAGTCATCCTTAATCCTTCAGTTAATTTCATTATTTTGGTGGACTTAAAATCACTGTTTTATTTGACTGCTGCCCTGGCATTTGGCCTTTGTGCCCTCAAAAACTTGACAACACCAAAGGCCAAGTGGCCTTGCCCCTTAAATGATGAAATTCAAGGCCTGCTTCCAGTTCTCGATTATGACTGGCTGAGCCACATTCAAAGCTATTAAAATACTCTATAAAGACACTTGTGACCAAATTACATCTGTATTACGGTGTCAAGTAAATTGTTTCAAAATGTCAAATTTTGTCATAAATCTTGATTTATTTCATGGTCTAAGCATGGATGAGAGGCTGAAAAAGATAGATGGGATAGATGAGGAAGGTGAAAAAGAAAGGATATATGCTGAAATTAATGACAGAGAATTTGTAGAGCTGGAAAAGTCATGTAACAGAGCCGGTACCATTGTGGTCTTACTTTCAAAATCAAAATGGGGCTAAACAGAGCTATCCATCAGTTTACGAAACTGTAAAAATGGGAAAGGTGAATCCTATGGTTTGAGCCATTATGTTGGCTTATGTGTGGGGTTTAACCGGCACATCAAGGTCATGAACAGCTTCATGTCATACCTAACAACGCCTCTTGACTGTCCTAAAATCACTGTTAATCACAGCTTGGTGGGGCTTATTGTTTCATTTCATCTGTAAATGCAAGCTGATGTGAGGCAGATGTAATTTTTTCATGACTATTGAGGATAACTTCCATGACCTCAAAAGTTTACATCTTAAATCTAATTAATTTCAAAATTCTTGCCCTTCCATACATGAAACTGCAAGCACCTGATAGTTTTAGTTGAGTTTATTTGACATTAGAGGGGAACATTAATACTAACATGACCACAAAATGTCAATGATGAAACAATTACGTCCTTGGTGTAAAGAGAATAAAGGTGCGAGTGTCTGTGTGATGAGGTGACAAGTAAAAACCCAATGTTATCATTTTAAAAAAACACTCCACCTCAAAGTGCAAAATATAGATCATGAAAATGACATTAACAGGAAAAAAAAATGGGCTCAATGTTTCCCATCACTATA
Organism: Lutjanus erythropterus; assembly: GCF_056507025.1. NCBI lineage: Eukaryota > Metazoa > Chordata > Actinopteri > Lutjaniformes > Lutjanidae > Lutjanus > Lutjanus erythropterus. The sequence goes on from NC_139332.1 coordinate 20,138,360, forward strand.
AGGACAGGACAGTGAAGTGAGTGTATCAAAGTTGCAGCACTGACTTACAAAAATCCGTGACCTTAAAAGGCTCAAAAATAGCACATTCATTTTAAACGAGCCAGCAGGAAACCCCCAGATCTTGTAACTGTGGTCTCACCTCCTTGTATTGCAGCAGGTTGGTTTCACCATGTGCGTCTGTGTTTGACTGCTGAGCTGATGAGGAGGAGAAAACCATCTGTGACTCCAGGCTGAGGGCCAGCTCGGTGTGGTGATGCCGCTCGGCATGGTCACATGGCGTCAACTTGTCCTCATCCTCCACAAAGAGGTCCGCCTCGCTCTGGATTAGCAGCTAGAGAGGGAGGGACGAGGAGGGAGAGATGAGAGAACAAAAGAAATGGGAGGAAAGAGAGAGAAGTGGATAATGGGAGAGGAAGAAGAAATTGAAGGAACTTGCAACAAAAGAGAACAAAGGAAGCGAGAGGCAAGAGCAAGTGGAGCAGACAAAGAGAAAACAGGAGGGAGCGGAGAAGAGAGAAAACAAAGATGTGATGGCAGAAAACAGAAAAAAATACAAGATAGTAGGCAGTGACATATAAAGGAACAGGGAGGAAAAAAGAAAAACGACAAGTGAAAGGGAGCAAATATAGTTTATGAAAGAGGTGGAAAAAAAAGTGGAGAGAAGATTGGGAATGTAGTGCTGAAGAGAAATGTGTTCAAACTTTTTATCTTAAAGGATAATATCTGGGTTATTTTTCCCCAGGCTGCCTGTATTAGAATTGAGCTAATTTTTTTTTCTTTCAAGTCAGGAAGTAGATTTTCTTCCTAATTCAAAGGCTGTAAAATCTTAAAAAACACAGACAGGAAGCACTACTTGGATCTGACAGTAATGAAACACAAAGCAGATGCTCCTGGATGCAAGGACTGGCATAATACTGTCAGACAGATTTTACCGGCTGTAAAGTCTTTGCCAGATACAATCACACAGAGCACAGACAGATCTGCCACACAGAAAATGAAGCTCATCCTAGTGCCAGTTCGGTGGGTCGCACAGTTTCTCTCACCTCCACACAGCTCTTCATGCCCGCAGCAGCAGCATAGTGCAGACAGGTGCTGTGGTGATTGTCAGTGGCGTTGACATTGGCCTTCTCGTACTGGCCTCCCTCCAGCCTGGCCCCAGTCCAGCTCAGGATCATCTGGCAGCGGGGGAAACCCACAAACACACACAACATTATTCTCAACTTTGTCAAATGCATTGACTATATATGACACACTTTTTCACACCAACATGAGCTACACTTTGTCCGTGTGTTTGTACCTGCAGGCAGTCCGCACGACGCTGCTCGTCCCTCTGGGGTCGGGCCAGCCGTGGTGACAGCGCTCCCTCTGACAACAGCAGGATCTGTGGGCCTTGGCACAGCACGTGGAGGCACGTCTCATTGTGCACATTACGCTTGTTGGGGTTCCCCTCTTTACTGAACAGGAAGGACCTATGTGAGGGAGGCAGCAAAGAAGGGATTAAATAAAACAGAAGAAAGCTTTACACGTTTTTGAGTTGAAAACTAAAGTATATTACTAGAGTGTGATGAAAAACATCCGTTCTTAAGTAATTTATTTTAAAAAAACAAAAAACAAAAATAGCATTTCATGGGCTGAAAATGGATCAAATTGCTTACTACCCTTTTCAATTATCCTCAGGCTTACAAGGCAATGGGATAGAGCCAACCGTTTGGGACTGCTCCATGAAATTTATATTAAAAAAAGAACATTAAAACTCTCTAATCAGAGTTGAGTGGGTTGCCCACCTTCTTCCACCCGTAGCTCTTGAGTGAGAGTTTGCGAAACAGTCATCATCATTCACAGGAGTTTACACTATTTTTTGCTATCCCTCTACTTAGTATTTTTTCAATTTTGCCACTTTTAACAATTTTAGAAGCTCCACCAGACTGCAACAGCAGGGCTATGGCTACGTACTGACACTCCCCTGTAGACACACACACCGGTGAGAGCAACCTTTCTGAGATGCTAACATTAGCTCACCTAGCTACAACACAGGTACAACACTGAAAATTTTTCAAGGGGGCTACAACTGTCAGTGCTTCTCTGTGTTTCCAGTGTTTATCTGCACACACTGAGTCTGACAGCAGCTGTGCACTGGTTGGTTAGCTGTGACTGCTCACTGTTACTGCCACACAGAGAGGTGGTCACGCCCTCTATAGTACTTGTCCTGTGCATCGCCACCCTGGCCCCCTCTTCAACCCCTTGCACTCCTTTTAGCATTTTTGAAAACTATGCCGTGGGTGAAGTTAGGCTCAGACCTGAGGGTGCAGTTACACTTGGATGGACAAAACAAGTTCAGAGGAGTGCAGAGGTGAAGTGGAGGGAGAGGAAGGAATTGATAGCAATAGAAAGAAGGCTTAAACGAGTGAAAGGTAAGGTTGTAGAGAAAAGTGAAGCAAACTGTACAGTAAGAGAGACGTGTGGAGGATGAGTGAAGATGATATGAGAATAAAGTATGGTAGGGACATGGATTGTGAGATGAGTGTTGGCGGGTAAGAAGAGCAGCACAGGGAGGAGAAGAAAGACGATAGAATATTGACTATTTCTGTTTAACATCTCTGAGATAATGGACATGCTGGCTGGCGGGTACACACACGCACACACACAGTGATGGATGTGCCAGTTGCACTCAGAGCCAGGCTGCGGTTGCAGTTCTGTTTAGTAAATAGTTTTTCTCTGCTCTTTGTCTGTCAAATCCTCCATTTACTGATTAGCTCTCAACTCTTTAATTTGGCTCCACCTGTTTTTTCAGTCTTCAAGTTTCTTTTTTTCTTCTATCATTATAAAAACTTCCACCTCTCCTTTTCTATCCGTTAGTTGCTTTTTTATCTCCCTCTCTAGAAGGTCGTTTTTGCATTATCTTTCATCTGTCTTCCATTTGACACTAGAGATGCAATGATTAGTCAATTCATCGATTACTCGCTTGAAAAAAAATAATAAATTTTCATTCCTTTTTCGTGCTGATTCCAGGCTCTTAAATGTAAGAATTTTCTGCTTTTCTTTGTCATTTATGACAGTAATCATAGAGTCTTTGGGTTCTGGATTGTTGGTTGAACAAATGAAGCAATTTAAAGATGAGCATTTCTTGACATTTTAGAACCTAAACTATTAATTGTAAAAGAAATAGGCAGATTATTGTTAAATTAGATTAGAACAGATTAGATTAGATTAGATTAGATTCTGAAAATAATCATTAGTTGCAGCCCTATTTGACACCATCTTCTACATTATCCTATGGCAGCTGCATGTTAAAGGACCAGTGTGTGGAATTTAGCATGTGGGAAAAATAACACGCAAGGCCGTGTCTGGAGCCAGTGCAGCATTTAGCTTATCTGCTCTGAACTACTATAGAAATATGGTGGTGCAAAAACACAATTATATACATACTTATATAATATTGTGTTCCATTTCTGCCATATTCAATCAAAAGATTTCCTGTAAATCTTACATACTGGATCTTTAAACTGTAGATAAAAATCTGTTTTTTATCAGCAGTAGAGCATGAAAAGGACTTCTCACTAATGCAAATTCAAGAAAAAAATAAGAAAATAATAGGATGTCATTCGATTTCCACTGGTTGAAAACAGAAAAAAATGTAGCAAAGCCTCTCTCGCTCCGCTTTGGAGGATAAATCTGGACACAGCAGCAGCAGAAGCTACTATTGAATTAGTGTTTGAATGTTTCCTCATTGTGCAGCCTTTCAGCCTATTCTTCCACGGCTGTCCTGCTCTTCCACTTTTGACCTTCTTATCCTGTCAGCCACAAGCCCCTGCAGCCTCCCCCTAATGACAGTGTACTGCCAATTCACCCACACAGCAATAATCACTAATTATTCCCCTCTCAACTACAACCCAACACCCCCCACCACCTCTACACACACATACACACACACACACACATACACACAAGGCCCCATGTTCAGGATGGATGGCCCTAATATCAGTCTACTAGAAACAACAGGCTTGGGGATGTCACATGTTTTGCTGCACTAGTCGAGTACCAAAGCTGTTCAGACCATGCAGTAATTTGAAGAGAGCATGAAATGGTAATGTAAAATGTACTGAAAAATGGCCAAAAACTATCATGAAAACAGTGATTGTTTCATCCCTATGTCTTGGAAAACATAAGATACGATATGTCAAAAGAGTGAGGAAGGAAGTCAGCGCGCATGACTATATGTAACATGATTAAAACTTTATTACTTTAATATTATCTGTCCGTGAACACGATTTCTCCCCGAGTCACGTCAGACAGACTTTCACCAACTCTCATGGCCCCATGCTGCTTTATGGCATCATCAAACTACGTGTTTTATTGTTTTAATGTGAGTGAGACCCGTAGAGGCAGAATTTACATATTGTACTTTTAATCACTGCAGTATCAATTTAAATTATGAATAAACTTGTAGAGTGTAACCAGAAATGAATCAAACATCTCTGATGGCTTGAAAACACACATAAAAATGAGAGGAGAAGTTACTGGGAAGTTGTTGTATGTCTTGGCCTTCTTCAAACAACAGGGAATCAACTTTTCACAATGAGTAACAGAGTCACAGTTGTTATTTACATATTTCTAAGACTGTGTCCTCAGTTGTTGTGGAGGAAGGGTTACACTTCCTGAACTACACCCAATTTTCCAGTAAGAGGTCTACTTGAGATTTCCCAGTTTGTGCATCTCATGGGATTGCTCGTCAGTTTGACCCATGAAGACAACAAGAAAAGAGTGAATATACCCGGAGCAGATACATGTTAAAAATAATCCAAAAAACAGACCCTGCATCTATCTACCTGCCCACGCCTGTCCTCCATGAGTCTTTACTTTGTCTGAGATTTCTCAGCCGTCTATCTGCCTGCCTCTGTCCAATCGAGCTGCTGGAACAAAGCAGCATTTCCTCTGATACTTATCAGGAGCAGAGCGCTGCCGTTCAGCACGCCTCTCTGGACCATTATAGGTTAGTAGGAAGGGACACAAATAGCACACCATGATTCACTGTGTTATATTCACGGACTCGGACACATTAAGCAGTTGTGGAGTCACAGTTTTCCCCCCTAAAAACGCACACACATGCACGTGTGCACACATGCAGATGCACAGATAATTGACTGGCCTTTTCAAACTGCTTCCTCTGACCCCCCCTCCCTGTAATCATGGAAAGAAAGGGCAAGAGAGGAAGAGTGCAAAGAGGAGGAGGTGAAGATGGCTATTGAGTCACTGAATCAGCTGTCTCGGTCATGGCCAGCAGTCTGATTATCCCTGCAGGGGGTAAAAAGACACACTGGTGTCCTGCTCTCTGAATGGTCTTTAGTTTGACCCCTTTCTTTTAGGTTGTGTTAGACTCAGTGACTCCCCTTTATTGTTTCTCTTCAGACATCATCCACAGGAGGGTGTGCTGGCGTGTGTGTTTTACACTCATTTCAAGCAAGTCTGCAAGCAAGGAAACCCCTTACAGCAAAATAATCCTACAATAAATTCAAATCTGTCATGACTCTTCCAGTGGCACTGCAGCATTTTAGCTTTGCACTTTAATTTAAAGGATAGTTTGAATTATTTGAAGTGGGGTTCTATGAAGTATTTATCCATGGTCAGTGTATTACCTACAGTAGATGGCGGTCAACATGCCAGCAATGTAGAGAAGCAGAGAGGGGTACCAGCATGGAAGTTAAGCAAGATAGCTCGTTTGTGTTATTGTGTGAGTTTGGTAAATCTGAACTAGCCTTTTAAAACAATGAAGTCACAAACAAACTAACAATCGAGGCAGCAATAGACCAAAAAGTCCCATGTTCTACAAGGTAAAATTACCAATTTTCCTTAAGGAGCATTAATACCCTGGAGAGAGAGACATTTGGCTTGTACAACAGTGGTTTCCCACCAGGAAAGGCTCTCTGACAGCAGGTAAACCAGTGAAAATACTCTAAATACAGGATAACATACACTTATCCTGATATTGATTTTCTGGGTTACCGTTTTTTAAGTGGTAAAAATATGTTTTGTTGCTGAGCCTGTCCACAACAGTTCATTACTTAGATTCCGTGCCGGTGCTCCTTTCCCCCAAAGTGGGGACATGTCAATCACCATCTGCTGCAGGTTATATACAGACTATATCACTGACTTATACACTTCAAACAATCCAAACTATGCCATTAAGTAGAGGGATGCTTAAGATAGAGACTTAAAAAGAAGGGTCATTATCTACACAGCAGAGGCAGAGATATGACTTTTACTCCATAGTAAGGGACAAGCTCCAATAAAACTAGTGTTTTTTGTTTGTTTGTTTGTTTTGTTTGCTTTTTGTTGACCATCTCTGCCTGCTAAGCCATCTTTCAAACTTTATGTCCCCCGTTTGTGAAACATGCTTTCTGATGTAAATTTGAAGGCCAATTTGAGTAAACCCCGATGAAATCATGAGTTATTTTCTCAAACTTCAAAAAGCCTCTAGAACCACAGAAGACCATTATACAGCTGTTCTCACAGGCTGAGTAGTACTCCTCATGGTGAGTACACTGAACTTCATGTGTGAAATTGGAGGAGTGCCCATTTCATGTTTGGTTTTTTGTTGAGACTCACATTTTTTCCAGTAATTGGTCCTTTCTGAGGTTACAGTTTACAGTTTTGTTTATAAGTGTTTGTGCAGCGGGTCTAATTGTGTCTGATTGCCAATGTTTCTCATGGCTAATGCACACTCTCTGTGGCCCTGTCTGGCATATGTCAACAAGACTTTTGAGACTGCCCTCTTCTGTACAATAATTCATCTTTGCCTTAAAACCACAATTATGAAAATGGTGTCTCTCAGAAATTTGTTAAAGCTGACATACTGCTAATTGTTATTCAATTTAATATGACTCATTGGTATAACTGCCCTTGTGGTTGTATTGGATAACTGGATAACAACATTACAAGCTGCAGCCTCAAAAATGACTGTTGAATTCAATCACCAGCCCTGTCATTTTCAACCAAATGCAAACCACAATCATATCTTTTTTTGTTACCTGAGCAGACGTGTCATGGCGTGGCGGCAGACATAGTGCAGAGGAGTGTTGTGCTGGTACTGCTCTCCGTACGATGCGTTCGGGTCCAGGCCATCCCTGAACTGAGGGTTGCCCTCATACAGCTGCCAGGCCAGGGCCTCGTCGCCGCCCACCAGGGCCTTGCGGAACTTGGTGGCTGTGTTGCCCATGGCTTCAAGCTTGCAATGGGCCGCCGAAAGGGAGCTGTGGCAGATGCCCGTCTGCCCACCTATGCCTGCCTGCCTGCCTCCCTCCTCCTCCTCTTCCTCCTCCCCCGTTCACCACAGGTCACAACTTAGAGCAACATGGTTCAGTGTTTTCCTACCCTGTAAGTTAAGGAGAGAGGGAGAGACAGAGAGAGAGATTGAATAAAGGAAAAAAATGGTGGAAAGAGGGACATGAGAAGAGGAAAGATCAGAATGAGTGGAAAAAAGGCTGGTGAATGTAGGAAAAAGAGAAAAACACCAAGACTGAAGTAGGGAGACAGATGGAAAGGGAGAGACAGAGAGGGCAGCTCGATCAATCAGTCCATCCATCGATCAGCTGATGCGCTGCAGGGAGGATGTTATCTTACCGGAAATAGGGGAGAAAACACAGGGACAGAATAGAAGAAAGAAGCTAGAAAGACAAAGAGAGATAATTATAAAGAGGGCAAATGAGAGGGGAAGGTTAATGATATCCAAGCCATCGATTTGTTAGTCAGTTGATGAAAGGCACGGTCAATATTACCACAGCTGGCCGCTGCCGGGTCCAGTTAGTTTGGCGTTTGTGTGGAATTTGCATATTTTAGGCTGTTTACATGCTTGTCTGCCACTGGAGATATGAGAGTTTGACTGAGTGTGTGTTAAACCATGCAGCACTAATACACTGGGCCCAAACCAGTTTTACTTTTTCTCTCAGGCACTAAACCAAAGAATCACAGGAATCACAGCTATGGCTGCTGCAGCTGAGGTTACTCCAGCAGCAGCAGCTTCTGAACCTCCTGCAGAATCACACAAGTTATCATGATCTTTCTGTCAATTTTAAATATACTTTGATATGACAAGTAGAGACAGATAGTTATATTGGCCAGCCGATATTGGCCTATCACAGCTATGTCGGTCTACAATGATACTGGCGTAAATGCTGTCTGATATGGAAACTTTTTTTTACAGAACATAATGCAGACTGTTTTTATTTTGGAGGGATTTTTAGAGTTACAGACAGCATTTTATTTACATTTGATTATTTTTCTTACAATTATAATATCTCGCATTTCCACAATAAAATATCTAAAAATGCTAGATATGTTAAATATTTTGTGAAGCTACAAACATACATGATGATTCCCTTCATGTTCAAATGCAGAGAAATCCATAATTTATTCAAGGTCATGGGCTGTTTCCTTTTAGCCATTGCAAGCTAGTTGCTAGATGCTTTAACTTCCTGGGAAAAACGGAATACGCCAAATACATCATACAGTGAAGAAGGACTTTGGCAAACGTGAGTTAATGTAACGTGAATGAAACTGAGATTTTGATCAGTAATGGTGATTGTTTAAAAGGGATACATCCATGGGAAAAGGCATATTACAAGATCAATCTCAGATTTTATGAAGCAATATTGAATCATTTAAATTATCAATTTGAACAAGAAAATCTTTTTTTTTTAACCCAGCAAGCACAAGCACTCTTAATCTCACAAAAACTAATACAACATGCAAAACAAGAGTAATAACAGTGTGGTGAAAAGGAGCAGATTTGAGAAACAAACTAATTTCTCTTCTCACTTTCTGGACATAGTCACCATCTTTATCAGTGTGTTCTACTTCATTTCCTTCCTCATCTTCCCCCATCTCTCTGCATTTCTTTTTCTCACTCTCATACACACACACAGTTTATCCTGTCTTTAACACACAAACACACACACACCATTACATCCTGTAATGAGTGGAGTCTGTATGTGAGCGCATGTGTCTGTGTGTGTGTTGGGCCGTTGAGGGTATCATTACAGTCTTCATTCTATGGCCATCTGTCTGGCCCTCACAAAGAGCCTCTTTTAGCCCTGGCTACAGTTGGCCGCTGGCTGGCCGGGCTCTGGAACATTTGAATAACGTGGCTGGCTGCCTCCCCTCTTCTACCTCCCATTTCTATGCAGTGACAGACAGGGACACAGTCAGGGAAAACACACACTGACAGACGGAGACATACAGGCCGCACAGAAGCTGCGACCACTGGCGAATAATAGCCAGCATCTTTTAAGTTCTGCTCCTGGGAGAATCTTGTGTTTGTGTGTGTGTGGATATCTGGAGGGGTGGTGGTGGTGAGGAGGGGGGGTTACTATAGTTAATAGGTCAGTCTGTCTGCTTGGCTCTGTTTTGTGCACACTGGTTTACTTCCAGTTCACTTCACTCCTCTGTATCTCTGCCAGTTTCTCTCTGTCTCTCATACTAAATAAGGACAGGAAGTTGGGACATGGAGGAACTTTGGAATTCCAGGGATCGCAAGTCCTGCTATTTGCACTTGGCAGTGACAGTACAATTATGTACTATTATGAAAGCTCTTTGAGCCTACACGTCATTCAGTGGTTGGGGAGACGAGACGGAGGAAAAGTTTTACTCCTTGGTGACCGAACACTTGTCCTATTAGCCTTAAATCCAGCAAGGAACAAAAGCTATGTTTATGAATCATGTCTGAAAATGAACTATTTTAAGTTACACTTGTACCACAGACCTACACAGATTGAGCCTCTATCACATATGGTATTTCCCATTTTTGGCAATGTGATAATTGAAACTCAATGACTCATGAGCTCAAGAATCCCAAACACATGAATCTTGTCTGATGATCCCTGCTGACAGGAAGTCAACTCATGGTGTTCTTTGTTTTTCAAAATTCCATCCAGCAATACTTACAAGTATGTTTTACAAGTAATATCACAGTTTATGATACATTGAGTCTAAATGTCTATGTCATTTTCATATATCACATATATACATATACATATATATACAGTACATATTCTTGTGTGAAGAGTTGCTGCTCTTCTCTGTGTATATCACTTAAAATTAACCTTTAAGTTTTAGCTGCTGGTTGAACAAAATATGACATTTGAAGACTGTAGGAAATTGTGTTGGGTAGTACTTTCTGATATTTTCTTGGCTAAACTGTTAATATATTAATAAAGAAAATATATTAGTTCTGTAAATATAAATTATTTTAACTGCAATAAAAACATTAAAAATTATTTTCACAAATAATATCCTAACTGTTTGGTCAATAAATGTGCATCATTATTTCCTAAAGCCAAAGATGATGTCTTAACAAGTCTTGTTCTGCCTGAAAAAAAAAAAAGATATTCAGTTTGATATGATATAAAACAGATAAAAACAGCAAATACACGCTTCGGAGAAGATTGAACTTGAGAGTGTTTGGTAGCTATGCTTGAGATTAATGATTACTAATGATTACAAAACAGGAGTTGCTGATTCATTTTCTGGTGATAGACTAACTGACTAATTCTGTCAGATCTAATAAAAACAAATCATTAGTATTAGTCTCACCATGAGGGCAGTCTGTCATGTCAAGATATGAATGTCATACTGATATGTATCTCAGTTCTATGATAAGTTTGAGCAGTCCTGCTAAGTTCAGCTACAGCTGTGATTGATCATAAACTAAATCCAAACAATAACACAGCATTTCAGTCCTACCTGCCAGCACCTTAACAATCAATCACTCCATTACACCTCAGAGGGAAATACTGTATACTTTACTACATTTATCTGATAACTTTTGTTACCTTACAAACTAATATTTCTGCACTCAAAACATATGAAGAGTTGAAAAAAAATATGATGCTTTGCTTCAAATTAAACTTTACTAACAGTGTGTACAAGTACAGCTTGTTGACAATTTGTTGGTAATCATAACAGCATTTCTAACCATTTTCAGAATTTTTACAAACCAAACAATCAATTGTTGAATGGAGAAACTGATTAGAAGATTAATCCATAGTGAAGATAATCATTAGTCCTGTACAAATTAGTTCAAAATTAATTCCACCTCAACAACAGTAAAATCCTGCTTTTACAATTATGCATGAGAAATAATAACAAAATTATATCACACATAATAGAACATCAGTCACAGGAAACATTTTCTGTATTGAGTACTTTAACTCTGAATACTTTAAATACATTTTGCTGATTATACATACATACTTTTACTTTAGTGACATTTTACTTGTAACTATAACAGTGTATGGCTGCCGTGCCATGAAAACTTTATTGTTGCAACATGATATTTTTCACATTATATCAACTTTTCTTGTTATTATTTATCTTGTTATAACGTGGAAAGTGTCAAAATATTACTTGATAACTTACATTGTATGATGTGATAACTTAGGTTAGTGCAGGATGTTATAACATTAAACTTTTCACGTTATAACATGAAATGCTTCATCTTATAACAAGATAAAAAATATATTATAAAAAAGTTTCGTCTGATTCAGTCACCACAGTATAAGATGAAACTTCATGTTATAACAAGATGTATGGCACATTGTTATAAAGAGATTTTTTATGACATGATAAGGTTTCATACGAAATAAGTGAAAATATCTGTTATAACATTAAAATATTTTTGTTATAACGGTAATCTTTCTATGTTATATCGTGATATTGATCTGCCTTTCTTTTTCTGGCGTGGCAGCAACACTTCAGCATGTAGCAGATTATTTTCACAGTCTGTCATTATTACTTTTACTTTAGTAGCATTCTACTTGTGGCAGATTATATTCACAATGGGGCTTTAGTTGTTTTACTCAAGTAACATTTCGCTCACAACAGAGTATTTTCAGTGTGGTAGTACCTGAATACTTTTTCCACCGCTGATTGCATGTCTTTAAAACAATAGCCACCCACTGTGGTGTCATTACAGTTATCAAAACTTGCTGTCAGCTGATACACATCAAGTCAAACAGCTAACACACAGCATGGGTGGATCATGCTGCTGTGTAAACTGGCTGTCAGGTTGTCAAAAGAGACATAAAACTTACGTGAAGGAGACAAAAGTCAGGCAGGAGCTGCATAATGAGACACAGCGCAAGTAACTCCAATAGCACTTCGGCGTTTACCAAAATTAGCTGGGTCACCGTGTATCAGCCAAATAATCAGGTCAGACCTCGTGTGGTTACCCCTGAAGAAGTGTGTCAGCATGAAATGGAGCACAAAACAAACAGCAGCCGACTTCTCTCTGCATGTTTCTGTCCATGCGGCCCCTCGGTCAAAGCTCCTTTGTTCAACACACTGACAGACAATCTGTGTGAATTACTAACACAACTAGAAAGCCTCTGTTAGGTGTAGCTTGCTCGAAAGGCTGCCGACAAAAACCTTTTACCTTGGGTGTTAACGTTCTCCAGCGGCTGACTGGGAAAACGTTAACACCCAAAGCAGCAGCCTACCTTGCTGCCGCTGCTACCGAAGCTAGCAAACCGTCTGTTTCTCTCAGGTTAGCGCGTTGTGTTAGCCTCAACTACCTACCCTACAGCAGCACAACATCTCAGATCTTCGCCGTTTTACTTACACTGTCGTTTCACTCGGTCACTAGTCGCACGTTCGGACACCTTCGTGGATCGAGGGCCATTATCTTATCACTGTCATTCGCATCCCCGGCTGCTTTTCCGCTGAACCATCCTCTCTGCCACCCGGACCCGGCGGGGACGATGGTTGGTGATGCTGCCGAGAGAGCGCAGGGGCGAGACTGACTGACTGGATCGCTTCTGTATGTTGTTGTGGCTGCCAAAGAGAAAAACGTACTGCGCATGCCCAGCAGCAACTGTCACACGGAGGGCTCTCACCTGATTGGTCGGTTGTCTGGGTTCTCTCGGTGGTTTTGTTTGGTTTACTGTAACCCACTTTTTTTTTTTGGAAAACTGTTTTTAGTGTATTTTAGCTGCTATATGAGTTTTTATATTTGTATATATTAACATAAACAGAGCAATTTGGAAACTTATAAAATCTATACATTTTATGTTTCTTAAAGAGACAGTATAAAAATACAAATTTTTCCACTTACTTGTAGTATTATCCATCCATCTAGATTATTTTGGTGTGAGTTGCCAAGTTTTTTTTAATATCTGCCTTCTGTACTGAATGCTTCAAAACTTTTGTTGGGCAAATGTTAGTATTCAACTATTTATTTGTGTGTGTGTGTGTGTGTGTGTGTGTGTGTGTGTGTGTGTGTGTGTGTGTACGTACACATATCCATATACACATATATATATACACACACGCACACAGACAGACAGACAGACACACACACACACACACACACACACACACACACACACACACGCACTCTAGTTAGCAACCTGACAGGGAATTCCCATAATGCAGGCCTGACACAGGTCACTCTTATGTTGTTTGGTGTTCTTCTTTATAGAAGAGCTCTTAACACCTCTCCAACTCTTAACTCTTCTTCCAAATGTTTCTTGGAAACCTCAGGGAGACGAAAGTCATTTTTGCAACAGTGGCAAACCTGTCTAAAGGGCCGCATGATCACTGTACCCTGGTCACCCCTCAGCCTGCAGCAGAACAAAACCAATTCTTTGCTGAAGCGCAGGTATTGGGGAAGGAGCGACACTGGAAACTGTGGGGGAAACGAGAAGACAACAAATAACGATAAGAGGCACCATCAGGGTTATTTAGGGTTAATTTTCTTTTACTTAAACCGAAATCCAATCTTCCTGTAACTGTGTAGGTTAAATCTATTGGTTAAATTTAACTATGTATATTTACTCAAGTATTGGGATTGATACAGATTTTTTTTTTTTTTTCAGCTGATATGATAACCAATGATTACCTGCTTCTCATGGCTGATAACGATAAGATAACCAACAATTTCACGTGTTTGGATATCAAAAGGAAATTCATATAACCTTTTATGCCCCCATAACCCTAACCCTGACCAAACCAAATCTAACTAACATTATTATTACAACAACAACAACAACAAGAAAGAATCATTCTGACTAAACATGTGTTTTTTTTCTAGTTAAATTCATAAAAAAAAAAAAAAAATCACAAACGTACACTGACTGTTATAAAACATTTTGTCAAAGAATTCAAATTAAATGCTTTGACATAATCTGTCTGGCCAAGTATTATTATAGCTGATATGCTATAACCCTAACCCATATTTATTGAGCATCCCTACTCAAGCACAAGTTTGAAGTACTTTACTTGAGAATTTCCATTTTATGCTACTCTATACTTCTACTCCACTACATTTTGAAGACAAATATTGTGTTTTTTACTCCACTACATTCATTTGATAGCCTTAGTTACTTGTTACTTTGCAAATTCAGATCATTAATGAACATAAATCAGATCAGAAATTATGATATATTATAGGTTAAGATACCCAGCAGTATACAAATTAATTAAAACTAGCCTCACCTGTGCAAAATTAGTATCACCGTATCAGCCTACGTTTACTTTTAAGTAGGTTTTGAATGAAGGACTTTTAATTGTAACTGAGTATTTTTACACTGCAATTTCACCTAAGTAGAATATTTGAATGCTTCTTCCAACACTGGTTAAATCACATGCAGGGCTCTTCTGAGCTGCCTCAATACAGGATGACTCGTCCTGTTTTACCAGGGTGCAGTACCAGGCTTTTCCACAGAGTGGCGCTGTTTATACAATAATACTGTTTATGAACTGCTCTCTCACAAAATCATTTCATCATCAGGGTGTAATTAAATCAAAGGTCAATTTTACAAAATAAAAAAAACATCAAATGTGAAAATGTTATATTGTTTGCTACATTGCAAAAAAATGTTATACTGTTTGTTTGCCAGTTAAAAAAAACAAAAAACAAAAAAAAAAAACAAAAAGAAACGCTGTAATGATGAACACTGGAGATGTTTGATGTTATGATATTACAGATTTTACATAGCATCAAATTATACAGCACACTAACTTTGCTTGTTGCACGAAAAGTCTTCTGTTACCTGTGGACTTGCTCATGTTTTTGCCGATCTGATATCTGTTTCTGGTGGATGAGTTTGACCTCTGAATGTCGCTCTGCAGTGAGTCTCCCTCTCATCATGCAGCCATTGTATCATGTGTGGAAAAGTCAAAATGTGACCTTTATTTTTCCCTCATCACCAGAGGACAAATTTTGCCATTTAAGATAAAAGTATGAATAATATTTGGGTTAAAATAGTGTCATTGATATAAAAACACCTGTTGCACAACCAGTTACCACGCTGAAGAAATGAACAATAAATCAAAGTTAAGTTCAAGTTTCACCAGTTTCATATACATGTAGAGTACAGCATGTCTTTTTGTGCCCCCAGATTTATTTAACTTATAGATTTCTTACTATTTATACTCAAACATATTTCTATTTTATCATGTAATCTTGGTGTAAATAATATTCCTCCAAATCAATTAAAACTCCTGAAAATGTTCTCCTTTTTCTGTGCTAGTAGATGCATTTTATTAAAGTTGGAGCCAGAGGAATCACCGAACATTAAACAGTGTGTAAGTAGCATTTTAGAGGTCATGTGACCTGAAGCTCTCAGGAACCTTCTCAGTTTGGAGTTTGGTTTACAGATTACGTAAGACCTGATTGACCTGATTGTTTGCAAATGATAACATCAGGACTCTGTGGTCTTGGGCGTGGGGATAGAAGATGTTTTATTTTCAGTGAATTGTGTTTGTACATTCCTGTTGTGTATTGTCATTGGCTTTTTCATCTGTCAAGTTTCCCATGAAATGTGAAGCTGACAGTGTTCAGATTAAAAAAAAAAAAGAAAGAAAAAGAAGTAAAGATGACAGACAGCTTTTCAGCTGATATCTCCATAACTCGACAAATATATACAACTATTTATTTATTACATGGCCTTGTTAAAAGCTCAATTCTGATTGGTCAATCATAGCATTTTAAGGTTTGTTATCTCTTTACAGAAAACTGTTGCTATGTGTAACAGACTGTTGTTATGAAGAGCAGGTCATTTCTATTGATGCAGTTCTAGTCATAAGACGCCAAAAACCATTTTGAAATTAATTTTTTTGTTTGTTTTATTATTGTTTTTTTAGTAGGCAACTGAGATACCACACAGTGAGCAGGGGGGTTCACTTCTCAGTAATAACCTGCTCACTGTACATTATCATATGTGTATCCTTTACATATATATGATCAAACACTGAAATGTGACTCTGTGTTGTTTTGAGGACAGTTATGATAGTTTGGTTTGATAGATTGTTGATGTAAAGTTTGCTGAAATATGTTTACAGTCTTTAACACATTCATTCCACACTGGTACACTGCTGCCTGAGGGCAACGTCCTCAGACAAACAAACTTATGAAAGAGTTCGTTTTAAATGTTTTTCAGTTTCAAATCATAAATCTTAAACTGGTGAGGCAATTGAATATTTTCCATTCTGTTAGAGGCTAAAGTATAGATCTGAATAACAATGTCTGAAAAACTTCAGATAGCACTTTGAGTTAATTTATTTAATTGAGTAAACTCAAAGGGTTTGTAGCTGCTTGCTTTACTTTTTTAAGTTTTCACAACTTTTCTTTTTGTTAGTGTATATATTACATTGTTTCCAACCCTTTTAGCTTGTGAACCTTTATCCAGCAACCCCTTGTGCTGTCCTGACCCCCAGGTGGAGAACCACTATATTATATTAATACTGGTGTATTTAAATATCAGTTCATGTTGAGATCATTTAAACTTGGTAGGTTAATCTGTAATAAGATATTTATCTGCAAAGTTACTCGTTGCCACAGTTATCAGATGACTTTTGTAAAAAGGTGAATATTTGAATTTGAACTGTAGCTGAATAGAAGTAGTATAAACCTAAAGTAAAGAAGTTGAGTAAATGTACTTAGTTACATGCCACACTCAAACATAAATCCATGAAATAATACTTAACCAAAAACAAAAAGTGATCAGAATTAAGACTTTATTAACAACAGCAATACAAAACGCAAATTAAAATTTCACTATAACAATCTAACTGCTCCTGCTGGTGACCATTTCCATAAAACATCAAAATATCAGGAAAAATTGGGAATGTACAAACTGTACAAACTGTACAAACTGCCAAGACGCTTCTCAGCCACACACACACACACTTCTAGTCACCATCCTGACAGCAAATGCCCATAATGCAGGCTTGACACAGGGAGGCCTCATGTGGTTTGGTCCACACCTTGGTTGAGGATGCTGACGAGTCATTATCATCGTCATCATCATCCTCTCCGTAGCAGTTTTTCCGGATTTTGTGGATCAGCCTGAGCAAAGCTTCCTCCACCTCTTTCTTGGAAAAACCAGGGAGCTCGTACTCATCGTCTCGGCAACGGCGGCAGGCCTGTCCGAAGGGCCGCATGATCACTGTCCCCCTGTCGCCCCGCAGCCTGTAGCGAAACAGCACCACCACCCGTGCTGAAGGCCAGGTCTTGGAGCAGGATCCACACTGGAAACTGTGGGAGAAATGGGAAGACAAGAAACACGAGTCAGAGGCACCATCAGGGGAAGTGAGAAGGAACATAATAAGAAAGTCAATCATAACTTTGTCAGTTAAATCCAGTGGTAGAAATATGTCTGTGAATATTCTCATTCATCCAGGTCATTTGCCTCAAAGGATGACAATGTCCGTTTTTTGGCCAGGGAAGACAGATGGTTTAAGAGAGGAGTGAGAGAAATCCCAAACCAGTCAGGCAGAACTGAAGAAGCCTCTTGGATGAGATGCGAAACGTCTTCAAGAACTCTATCAAGTCCACTTGCCTACTACAAACTTTGATACGAATACCAGTGGTAGAAAATAACTAAGCCTGATGTCAGTTTTTACTTGCCCCTATACAAAATGCTTTATTTATTTGCATTTATCAAGTGCTATTAGACATTTTTTCAGACTTAAGTTAATTGTTATCTTAAATCTAAGGCTGCGATGCCTATAAAAATGTAAGACAATAGTGGCAAATGCTCATCCCAGTTTCTTAGTCCAAGTCTTTAAATATCTTGTTTAGTGATAATAAACTGAGATAAGCAGGACGTCTCCATATTAAAGAGAACAAAAACAGAATTTTCTATCACTTTTGCATTAAGAATTACTTCAACGATTAATCCATAATCAGAATAGTTGAACAGTTTAATCATTTTTTTGGGCAAGTGAGTTTCTAGATTTCCAAGCTCGACATGGCATTTTACTTGCTCTGGGCAAGTAGGCAATCCTTATTGTTGAGCCTTGACATGAGCACTGAACCTAAGTACAATTTTGAGGTACTTGATACTTGATTATTTTCATCTTACACTACTTTATACTTCTACTCCACTACATTTTGTAAGCAAATACAAATATGAGTACTTCCTTACATTGCAGATTATAATTATGAATGATAAATATAAATCAGTTAAGAAATTATGATATATTAGATTTAGCTACCTTCAAGTATAGAAATTAGGGCTGGGCAAAATAGAAAGACCAAATATCATTTTTGACCAAACACCTCAATACTACTGGTACTTTCACAAAATTAACACAATGAGATTTTTGATAAAAGATTAAGTGTATTTTTTATAGCGATATGGATATAATGACTAAATGGGTAAATGCAGATAATAGAGCAGCCCTCTTTGACCAGGGGGCAATACCAGGTTTTACCACAGGATGTCACTGTTTTGATTTCGCTGTCTGGTCCCTTTCAAAAAATTATCTCATCCTCATATGATCCGGAAACAAGTTGTGACGAACTTACAATACAAACAAGTTTTTATCCTCTTTGACCTGAATATATTAATATATACGGTATTCATATATACTGATATTTTGAGAATAAAGAAGAATACATACTTTCCATAGGCACAGTGGCTGTAGACTTTCCAGCCTCTCTTCCTCTCCTCCTTAGTGACTTCGTTTGTTTGGCTGTAGTTAAAGCTGAGAGTCCACTGGTCTCCATAGTCCAGCTCATTGTCATCGTACAGCAGCTCATCAAATGTGTCCATCCACAAGGAAGGAGCCCAGTCTGCATGGGTGTAAAAAGAAAATAAATAAATAAATAAATAAATAAATAAATAAATAAATAAATAAAAACATCAAGAAAACTTTAACAGCGCTCTTGCTGGAGTAAATGACCAAACTCTGCACAGAATCAAATAAAAACAGGATGGAAATTATCCCGAGACGAAAAAAAACTGTTTTTGTCAGGTCTGCCTTTAGGGAATCAGGGTCACACCCTTCTCCCATCGTTTGAATCATGAATTCGGAATTAATATCACACGAAAAATACATATAAACACCAGGAATGCCGTTATGTTGCTGCAGATTAATCAATCCATATAGAGTATAACTACAAATTAAACTGCATAATATTAAGGAAGCTCATTGTATGAAAAGTATTAAGTGCTTACCTGTAGATCTGCTCATGTTGTTTATTGATCCGATATCTGCAGGTAGATCAGATGAAACGTCGTCTGACTTCTGAATGTCGCTCAGTCTGCAGACTCCCTGTATTTATAATCCGCCACCAACTGGTACCAAGGCTGTGAGTCTGGAAAACGAAACTTAACTTTACTTTCATTTTCCACTTAACAGCTGATAGAGGGAGTGATGGGGATGCAGGCAAATATGTTGCCACACGTCAGGGGATTTCATCTTATTATTTACTTCCTGTAGTTAGGTTTTAGTTCATAAACAGGCATTGCATCATGTGTGGAATCCCAAACCCCACAGAAGACAAAAGACAAAAAGACAAGAACAACAAGCTGGCATCATGTCACATGCTCAGTTTGATTCTCTCTCTGCTTGTGGAAAAAGACATTTTCAACAAAGTCTGATTCTGAGGTGTAAGTCACTTTTTGGATTTTTTTCTTCGGCTGTCTAAAATCAACTAATATCCTGGCTATTGTTTAAAAAATGAACATAATGTAGGTGTTGCTAGCTAGCATACGAGATTTTATCATGACCTTGAGATCGGGGGCAGTTGAAGCACAGTTTACATTATTATGAAGCAACTAGGAAAATAATTAAATAAAAATGATTAAATGTAAAAAAAAAAAAAAAAAAAAAAAAATCTAACTCTAAAGGAATTGATTGATTATTTTGATGTGTTTTAAATTGAATTTAAAATAAAATAAAATGAATCTTATACTATAGTTCTGTCCTTATTATTGAATATTGTATTATTAATTAGTGCGCATATTTTTGTTTCTTATGCCAAAACATGACAGATATGTTTTAAATAGCCAGTGAGTTTTGAATGAAAATGTAAAAAAAAATATGACAATTCCTCTAGTTTGACCTATTATACTACTATTATTTATTTTTCAGTTACATTGTTTTTCTGTTTTCTGATCTTGCCACACCCTGAATCATTTATGTTTCATATTTTCCAAAGGCAGTGTTTCTCAGTTCCCTCACGCTTATATAATAATGAGATGTTTGTTGCAATGTCTGTTGTCCTTTTTTTCATGAATTTATGTAGTTTCTGTTTTATTTCATCATTGTCAGGGGGATGCACCAGATGTGAATTTCTGCCACTACACTAAAGTTCAGTTCACTTCAGTTCAGTAGGGGGCAGTATGAGACAGCTGATTGTTTGTGCAAAGACACGAGGAAGTGAATGTAACAACAACTCATTTAATTGTAAGAGTGACATCTCAGTTTTCTATTGTTGTTATAACATGGAAATATACTTTAAATTTTTCAGTAATGGAAACTGAAGAGTTATTGCCAACCAGTAGCATCATCCTGATGACTTGTCTCATCTTTTGAAATAAACTGGCTTCACCGTTTAGGTTCTTATACAAATCAATATATAATATGTCCCTTCTCTTTGCTGTAGGTGAAGTAAGTCAAAGGTCAAGTCAAAATGTGACCTTTATTCATCCTCTTTAGCCCAGAGGACCCATTTAGCTGCATAAGAAACAAAAGTTTGGATAATATTTAGGTTAAAATACTGTAATTAAAATAAAATCACCTGTTGCTCAACCAGGTACCCAACTAATAGAGACAATAGTGAATCAAAATTAGTTCAGTGTTCATATACTGCACAGGGTTTATTGTTTTGTACTGTATTTTACTGATAGGTTCCTCACAATTTACACTCACACATGATGGAAAAGTGAAGATAAATCAATGGCATAATTGGTCAAATAGTAATCATGTCTCTTTTGTCGTGTAATCTGTAGATAACCACCCCCCAAATACTCCACCAAATCAATTAAAACTCCTGAAAATCCTCAGGATTTATGCCTTTAGAGGTTCTCAGCTTTTATTTAACCCTTCAATATATGACCTTTTTTTCCCCCAATTTACACTTAATATATCCTTAGATTTCCCAATTGGTTATAAATTTAAAAGTTTTCCTGTTTATATATATATATGTATATATATATATACATATATTAAGTCATGTGCCAATTTTTAACAAATTTTTAAAACAATTAATTAGGCCCCTTATCAGGATACTGTAGTCTCCCAGATACAGACATTTAACACCTGATGATTAATGCTGGGAAAAAGTTATTCATAATTTTTCAACATATCAAATCAGCCTTAAAAAACAACGACAAATATATATATATATATATATATATATATATATTTTTTTTTTTTTTTTTTTTTCTAAAACAGAATCCCCCCAAATGTAATAAACCTGAAACAACATGGCTACACTGTAAAAATAAAAAAGCTGAGGAAGGTCAAAAATTCAAGGCAACTTTGAGCTCAACTCAAACTCTTAAGCTTTGAAAAAGGTTGTACCAACTAATAATGTTCAAATATTGTAGGGTAAAGCAATTTGATTCATAATTCAAAAATCAAGTGAAGGCAGTTGTCTTGAAATTATAAATTTTCTCAGCTTTTTCTTTTTTATTACAGTCGTATATTTGCACACACGCTGCCATTTGGTTCTGAAATAATGACTGAATGAATATGTGAGTACCTTTTCAGTTTGATAAGGTCTGGAGTCCTTTTACAGCTTTACAGGACCTGATCGACCTGATTGCTTGGAAGTGATAACAGCTGGGTTTTGTGGTCTGGGGCGTGGGGACAGGAGATGTTTTATTTTCACTGCATTGTGTTTGCACATTCCTGTTGTGTACTGTCATTCTTCATCTGTCAAGTCTGTGATGAACTGTAAACCTGTCGATGGTTAAACATAAAAAAAACAAAATAAAGACAAACTAAAGACGTACCTGCTCATCATCATAGCCTGGTTTTCTGAAACAGATGACCCCATCGAGTTGAGTTTTCACTGCTTTGTCAGCTGTCTGCGGCTTGTTGACTGATAGCCATCAATTCTCGTGACACACTCTTTGAAATAAGGGTTCCAAAAGTGTTCTGTGTGAGGGGCAGAGGTTCTTCTCAGAACCATTTGCTTCTGAAAAAACAAACAAAACAAAACATTTTAATGAAGAAAGCAGTTGTTAAGGGTTTGATTAAGAACCCCTTTCATCCAAAGAACACTTTTTGGAAGAAAGAGTTCTTCAAAGTTCCTTGAAGAATTATTTTGTCAAGGGTTTGTTGTCGCATAATATAAAAGGATTCTGGATAGAACCCCCTGCATAGGTTCTGGGTAAAACCCTTGGAATATAAAAAGGTTCTCTGCAGAACTCCCTTGATGCACTGTAGATACAATCCTTGAAATATAAAAAGGTTCTTGTTAGAACCCCCTTGGTGGGGGTTCTACCAAAGGGGGAACCCACACCCCCCAAGATGGGTTCTAGATAAAATGGTTCTTGGTAGAACCCCCATGAATATAATGGTTCTACCCAGAACCCTTTCTGGGGATTCTATCCAGAATCTTTCCACTTTCTAAGGGTGCTAACAAGAACCCACCCAGGGGGTTCTAACAAGAACCTTTTTATATTCCAAGGGTTTTACGTAGAACACACCCGGGGTCCATTATGTTAGGTTCAGACCATACGGAAAGGGTTCCAAGAGGAATCTTTATAAAAGGTTCTGCTATGGGGACAAACAGAGGAACCTTTCATGGTTCTAGTTAGTCTCTTTATCTCTAAGAGAGTACAGTTCCGTCTTGCGGCCCGTATATGAACTTCCTGGAAATGTGAAGCCTGAGAGTTATTGGTGTCAACACTCATCTGTGTCACCTGTCCACTCTGAAGCAGGGCAAAACTGTTTTTAATCTCATGCTTTCTCCTCATGAGGTGGCTTTCACAACTAAACCTGTTTGAGGACTTCATTTTTTCTTTAAAATGCGTGTGGTTTCAATAACCACAACCACGCAGACACATTGTTGACAGGTTTTTGTGTCTGATGAAGTTTAAAATAAAGCTCTGCAATGATGAACATCCTGTTGGAACAAAAACTGTTAGGATTTTGTAATTTATTATGCAAATATTTTAGGAAGAAACAGCTTTTATTGAATGACTTCATATAGTTAGTGTTTGTTTTTGTGTTATATTTGTTGCTGTTGGAAGCTTTAATTATCATTAATTATTGGTAGTGATAGTAATGGAAGAACAATTATTCATGGCGGTGTTGGAGCTGTAACAGCATGATGGTGTCAAGCTGTTTTAAAAAGTTATGCAGGATATTTCCTGAATAATCATTACAATCATGCTATGACAGTGGTAATAATAGCATCAAAATGACAACACCTGTCACAGGTATGTGGCGACGCCATCAGTTCTCTCTCAGTCACACACACACACTTACTATAAAACTTTGTACGCATTGTGGGGACTTTCCTTCTGTCTGAGCTGTTTATGGTACATGATGACGCCACACCCAGTACATAAAAACTGATTATGATGCTTATCAGAGTCTCCTGAGAAGGATCTCTGGTCAAACATACACACACACACACACACACACACACACACACACACACACACACACACACACACACACACACACGCACACACACACAGAGGTTTGTCAGTCTCATAAGACAAATCTCAATTAGAAGTACCTGACAGTGATTATTCAGGTGTTATTTGTCATAATAATATTATGGTAATTATGTAATCAGGTCTGGTAGTTGCACACATACACATACACACACACACACACACACACACACACACACACACACACACACACACACACACACACACACACACTCTGCAACACACTGTAAAAAATCACAGGAATTTAGTGGAATCAACTAATGTTTTCTTATTAACTTAATGTAAATATACACATTTTATTTGTTCTAAGTAATTACAGATAAAATTTGTAGAATTTACTTTCAGAAAACATCTGAACTCATAACTATTAGTTCTTTTAATTTGAAGTCTTTTAGTTTGAAATTCTTAGTTGAATAAACTGCAAATTGAGTTAGTTAGGTTTCTAAAGAAACTGGATCAGCATATTAGCAGATTTCCCACCATGTATTGTTTGAAAGGTAAAACTCTCCTGAGACCCTTCTCTCTTTTTTTTTTTTAGAGTTTTAAGAAAACATACACTGTAAACTTGCTGTTTGTCTGTAATACGCTTTAAGATATGCCATGGTTGCTTATTTTGACAATAATTCACGATAAAGGTCAGTGCTCTCTCTGTCCCCTTACATTTAAAATTTAATAAGCTGAAGTTCTTTGTATGAAGAACTGACTTTACAAACTGAGAAACTGTAAAAGAAAATCAAATATGTTTGTAATGTTTGTCAGTGTGGCTGAACAGGTGTTGGCTCAACTTAATATATTAATCTGATTGCACATTTTTTCTTAAGTACAACTGAGCTAACATCAATATTTGTTTTGAATCATTACAAAATTACCTCAACTTGTCTCTTCTACTTCTTTTAAGTTAAAACAAATAATTTTTACAGTGCACAAACACATATTTAGCAGTATTGTTTTACTTTTGGAGGAACATGTTTTAAGTAGTTGCTTGTTAACAGCTGGTGAGAAGAATTATTTTTGCTCTTTCTGTGAAAAAGCAAAGGAGCTACAGACGATGCAGACTGAAGAAACTAAAGGTGAAACATCATTATATGGTGGGTGGTAATGGGAATGTGGTGCTATCTCATCGGCATGAGAGTCCATGTACACACACACACACACACACACATACACACACACACACACACACACACACACACACACACACACACACACACACACACACACAAACATACATAGCAACCCATATACTGTATAGTGTTGAAGTGCAGAAGTGAAGTGTGTGCACCTTTCCTCCCGGCACAGTGGTGTAAAGATGACCTCAGAGCCCTGGGCTCCAGAGAGTCACCTTATACTCAGGTGTGACATTACAGCGTGAGAAAAGCATGCTGGGAAAGCTCACAGGGCAGCAGACATGCAGGCAGGCTCCAGGCAGAAAAAGAAAGAGAGACAAGACAAGAGCAGACTCACTGAGTAACCTCTTTGTATTATTGCTCTGAAGTGCTTAAGTAGATTCCTGCTGATCCAAGTAAATGGTGGTTAAAAACAACAGGTACATTAGCTGCTGGCATACGTCAAGTAAATTCAAGTGAAGGAAACAACCCACAAGCTTTAAAGAAATACATAAAATCCATTTTCTACAGAAGTATTGTGCTTTTATTTCATATCTCTCATCTCACGTTGAAAACAAGGATTTGTTTTTCATTCATTCTCTGAACAGGAAGATGGTAAAATGTCCATTTTAATACGCTACGTTCCCAGTTTATTAAGAAAACCATCTAAATTTAATACAGTCTGATACATCATGGAGTAAGTTCTATCTTAATGAAGGTAATAGTGTTCAGTTTTTATTGAGACTGTTTTAGAGAGGTGTTGATTCACCTTTATGGAGATTGTATCTAATAAACTGACATAGCAGCATTACACTGTCACTATGACAGAATAAACAACAAGTTTGAAAGTTGTCGTTGGAAACAGCAGGTGGTTTCATTAGTAACTAGTTTCCATCGTGGTTTCATACCTTATTTCTTGTCATGTTGTTCCAATTTGTAAGAAGTGTGATAAAAGTTAAAAAGTCTATTCCTTCTTTTGTTGGGGACCATCTGAAGGCCACTCAAAGACCCCTGTTGGTCCCCGAACCCCAGTTTGCAAACCACTGTATTAGACAGCTATCTCCACCATCATCATCAAAACACCAAAAAGAGGAAATTTGTTTGAGATTGATGGCGTTCATTCCTGCTGAAGAACTCCAGAGACTTGCAGGATCTGTTCCCAGGAGCAGTGGAGCTATTTAAAGCCCCACTCAGTGTATTTAGGCATTTTTATGATATTTGATATTTTCAGTCATTTTCTTACTTTGTTGATTCAACCCACTGTTTGCCAAATATTTTTTTTCTTACTTTGTGCTCATTGTTAAAAAATTTAAGCTGTTGCCAAAACAGAACTATGACACATGAGTACAGAACAGTGATACTAAACTTGTGGCCCGTGGGCCAAATCTGGCACTGATAGAGGAACAGTTTTGTATGATCAGTTAGGCTCTTAATGGAGAAGGATGATCATCGTGTGATGAGCTTTCAGGCCATGCAAAGTGGGATCAGTTCATTTGTAAAGAAAGATAGTTATGGGACTTTGCTGTTTATTAATTTTGTCTGATAAATAATGTATTAACGTTTGTATATTGGCCTCTTGTCTCAAGTTGAGTGTCCCTGCTATAGAAGAAGCTGTAGCTCCTCGCCCACTGTAAGGCTATCCTGTGGTGATATTTACTTAAATATAATTACTCAAATATTTTGCACCTCATTTTATAGTAAATGTGTGTATAAATATGATACAGCTGGTACATAAGATCATTTATTTTTGAATCCCTAAATCATTATTTTATTGAATTCCATGATGCAATCTGCTTTATTCCAACACAGTCACAAATACACTCTGAAACCAACTAATTTAAGACTGAAATGTCATCTTAAGATAAATTTAGAGGGGAAATTTAGATATTTGTATGTGTTTTTACATATGCAGCCTGCTCTCATTATAATCACTTGTATATTGCAAACACTTGAATACATTTAACACTTTAATAATTGTCATTTTAATTGATTTTAACTGAAACAGTTCTTGGGCTATCATAACTGTATGTTATACTAATCAATTCAATTTACAATGACCAAGCTGTTTTTGCCAACCACAATGCAAAATAAAAAGGTTCCTGTTTGAAAACATAAAGAATTACACTAATTTAAGTGTGACAAATTTTCAATATCTTTTACATATGTGAATGATATGGATTTTTTTATTCATCATTTCAATATAAAAACAGAATTTTCTGACAGTTATTTCATGTGTCAGGCTTTATGCGGTTACTAAGAAGCTGAACTTTATTATTTGCTCGCTACAGTTTGTGCACTACATATATATAAGTACATTGTCAATACTGAACTGAACAGCCATGTCAATAAAGCTTGTTTGAATTCAAATAGGCTCAGATAACAGCAGAGTCCTCTGCCAGGTGTGTTGCAGAGTGCAGGCCAGGATTTATCTGCTGCCTGGACTCTGCCTGGACCTGTACACCTGTTCAGAGGTGCCAGGTGACTCACAGAGGGAGGAGCAGCAGCAGAGAGAGGCCGAGAGAGATACAAGAAGAGAGAGAGAGAGAGAGAGAGAGAGAGAGAGAGGAAGAGGAGGAGGTTGGGTGTGGTGAGATGCCTTGAGCGCATTCCTTGGAGCTGCCGCACCCTGTGTTTCAGCGTCTGTATACCTGCTTGTATTTGTTATCAGAGCTTGTTCATGTAAGCAGCCAAGTGTATTACTTTCTCTCCTGGCTCTTATTTCATTGACATTAATTTCACACACACACACACACACACACGTTTCCTTATTCTTTATTTCATACTGTCGTGGTTGACTTGTGTCCCTCTCACAGCTGTATGCAAACACTCAACTCTCATTTCAGATCTCTGTCGGGCTGAGAGTTGCACATTTGCATGAAGTGAGAGTTCAGAAACATGGCTCCTACAGAGTGAGTGTCTAAGAGCTTACTAGTACAGGGCATGCAGGCAGCCGTTCAAACAGGAGGCACACCCTCTAAGAGCAGGACTGAAAACACTATCATACTCATAAGTGTGTGTTTGTGTGTGTGCTGCTATCAGAGAGCCATGAACAAGGTGTGCTCTGTCTGATAGACACGTTTCAGGACAAAGGACGTACCATATAAAGCACAAATAGAGAGTGAAACAGAAAAGACTGAGGCTGGTGTTGTATTGTTCATGTTACACAATCACTAAATGTTTGAACATATTAAGCAATCATTTGCCAACATTATTCTGCAAGAACAATCCGCCAAATCCAGTATTTTCTACATCTTCTACTTTTTCTTCATTTTGGGGAGGAAAACAGACAACAACTGTCCCTGGATCTCAGCCTCCTCGACCTCCATTATGCCTGCCTGGCCTCCAGAAAAACAAACTTACTTAAATCCAGCCCATATCACACGAGAAGGAACGGAGCGGTGCAGCCTGCAGCAAGGAGGTTTTTTACAGAGTATTCATACAGAAATGGGAACTGTTTGAAGTCTGCTGATTCAGCAGAAGTGCTTTGCCTTGGAGAAAAACAACAGGTGACTCATTTACACAATGTTTCAGTGGGGAGCAAGTGAGCCTATACACTGTAACTTAGCTAATGTCAGCTCACAATAGCCACCATATTGGTCATCCCAGATCGAGTGAGGCTGTAGGAGCAAAACGTCTGAGTGTACTGAACTGAGAAATGGTGTGTATTGACTGGGAATTCAACTTTTGAATTGTATGAGGGAGCAAGGTTGTTATTTCTCTCATAAATTATATAGTGCAGCCTTGAAAATCCAGTGTGTACAATTTACAGAGATTTATTAGCAGAGTATTGCAGAAATAGAATATAATATTCATAACAATGTTTTGCACTGGTGTATAATCACCAGGAATGAGAATCAGTCTTCAGTCTTCAATCTTCCCAGAACTTTGTTGGTTAAATCCAGTGGTGGGATTTAACTTTTATAGTACAGTACAGTATTTTTACACAAGTAGTGTAGATAATTGCAATTTTGAGTTACTTTACTTGATTATTTCCATTCTGTGCTACTTTGTGACTACTTACTTACAACCTATTATGACTTTAGTTTAGTACCCCAAGTATTATACATTTACATGTATTTGACAGCCTTAGTTAGACTACCTGTTACTTTGTAGAATGAGCTGTTTATATCTACAGAATGTGCAGGTCCTCTTCCACAGAATTCGCCATGTTGCACCAGCATGTTTTTACAGGAGCCAATAATGGGCAAACCAAACACTGGCTCACTGCCATTTGTGTTTTGCACAAGTTTCATGGCCACAGTAGGTCCTCCTACATGCTAGAAAAGGGTAGAGCGAGACAAGGTGTTTGCAATCTACAAGCTCATCACTAGATGCCACTAAATCCAACACACTGCCAGTCAGTCAGGTACTCAAGAGGACTTTATTGTCAACCCGTAAAAATGCAAATACAAAGCAGGGCTGACTGAAATGTTATTTTTTTCTAGGGGCAATGGTGCTGCATTTGATATTTATACAGTACAAACAAGCAGTGTTTCTTTCTCTACTCCTTCAAAGCTATATGTAACATTTCTGTATTAAGTCTAAAATCGCAAGCTCTATGCTATATATTTTGTTGAGTTGTGTACTTACATTGTCCCAAATGTTTGCATGAATATTTACTGCAAATGTAGAACAATCCATTATTTATTCAAGCTTATCATTTCCTACCAGCCTTAAGCTGCTACGACTTCAAACATGGTATATGTAAGAGAGTGAGGAACAAGGTCAACGAACATGTCTAAACGCAACATGTGTGAAACTTTAATATTACCACGTATACAAACATGATTTCTGCCCGCCACTTCATGGCATCACCCGCCCACCCCACACACACACTGCCTGCACTTGGTATAGTTACGCCCCTGATCTTCTGTAACATTTGCAATGCAAGTCTGGTAATACGAATGATTTAGTGCTCCTCCACACATGAAAGTCTTACCCTATCATTATCACGGTGATTGTTTTGCAGATAAACCCAGTAACCCCAGGATCTTAAAAAAAAGAAAACTTGAAATGGAACAGAGCCATGAGATCCAGGTCCCATCACTAGGCCACAGACAAGGCTTGAAAGACAACATGAGGTTTACAGACAAAACAAGTGCAAAGGGTCAGTGCAAGAAGAGTGGAATAGCCTCATTTATTTGAACCAGGCTAGCTGCTGAAAGAGTTGTGGGGTAAAGGTTTGGAGAACTTTTCCTCTGTTTCATGAAGGCTATAAACACCAATTACCAGCCATGACATAAGGGCAAGCAGCACTTTTGAAATATGCCACTGGGAGTGAACTTCCAATGGTTTTGTGTTCCCAGTGATCAACGGGTTTGGGAGGAGTCACACCGGTGGGAAAAGCCCTGCCTGTCTACCAGGAGTCCGCCCGCTCCTTCCTCATTCACCGCGCCGCTCTGTGCCGCATAGAGGCGGCGGATCCGGAGGTCCTCACACCGCCGAGTGAAGCGCTCAGCCCGGGCCTGGTGTCCGTGAAGCCTCGCCTCTCCTCGCCTGGTCCGAGCTGGTCGGCACCGGAGGGTGCACTCCGGGGGTTTGGGTGGAGTTCTTGTCCGGTCTGAGGAATGTGACGCACCGACAGGACGAGGAGACGCACACCGGCCGGTTCACCGTCGATACAAAGAAAAGAAGAAGAGAGGAGCTCTGCTGCAAAGTTAGGAGGTACGGAGTGGAAATAAGAGACAACTTTACAAGTTCAAGCCAAGGAAACTAGAAAAATTTACTTGGTGCAAACTGGGACAAAAGAACTATTTGTACAAAGGGTCTATTCTATTCTGCTCTATTCTATTCTGCTCTATTCTAATCTGTCCTATTCTATTCTAATGTATTCTATTCTACACAGTTTTACAAACCTTTAAATGTATCCTGTGATGAACTGAATATGCTGTCCCATGCTCTATTCTAATTAGGGCTGCAAATAATGATTATTTTCATTGTTGATTAATCGATTAGTTGTTTGATCTATAAAATGTCAGAAAATGGTGAAAAATGTAAATCATTGTTTCCCAGAGCCCCAAATAACATCCTCAAATGTCTGGTTTTGTCCAGTTTACTCTCACAAAGGACTAAAGAAACCAGAAAATATATATATGTTAAAGATGCTGAAATTAGAGAATTTTGAAGAATTACTCAAACCGATTAATCAATTAACAAAATACTTGGTGATTAATTTAATAATCGATTCATAATCAAGTTGTTGCACCTCTAATTCTATTCTAATGTTATCTCTTTTTGGTTTGGTATCTGTATCCTAATTATGTCTATTCTATTCTGTTCTATTCTATTCTATTCTATTCTATTCTATTCTATTCTATTCTATTGTGTCCTGTTCTTTAAAGATATCCTATGATGTTCTATGTCCCATGCTCTATTCTAATTGTATCCCACTCTATTATATTCTTTTATGTTCTATTCTAATATCCACCTGGTTTAATATCTGTATCCTAGATATATCTATTCTATTTTATGCTATTCTATTCTATTCTTTTTACGCATGTGGAATAAAAAAGTGAAATGCTGCTTACTTTCCTCAACAGGAAGTTTACAAAGGATTAAGTCATCCAGGTAGCTGCTGCTGTGCATTGCAAAACCTGAACAGTATTGTTGTTTTAGCGCAAGTTCACAGTAGGCTCCGCGTTGGCTGGCTGGCACTGACGAGCCACTGAAAACATCCAAGAAAGAGAAAAACGGCTACTTTTTCCAGACTGGGTAACTTTAGAGCTTTGTCTGCTCTGTGTTGTAGTGAGCTGGAGGTGATAAATAATGCTTGAAAGGGCAGAGACACTTTTACGAGCATGTCTAATGCTCTGGTTGCACAATGCTATGTACTGTATGCATCACAGGTCATGTCATTAGGCCAACTTGAGATCCCTCTAATTTAGAGATAAATGGTGACGTAAGACTGGGCCACCGCCTTCTAATCAACATGCAACCTTGTCTTTTGAGCATGAATAAGAATCTACTCCAAAACTACGATTCAAAAGCAATTATTAAGAAATGTTAATTTCTGCTTATTGAGTCCTACGCAAATTTCACTTGCATTAGTTTCAAATAAACCATGTACTGCAAACACCTAACGTATGTCCTCCTGGCCATCTGTCTGCTCATATAGACATGTCACTTGAATGCAAATCACATCCAGCATTATTTCAGTAGTATCTGCAGGTAGTAAAACAGGAGAACAGCACAAATTGTTCGAGTCGTGTAACTATCATCTCAGGTTAGCAACTGCTATGCTACAAAATGCTTTATAAGGATGGGATACTCCTCTTTCTTAGTAAAGTAGCCTCAGTAAACCCCAAAATATTCAAGAAACCAGAAAAGAGACCACTGTTGTTATGGTTATCTAGCTAACGTTAACTTGGTTCAGTGTTTCCACTGGTAACATTAATCCATGGTAATTAGCATTTCACACAACTCTACTGTCATGAACGCTGAAGGACACTCAAAGAATCGGAGTTTAGAATCGCCAAGAACCAAAATAGAATAATAAATAATAATGAATAATGAATAATAAAATAAACAGAATCAGTATGGGAATCAGAATAATTAGAATGCAAATGAGACCCAAGCCTAATGTCACTCTTGTCTCTGCTCAAGACTTATAGATCTATAGGCTCTGATCATATCTGTATTAGAGACACTGATCACTTTTGACCTAAACACGCAATGCAGTGATTACAGATGTTAATGATTAATCAGTAAATCGATTAACCACCATTAAGAGTTTGACTGATTAAAAATGTATTTATTGCTAATTAATCGGTCGCCTAGAATGGGCAGTAATTGTGCCTCATTTATAATCATTTGTCTCATTGTTCTGTCTGACGGAGTCATTTGTTGAGTAAGGAAACTTAAAATTAAACTCAAAATGAGAAAAGAGGTAAAAATAATAATGAGAAAAAAAATGTGCCTTTTGTATCTTATTAATTATTAATGATCAATCTATTGTTAGTGTTTTCAAGTAAAATGCACAAACTTTGCAACCCTGGTATTGATTCAAACTTCACATTTACAGGCTTTGCCTCGTCTCATTCAAAGTGACTCACTGGATAGGAATAGTCCAACATGTGGTTATAATTTTAGGGGGAAAAGTTTGTAGTGCCAGCGTCTCTGTGGTGTCTTTGTGCTTGCGTGCTTCCCATTACAGATTTCATCTTGTCACACTAGCCATATGGCCGAGGCCGCATCCCATTCATAGCTTTGTTTGCATTGTATGTGCTACAAGGGGTTATTGTCTATTTGCACAGGGGGTTGTATGACATGTATGAGCGACGTTGTGCTGTGGGAGGGGAGAGGAATCTAAAGTAGAAACATTTTTTATTCTTTAATTGTTGGGTTTTCCACTGCCGAAGGTGACCGCAGACATTAAGGCAGTTGGAACAGATGACGACGACCTCAGAGGACCTGTTTTTCTAGCAGTGCCGCTGCGTAAAAACACATTTAGAAAAAGGGAGGATCTGCGCTGCCATGTGTTCTCACACACAGCGTGCATTCACCTGATGGAAGCTGTCGTGTTTGTGGCATTCAACAGTTGAGATGAGGTGTGATGATACACAGAGAGACAAGTTTCTGCTCTCTGTCTGCTCTCGTCTTTCTGTATCTATGTCTTGCGTGTGTCAATCTGATGAGAAAGTGGCACTGAAAGGTTGTGACAGGAGCAGCAGTGGGAGATTATAGGCTCATCCCTCCCAAACCTGTTCTCAGGTATTGTTTTCTCGCTGCATTCACACCGAATTATCACTCAAAATGAACCGACCGGAGAGGTATGTCGGATCAATCTGTTTGTTCAGTGAGGTGTGTTCAGATGAGAGAGACAGAGAGAGAGTGAAAATATTTTTTGGACTCATAGTTTGTGTCTCCTCGGGCTTATTTCTCTGATTCACATGTTGAGACAGATAAAACATTTTTCCCTCAATCAGCTCTTCATGTGTTCCTTCTCTCCCTCTCTCCAGTCTTCATGCAAGAATGCAGAGAATGAGCTGTTAACACGCTTAGTGAGCAAACATTCGGCACATCTGAATATTGGATTTATCAGCATGGAGGAGCTGCAGTCGGTTGCTGACCCTGTGGTGGTTTAGTGTTTCAAACTGGCTTTGTTGATGGTACATTTAGGGCCGGCTTGTCCTTGTGTGGCCAACAGAAAGCTTTACAACCAAGGGAGGAACAGAGAGTGAAAGATCTCTGTTATCATGTGTCACTATCTACCATTCGATGCTTATTGCAGTTGCTATAACAACAAACAAAGCAGCAGTATTTGTTTGAATACCCTACCAGTCATCCAGGTGAGCTGGAGAGAGTCTGTCATGGTTCTTACGTTGTGCAATTCTTCTGTTGATTCATTCTGCAGTGACCCAGAGGTCAGGAGGGTGGAAAAGATACCCCGGGCTCTGTTCAGTGCTACTGTGCTCCTGAGTCACCCACTTAGCTCAAATTCACCTCAGGGTCCATTTGCACCGGTTTGCCATGTTCCTCCCAGGTGGAGTGTT
The DNA here is from genome assembly GCF_056507025.1 of Lutjanus erythropterus. Lineage (NCBI taxonomy): Eukaryota > Metazoa > Chordata > Actinopteri > Lutjaniformes > Lutjanidae > Lutjanus > Lutjanus erythropterus. The sequence goes on from NC_139332.1 coordinate 20,172,875, forward strand.
GTAATCATCAACAATTCTGATAATCAATCAATCCGTCTTAAGTAAAAATTAGGACCTATACTAGATTTTTGGACAGAAATTTTCAGACAGATATTATCAAACGCTTCTGACAAAGATATGTAATAGAAGCAGGATATTTTACAGTTTAACTGTCTTGTCCAAAATGACATCAGGTCACTGTACTGAAGTAATAAACTTTTACCTAGGGTGGCATGATACGGTAAAAACATCATATTGCAATTATTTTAACTGAAATTGCGATTATGATGTGCAATATGAATAGTGGGAATGATCGTTTTTGCATTAGAATTCAGATTTTCACTGAAAAATAATTAATTTCTAATTTACTAAATCAGTACTTTGCATGCACTCATTTTTCAATACAGACTACAGAATACAGTTCCCTGACAGTGGGAATTATTAGGTACATCAAAGACCCTGACTGATTGACACCTTTTTTACCCCCTCACCCACACTCTGGGATTTCTGCCTCTGATTGGCTAGTACTCGTTGCCCCCATGGTTAGGTTGGTTATAGAGGCAGCACGGATATGAGTTTGAGATTTTGGCTGCCTTTACGGTGTGCTGCGGGCACAACAAGTTGCCCAAAAATAGCACAAAAGAGGACCACTAAAATTGTAGTATTGAAAGTACCAAAGTTATAAAACAAATGATCAAGTGCTCATCAATTCAGTACCTCAGTTCAGTTCAGTCTTTCTTGTTCAGCCTGAAATTTGGCTTGCAGCGAAACCAGACCAGATTAGTGTTCTTTGACTTTTTTCTGTACCAGCAGGTTCTTAATTTAAAGAAAGAAAAAAAAAACTATTTTTTGTGTACCCAGGATTTTTTTTTTCTGTTGGCAGTGGGATCAAAAGAGCTACTAAGTATCATTTTTCAATAATATTATATCATGGTAAAAAATTACGGTATCATGACAACTCTTATTGATAATGAAAATAATTAAAATAATCTTTGTTTTTGTAATTGCAAAACAAGAACAGCAGTAATTAACTATTTTATAATTCGAAAGGCCCTCACAGTGGGTTTTTTTCCCGTCTGTGTTGCTGCTCATGTTTGATGGCTTTTCTGAGGTTTAAACATAATGCCGAGCACACGTAGGTGCACATCACTCAGTTTATGGCTGTTATACAAGTCCTCAGGTATGCACGTTACTGCTGCCTCAGCACAATTCACTATTATGCTGATCAAGCCCCAGGCTGCTAGATTTCTTTAAAATGAAGAACAAAATGAAACAGATAAAAGTGCGTTTGATTCTTCCATATAAGAAACTTGGCAGGAGCAGAATTATTCCATACAGGCAGTATACGGTATGTGCGCCTAACATGCCTCCCTGCCCACCATGGAACTTTTAAAAGGGAACATCCTACCGCAAAGGCCTAATTTCTATGGCTAAAAGGGAGTAAGGAAACAGGATGTCAGCCATTTTGCCAGCAGATGAATCACCACAGTCCAGCGTGTTGCAAGTTATCTGGCCAGGCTGGGCTACCCGATGACTCACCAGGCCTCTGACTAACCGGCTTCTCCCGGTGATTGCGGGTTAGAACTTGGATCCTTTGCTTTCGCCAGTAATCTCTAAGCGTGCCTGGAAGTTTACAGAAAACACGTCACATACACCTCAAAAGCAGGTATAACCTTACAAGTCACCTACTCACCCTCCTACTCAGACCCCATGGTACACACACATACACACACACACACACCCTGATCAGGTGCTCAAGACTGTCAATCAACCGCAGTTTCTAGGGCTGTACATTTCCATGGTGATTTATACACACAGTCAAAAACACTTCCTGTTTTGGCCACAAGCTGCAATGTGCAGAAAGAACCCATGTACTTTGTACTTTATATGTCTGAGATTTACCAGCCTACTCTGGATACTCGAACTGTTCAGTGGTTGTTACCCTACGTCTCCACCATCAGATGACAATCCAGTGCAGCTGTCGGGACCACATTAAATATCAATGAGGGGCTGTCCTGGTTGGCTCGTTTGATGGTGCATAACACATGAAACTGTGTTGTGGGCTGGAATCTAGCCTGAGACCTCCCCGTTCTGCTTCCTTCATCTAATGCCAAACAGATTCTTACAAGTGGCAGCGATCATCTGCTTTATCTTTTTGAAGCAGATACAGTGAACCACAAAATAATTAACAGATGTCAAATAATGATGGAGGTTGTTAATAACAAAATTTGTCCTGTTTTCTATTTTTCTTCTGCAGAGGTATTGAAAGATGTATATTTATATATACACACATATATATATATATATTAGTATTGGATCAAAGTTTAAAAATCTGGTATTGTGACACTCAGGGTTTGCCACAGTGTTAAATTTGTTGTAAAACCCTGCTATAGTTGATTTTAAAAATATGTATTGAATAAATTACTTATTTATAACAACACATCACATAGTAATATTTCAAATTTGCTGTCAGCTTTGCAGTGACTGAGTGCAGGCCCCTATGAAATCTTGTTTTCTTGTGTTGTGGCTTTTTAAAATTCTCAGTTCAATGATTCTGGCTGTGATTATGTGATTACAGAAACTATAGGGCCCTACCTTAATGCTGCCAATCTGCAACTTTTCTGATAATAAACTAATTGTTTTGAGTCATTTTTTCAAGCAGACAATTGTGAGAATATGTTGCATTTCTTTTTTAAAGTAACCTGAACAGTCTTAGGTTTTAACTGTTGGTGAGACATCACAAACTATTTGATGGGACTGCCTTAGACTTCAAAGAAATTTTGATCTTTCTGACATGTTATGTACAAATGGTTCATTATTTGTGAGGATAATTTACAGATTGGAGCTGCAACAATTCACTGATTAATGTACTCAAAGAAATTAGTTGCCAGCTATTTTGATTATCATTTCAGTCATTTTTCAAGCTAAAACGTGAAACATTTGCTCCTTCCATCCTCTTAAATGTAAGGATTCGCTGCTGTTTTCTGTTGTCATTTATGATAGTAAATCAAGAATCTCTGGGGTTTTGACTGTTGGTTTTTTACATATTTTACATAGTCTTTTGACATTTTAGTGACTAAACTTTTGATTTATTAATCATGAAAAAACTCTGCAGAGGAATCAGTAATGAACATAATCATCAGCTACAGCCCTAATTTTTGTTGTGTCCCTCCTGGTTGTGTTTGGTTTAGTTGTCTTTGTCTTCCATCTGTCTTGTCTCTTTTGGGCTTGGAGTATCTAATGAACTGATTACTTTGCGGATAGATTATGTGAAAAACGTTGATAATTTTGACTCTGTGAAGTGAATCCGAACCTTCTAGATGCTCGCTTTCTCCATTAAACAGTCTGTTATGTAACAATGTTCCTTTCACTACCTGAAATTAACTTTGTCCGTTCAAGTCGTGGCATAGCTAATAGCTTACTCATCGCACTCGCCTAGACCAATTTGTGTGTTACGGCTGACACGGATTTCATTCTGGACTTCATCCAGAAGTAGCAACTTGAAGTGTGATGCACCAGCATGAAAATTATTTAGCAGATATGAGAGAACCTGTCTATACACCTCACCTTGCCTTCCTTAGGCCTCCTTTTTTCTCTCACTCGACTTTCGTCCTTCTCTTTCTGCCATTGTATTTTCCACATCCTGTTCTTCTTACCCTTATGTGCAGTTTTCTCACAAGCCAGATTGAATTTCACCTAATCATTGGTGCTATCGCAAGCAGGATATTTTGTTGCTGAATAGTAGCCTAACGTTACGTCAAAAGGACAGTTAAGCAGGGTGTGTGATACCATAAATGAGAACTAAGTCATGTCAACTTTTAGTTGAGTCGACAATACAGAAGACTCCTTTTATTGATCTTTATTATTGTCCCAAGATAAGGAAAATAAGGTCATCCAATCAAAGATTATATGGAAATAGTTGTCATCAATTATTTTTAGTTTAGTAAAAGTGATGCATGTATTTGTATTTTTATATTATTAGAAATCATACATACAAAACAAACCATCCACTGTCATTTAAATACACTAAACACAACTTGATGGTTTATATAAGAATTTACATCTTTCTCCCCTTGACTGCATTAATTTGTCTTGTAAATGTAGACATGTGGCCCTCGGCTGGGAAAGAAAGTATTTCTGTGGAGTGCTGTGATGTTGTGTGCTGGTGAAGGCGTGTTAATATGAAAGGTGTACTCGCTAAACTTACTTCTCAGGCTTTGACCCAGCAACAATAGCTGCTTTGTGTAAGAGGTTATAGGTAATCTGTCTGCTTGTGTATCCTGACACAAAGTGCTCTTCCTCTCACCACCCAAGGGAATATTTAGTTCAGTTGTGAGTATTGTATATCACAGATGGAGGAGTGGTGTCTTATTTAGTTGTCTCGTGTATGTGCACGCTATTTTGCTTGCTCTGAGATTCTTAGAAAACTATGTTACTTCTCAAAAACTCAAAAACAGGCTGTATACGCATCTGAGTAAATTAAAATCATAAGATGTTATTTAATTGTGCAATCAGGCCAGTCCCATTATGTTATCATCTTAACAAGGTCAGCAAAAACTTGTGAGATCAGGTCCATATATCATAAGATATTGTGTTCACTTGTGTGCTTGTTTACTTAAGAATGTCCCAAACACTTTAGCCACCTTGATGCCAGAATAAACAGCAGGGTTTTCCCTATTATTAAAAGACGTTGGTGCAGCGCTATGCTTTTCTTTCCAGAGCCCACACTGAACTAACAGAAGATAACTCACACTTTGCTGTCATTTGTGGTGAAGTTGCTTCTGTCCTGTAATTGTCTGCTGTCTGATTCAAAAGTCCAGTGCTCTTTGAAAGGGTGTACTTGCATTTTTTCATTATTATGATATTATATTATATAAAATGTTCTTAAAAGGAGTAGAGATGAACTAATCCACTTTTTATCAGTTCTGATTCCAATATCTGAATTTCTTCTTCTTCTTCTCCCTATTATTATTATTATTATTATTATTATTATTATTATTATTATTATTATTAATAATATTATGTGTAAGGTTATAAAGCTGAAAAATAAACTTGTGTTTGGGTACACATCCAGTCAGTTTTCACCATCTGGAAAGCTTGTTTAAATTCATGCTCTAGTGCCTTGGACTTGTGTAATGGCCTCCTCCACCCATTGCGGGGCGCTGTAGGATTGTGGCTTGTGACGTTCACATGTGCCACGGATACTGCCGTCATTTCCCATGATGCATTGCTGAGAGTTTAAGTTTGCTGATTTATGTTCCAAAAGGCACATATTTCTTTCTTTCTTTTTTTTTTTTTTGTTTGTGTCTGCAATGTGTTTGTAATTTGTTTTTATGTGTTTGCTCAGAACATGGTGGTTTATATTGGCAATTGTCATTTTTGGGCTGGTTTATTGTTACACCATGAGTGAGGTGCCTAGTAACTTTCTTCAGGATAGCTGTAGACCTTTTATGTTATGGAAGAAAATATGCCATCTGTATTTTAAGATCAAGGTGATTATTAATGTTTACATGTGTACAGTGTAGATTTTTCAAATATGAAGGAACATGAATAGGTAACTGTAGTCTAACATCTGATAATATGGCATTTAAGCCCAAGATGCTGATAATAAATCAGCTCAGTCCCGTCTCTCATTCTGACAATATTGTTTATTGCAATTTTTCTGGGACAATATATCCTTCAACAAAATAAAAGTTAATTTCTCTTCTTTCTTTCTGACTTTTCTGCCCAGGCTCAAATTCCTCCTCCCACCCCTGAGCCCTGACCTCTGACCCCACACCTCTCTCCAACCATGGCACACCGATCTCAGAGTTCATCGATTGGAGATAACCCCCTTGACCCTAACTACCTGCCCCCACATTACCGGGAGGAGTACCGTCTAGCTATTGATGCTCTGATAGAAAATGACATACAGGTAACACTGCAGTTGTCTTTTTGAGTGTTTTTACATGTTTATATGTATTTAAAATAAAGATATATACAATAGTATTATGATGAAATTATCTGTGTCTCCTTTCCCACCAGGGCTACTATGAGTTCCTCCAGACTGCAGACGTGGTCAGTTTCCTGGCACAACCAGAAATCGAATTTATCAAGTCCACGATCCAGACACCCAACCGGGCCTCCAGCGTCCCAGAGCTGACATACCACGAGGTAGGCAGTGAGGTTGATGGCTCCTCCGACACCTACTGGCCGGTGCAGTCAGACCTGGCTGCCCCGGGGCTGGACCTGGGCTGGCCGCTGCCACAGCACAGCTTCATGGGGCCCACAGAAGTCACCACTCTGGTCAACCCCTCCGACCCAGACATGCCGAGCATCAAGGAGCAAGCCAGGAGACTCATCAAGAATGCAATGCAAGTAAGTAAAAGGGAGGGACAGGAATCACGGGAGGAGTTAAACTTGCATATCCGGTTTGCTGGTATCAGCAGGTATCTCTGAGAAAGAAATTCGTCTGAAGATTAGATCAAAGCAGTCTACACATTGTTAAATTCACATTTATTCGGTGTGTACACTTAGAAATATGCTATGTTATGTTTTCTGTTCCATGCAGACACACTACTTTTTAAAAGTGGCCGGATGGGAAACACCTATAATAAAAACACACACAATCTCTTACTACTGACTGTCCCCTTTGTCTGTTTAGTCAGTATGTACCATACAAATGAGACGTTATCTCTCATTGAGATAAAGGGCTGCCAGGGACTGGTGTGTGTGGGTTATACTATCTCATAGTTAACTCACTGTTACTTTCACACTCTTTATCTGTCACTGCCAACTTTGCCACCACTCCCTTGCAGATGAATTTTTTGCTAACTGGTCTTTGGCTAAATCAAAAATTTAATAAGCACGTAGCAAGTGTTGATGGCAAATGTCACAAGCAGTCAAACCTGTTGGTGTGGTGGGCCCTGTCAGTACATGGCTGTCTCTTACTGTGACACATTTTATAGGCCTAAGTGTGACTCAGGAGAGTCACACAAAGTAATTTACTTAAATCACATAAGGCAGCCTGATTGATTTCACCTGAAGTTGTTCAGTGTCTCCTGGATCCACATTCTTTACATACTTATATAATTTTATGTAGCAGAAATTTTGTCATTTTTTTCTGTATTTAAAGGGTTACAGATCCCCATGTAAGAACTACTAAAGTTAATGACACTATCCAGGGGAAGACTGGCTATTTCTGTATAGTTGTTCTTAATATGTGCCACCAGGTCACATTCTCCAGGAATCAGATGAAATGAGCCTGTGTTTACATTTTCCAAGGAAAAGTTACATTGAGTGAAAAGTTTGAACCAGGAAGATTTTTATTTACACAATTTTATTTTCAATGTTATATTTTGTAGTTATTACTGTGGAAATTGCTTTTGTTCACAGGGGCCTCCAAAAATCAACAAAATACGAAAGGCCCTTGTAGTAGCTTTAAGGAGGAGGGGGATCCCTCCTGTGTGACTATACCATACTTGATCTGTAAAATTGTTTTGCTGACACACTGAGTGTGGTTACATGTACATTTCTCAGTTATTTGGTTGAGAGGTGTTTTTCGGTATAATGCACAATATTTGCAATATTTTCATTTAGTATTTAATTAGGCCTAATCATAGCATATACAGTAAATAAGTTAGTCTTAACATCAAATTTAATTTTCACTTAGATGAGAAATCTTATTGCAATATAATCAAAAGTATCACAAACATGTAGATATTTCATACAGTACTTTTTTGAGAGCATAATGTTAAAATGTATGGTGAACAGCTGCCGCTTCCAAAGTTTCTTCAGTTTATGTAAATTGAAGTAGTTATGATTTTAAATACCTTAATAACTCATTTTAAAAAAGGACAATTACAACTACAACATAACTATAAACTTTGAGGGCATTTGCCTGCTGGGATATAAAATGCAGTATGAACACCTGTATGTAGTGACCACTGTAGCAGAATAAATAGATTGCAATGGAGCCAAAAAACAAAACACAACAGTGAGCAGACTAAGACAGACTAACTGTGAGAAGTATAACAGTTATTACAAATATTGTTACAGAACCTTTCAGAACTGGTTCTGATATGAAACCTGCTTGATTGCAGGAGAACAAACATACTGTGTGAGGGGTCCTTCAGGATGGAGGAGACTCTGCTTGCACAGACTAACAAAGACCATATTAGACTGACTTATCCTTGACCAGTTGTCTTGTGTTTGCTCCTCTTCTCCAGGTCATTGCTGTGGTGATGGACAGGTTCACAGATGTTGATATTTTTGCTGACCTCTTGGCTGCAGCAGCCCGCCATGTGCCCGTTTACATTCTGCTGGATGAGCAGGAAGCTCATCACTTTGTCTCTATGGTCATCAATTGCAAAGTCAACTTGGAACATATTCCTGTAAGTGTGCCTTTTCATTAATTACATTTCCTTAAAGGCTGAGCCAATAGTCTGGTATCCTTTGGCATTTATTATATTTCCAATAAGGCTTACATGTGTTCGTAACATGAATGTTATTTGTTTTACAGATGATGCGTGTCAGGACTGTGGCAGGAGTCACCTATTATTCTAGGACAGGGAAATCGTTTAAGGGGCAGGTGAAAGATCGTTTCCTACTGGCTGACTGCAGGGCTGTACTCAGTGGCAACTACAGGTGACAGGGTCATTTAATTCTGTTTATTTGGGGTTCATTAAATTGCTAGGACTCCCATGTCATTCATTCTGTAAATGCAAATAATTTAATTGCCTCTGTGGTTCTCTTGTTCTCCTGTAGTTTCATGTGGTCCTATGAGAAGCTCCACCGCAGCATGGCCCACCTCTTCCTCGGGGAGCTGGTTGCCACATTTGATGAAGAGTTTCGCATTCTCTTTGCCCAATCAGAGCCTCTAGTCATCGATCAACCTGATGGAGCACTTGCTATCTCTGACACCAGCAGCAACAGCAGTCTCTTTGGCACCCAGTTTGGTTTGAAGAGGACCCAGTCTTTGCGTAACCCCATAGGTTATCGCAGGCAACCTGAAATTCCCTCTGCCTTTCCCTATGGAGACTCTGCACTTCCTTTCCGGAGGAACGACCCATTCCGTCATACCGTTGAACCTGGGGCAGGAATTACAATCGGGAAGTATTCCCAGCAACAGTTTCGTCTGCAGCAGTCATTCTTGGAGCAGGGAAGGTCTATAGTTTCCCGGCAGATGGAGATGAGTGCCTTCAAGAGACACAGCTATGCAGAGGGAACCCAAGAAAGCTACACATCTTCGAGGCAATACATGAAGCACAGAGTCATGAATAATCTGGATGAGACAGACTTCCACAGGTAGTTAACTGTTTAATACCTACAACTGTTTAGACTCCAAAGTATTTAGAATCATCGTGTCTTATGTGAGCACGTCTTTACACACAACAATGAACAAATAAGTACCAATTTATTTTTTTTTACAGGGAGCAGACCCAAAGTAGCCATTTCTACAGTGAAGGGCCTGGGCCAGGTTCTGGACACGGACACTACGACAGACTTCGAGGTCGTCCTCCACATCTCTCAATTGACCAGTATTCGGACTCGAGCTTTCGCTCTGATCCGGAGCCTCCACCTGGTCGAGACTACTTTTCATCGGATGACTTGAGAGGACCTGTGGGGCAACAGGCACCTCCATTAGCTGGGAGATATGAAGGAGGTTCCTCCAACAAGAGGCCAAGCATAGGTCAGGCATTTGCCTGTCAGAGCTCACCCACGCAGCTCCATCCAGCAGAGAAGAAACATTTTCCCAGACAATCCGATCAAGAGCATGATCAAGATGCAGATGCTAGGCAAGGCCTGAGGAGTTGGAGAATCCACTCCTATCTCAGCACTTATGAGGACGGTGGAGAAGAAGGTCTGCCTCAACCCATGGGGCCTGATGCATTTGAAGATCCCCTGCCATCTCAGCAGCCAACTGCCACTGAAACTTCAGCTCCCCGCTTTGGAATAAAGGAGCCACCAAAAGTAGCTCCCAAACCCAAACCAGATATCCTGAGACCACGTTTTGGAAAGCCTGTGTTACCTGAGAGCCACAGTAAAGACACTGACCCAACAACAACCAAGGAACTGCTTTCATCAGTCAGTGACTTAAAGCCATCTATACTGGAGAAAAAACAGAGGGAGGCAGCAAAGGAAAGGGAAAGAGATGCAGAGAGGGGTGCATCAAGGGAGATGGGTGTAGATGTGGAGGTGAAAGAGGGTAAAGATCTCTTCCTGTCTAAACATGAATCATTCCGCTCACGTGTTAACCCACTCCTTCAACGTAGCTCTCGTCTGCGATCCTCGCTTATTTTCTCATCTTCCAAGGCAGAGATACACAGTGGAAGCCTGGGCCTAAAACCAGCCACAGAAGAAGATGAGCAATTAGACACAGTACGCACTTCATCGATTGTAGCCCAGATCCTTGAGAAGAGGAGGTCATTGTCTCGTGAGCCTTTTGAGTGGAGAAAGAAAGCTGAGGAAAAAGATCATGAGAAACAAAAGGAGAAAGAGAAAGAGGAAAAACAAAAGGAGGAAGAGAAAGAAGAAAAAGAGAAGGAGAAGGAGAAAGAACAACAGCGACAGCGAGAGGAAAGGGAGATGCGATTGAAAGATGAGATTAAAGCAAAAGAGGAGCCTCAGAAAACTGAGGAAGAGGTAAAGATGACACTGACTGTCGAGAAATCTGAAGTCATAACATCACTGAACATGAATGACCCTGCCAGTCGACTGCAGTATTTCAAAGATCTGGCTGCCAAGAGAAAAGCCTCAAGAATGACAGAGTCACAGATAAAAGCCACAGAGCCTGCTGAAAAAAAGCCAGACCTTTCTGATAAACATTCCCTAAACCCAGTGACGGCTCCAAAGATCCCAACTGTATCTGTTACTTCAGCAGAAAGTGAACCAAAGAAGACAGACATCTCTACGAAACTGGCAGAGCTCACTCGCAGACCTTCAGTTAGTTCCTCAAAACCACCTGTAACCTCTGCCAAGCCTCCTGCCAGCTACCTGAAACCCTCAGAGACAACTCAACCTCAAAAAGAAGAGAATGCGTCTGATGGTCAGAAGAAGGACATATTCAAGTCTCTGAAGCCCCTTCCTTCGCCTAAGCTCTTCAGGAGGGATCAGTTGAAGCTCAAAGGACTGAATCCTCGCCGCATCTCCTGTGGTGAGGAGATTCTGACCACAGATGCGACAGATGCAGAGAAGAGTGAAATGAAAAAGAGCCGCTCTCATAGTTCTTCAACTATGTCACGTGAAGAAGGACTGCAAAAAGTTATGGGATCTAATACATCCATCAACACACTTGGTGAGGGAAAGAGTGACGGTAAGACACTTGACTTCTTAAAGAAGCAGACTCAGAGGCTAAAGGGGATCCTCGGGCCCAAGGATAAAGAAAAGAGATCTTCAGGAGACGACAGGAGCATGAGCACGGTCATAGAGGTCACTGGAGAGTCAAGCAAAAAGCAGACTGCATCAGCTAAAGATACAGGGCCTACCACAACTGACCAAACTACAGCCAATCACAAGACATCAACCAACACATCAGGCCCATCTCGATACCAGGCTCCGGGCAGCTCTGTTCTCTTCAGTAGCAACCTACGAGACGACACGAAAGTCATTCTAGAGCAGATCTCAGCCAACAGTCAGAAGAACCGAGTGGAGCGAGAAGAAACAGGAGGGGACAGAGATAGTGATGCCGGGGAGAAGGGCCTGGAGAGACAGAACTCCTTAAAATGGAATCGATTTCTGCGACCGCAGGGCAACGTCCAGGAACGGGAGGGATTGCTGAAGAGGATAGAGAGTTTGAGGAAGGAGAAGAAGGTCTACAGCCGCTTTGAGGTAGTCTATCACTGCAAGGATGATTCTTGCAGCGTGGATGGGAAGGAGATATGAACAAAATTAGTGTAGTAGAGTAGAAACATAATATTGAAGAGATGGTCATGTGGAATCAGGGTTTCAGCTTAAATTACATTACAAAACCTGAGATGTTTCAAATAAAGACCAAATCAAACCTTTTTGATTGATCAAGTACAATAGCAAATAGCATTAGCTTATGGTCAGGCCGCCTTTTTGTAAGACGTCTTTAAAAAAAACGAGAAAGCTGTTTTTTTCAGCCTCTGCTGGGTGCTTTTATTTCAAGTAACACTGAACTTTACTTGGTTTTAAACACACATTTAAAAGGGTCTTAAAGTACAGAACACATGTGGGGCACTCGTATCCATTCTTACATGTGACAGTAAATCCATATTTTATGTATGTTGAGTCATAATTTTGAGGTTTAGTCGGCCAGGAGTTTTTTGGATTATTTGCAGCCGAGCTTTTATCAGCAAGGTTGTTGGTCTGCTCATCAGGCCTTTTCATGTTCGAAAACATGTCCATTCTTGAGTTGGTGCTAAATTTCAGGAGCAGAGCAGGGCTTCATGGCAGGTGGAGACTGGTCCAGGTCGACACTGTTAGCTTTTGATGTTATGAATTATGTTTTGATTGGCAGGCAGTTTGAAAGATGGGCACCACAAACAAGATTTCCATATGCTATATATTATCAGAAATCATATTTTATAATTCACATGATGATAACACATTTTCATTTTTTAAATTAGCAAAACAGCATTTTGCTGAGGCCTAGCACTCCCTGGAAGCCCCCACTTAGAAAATCACTGGAATGCAGTACAATTATATATGTGTAAAAATATGAGAGAACAACATCTTTGCTACCTTCTGAGCCATAAAATGACACGTTATTACTCATGCTAAGATATAGCAAATTGCTTTACTTTTAATTAAGTTTGTTGTTAAGTTAGCTTAAGAATGTATTTTTTTTTAATGTGTTTGAGCAAAATTTTAATGATATTTTTTATACATGGTCTACATAATTATAGAAAATACTGAAATAATGATGCTGTTTGTATAATTGAAAGTTGTTTTTTATTCCTAAGCAGAGATATAATGTTTGACAGCCTGCTTTTAAGCTGTGAAAATAAATTTTGGTGGATGAGCTACTATTCATTGGTGTATATGTACACTAATAGTCCAGTACTACGACTTGGTTACTTATTATTTTAGTTTAAACACAACTGAATTTGGTGTTACCTTTGCTAGTATACTGGTTATATTAAACTTGTTAAGATAAGTAAAAAAGTGTTCTGAGGACTGCCCCTTGAATCCTCAAAAGGCTGAAGGAGGGGAAAATAAGATGAAAATAGGTGGGAGTTTATACTTTGTTGCATTCACTGTTATCCCTGTTGTTCTGTTAACAGATGGGGAATAACCTGGGATAACTAAAGATGGAGGAGCGACCTTTTATATGGAAACTATTTATGCAAGATGATCAAAAAGACGCATTGCCTGTTTGTGCCAACAACACTATCAAAGTACCTCTATGGCTCTACACTGCAGCCTTTCCTGGATTTTCACACCAAGTAATAAAACTTGAAAAGACAATATACTGTGTAAAAATGCTGAAAACAAACTAAAGTCACTGAGTTCGGAATGTGCCTGTTTGCCAAGACCTGGTACTATTTTTACCATATATGGTGACTGAGAGGAAGAAGAGTGACTGCTTGCATACTGATTTTATGGGCAAATGTTTCACCGATCAGACAAAAGGTAGGACAACGTGCCTTTAAATGAGCTTGTATGAACGTGACTGAGGGAATTAGAGAGGATAAGAGAAAGACAGTACATACTGCACCTGGGGCAAAAAAATAAATACACAAAAGTTATACAACATGGTTGTATATGACAGCATGTATACAGTACCAGTGATGTGTGTTTCTGCAAGTGTCTGTGCAGTGGCTGGGACTCGCCTGAAACTGACCAGGAGAAAGTGTCCCTGTGGATTCACTGTGTGCCAATGGCCCACCAAGGGCATTAGCAAAACTAGAAGGACTATTATCAACTGAGACCCAAAAACAAAAATGAGAAAATGAAGATGAGGAATTGAATTACAACTGGTGAAGGGTAAAATTTTAAGGGCAAGTCTGTGAGATTATATAGAATGAGTGAGAAAAAGCTGAATCAGAAAGTGGGAAAGTGTGTTTTCTAATGTTGAGGTGGCAGCAGTAGAGTTTCAGTAGAAAGTAAAGCCTGTAGTGAACTTTAGCCTCTCAAGAGAGCGTTATGTACCTTTCTATTAAGGCGTGGACCCACTTCTCAAGGTTGAAGATGTCAAATAACCAACCAACCAAGGGGCATTCAAGCTTTTATGGTTAGAGGAGTGGAGTTAGAGAAATGTGTACTAATCTTTGGCTTATGTAAATAAAAATATAAAGCATTTACTGTTGCCCTGAATAACTGTAAAAAGTAGACGATGTTTACATTTTAAATTAGTCACCACCTCTAAAGGAAAGGAAAAGAATAGGTATGTCTACATTTTGCAGTACTGGAGCAGGGCCATGCCTCCTTACGTAAGTCACCTAACTTCTGAGACCAACGCCCTACGCAGGACTCTTAACTCCTTTGTTGATCTGTAAACACTAAACCAAAGACTTAGTTATTTGGTACAGTTCCCAGGCTACTTGACAGCATGGCTATACAAACCATTTGGAGTGTTTTTGGACAGAACATCAAACGATTGATTGATAGGATCTATTAGTATACTGGACTATTCAGGGGTTACACTGTTTTCTTAAAGGGATATTTTGTACATATTTATATAAAAAGGCTTGGTGAGATTCTAAGTAACAAATTAGATCATCATCACCCTTGCTGTACTACCAAAGTGCCTTGTGTTTATTTTTAATTATGTGTAAGTAAGTATGTGGTCATGGCTGTAAAAACTAATTGGCATTAATTAAGGGGAAATCACTTGCACAGGGTCAATGTGTTCTTTTTTTAACCTGAGAAAGTATTACATTGTATTTGAAATACTGCAAGTCTTTTTATTAAATATCTTTAAAGCTGAAGTTGAATGTGACTGTGCACATATATGCGTATACAGTATGTATTTTAATTGTAGTGATTTTTTTTTTCATTTATAGGCTCTTGAAGATTCATAAAATAAAACCCATTTGACAACAATGTCACAACCATTAAAATAACTTTAGTTTTTAAATATATGAACACTTAGATTATATCAATACACAATATTAAAGTAAAATGAACATAGTGTCATATAGAATACTATGACTGACATCCACCTATGTAAAATGTAATGTAAAAGATTTCAGATTTTATCACTGAATTGAATTTGGCATGAATTTCAGCAACAAACTGGAT
Source organism: Lutjanus erythropterus (assembly GCF_056507025.1). NCBI lineage: Eukaryota > Metazoa > Chordata > Actinopteri > Lutjaniformes > Lutjanidae > Lutjanus > Lutjanus erythropterus. The sequence continues at coordinate 20,188,040 of NC_139332.1, forward strand.
AACAAAACAACTCTATGCCTCAGAGCAAGTAATATAAAAAACACTAAGTAAATAGAAAAAACAGCCAAGAAAAGAGTTTGGTAGACGTCACTGGGATAAATTGACAAGTTGTGACAAAGATCTGGGTTAGTTTCATTTCATTTTTAGGCCAACTGAAGTTTTAGTTTTTCACTGTACTTGTTTGGCAGGATTTTACCACCCTGGGAAGCTGACATTTGGAAGATTTACATTTTCACCTGGCAAGAGTATTGCCTCTTCTTTACAACTACCTCCAAACATACATTTTTACTCCTTCTGAGTCTGTGCAGCTGTTGTCCCTGGCTGCCTCTGTGTTTTCACCTCCTCTATCTCCTCTTTGAGATGGTGTAGCTGAGCCAACTTCATTTGTTCTGCAAGAATCACAGAACAAGGCCTGATTAAAGGGGTCAGAAATGGAAAACAAATACTATATTCATGCATGAACACAAATAATGTTTGCAGAAGAATGTACATAAATTACGAAAAGGTACTTACCAGCTGATAACAGCTGGCTTTTAGTGTTCTCAGCACTCCCTATTTCATCTGGGAGTCTTTCTGGAGTCTAAGCAACAATTTAAAGGGCAGTCATTGACAATATAAACAAATCACATTTTGTTCTTATTTTAGAGTTGTGAGTAAAAATACAGATAGGAACAGAGTTCCACTATTCTAGACAAACTTACAAAGACAGAGTGCAGATTCTTATGCTGCTCAATCAGTTGATGAAGTTGGTTTTCAAACTTCATCCTACAAAGAGAAGACTTTTAGTAAATTTATACGACATCTACAAAGTTGTTCAATGTTTTTTTAAAGATATGTAATCTATCATTGCACTTTTAATAGGTACCGCTGCTTCCGGTGTTTAAGCTTGAGTTCCTGGATTTCACATCTGTACTGTTCCAGCAGTTCATCCCTTTTCTTGTTCTCCTTTAACTGTCTACAAAACACATTTCACTGGTCAGGATATATACAAACATACATACATAAAAATAAAGTCCACGGTGTCATTAATTCACCTACCCTACAGTCTGCACAGGTTTGATCAAATTGTTCACTTGTTAAATAAATCATCACCTCACAACTGATGTGATGTTTGGTGGAACCTACCACATGTTATGACAGCTGACCTCATATACAGTAAACAATGACCTGATTCCATCTTGTGGTGATGGGCCTTTAAGAACAAGTAGATTACAATATAAAACTGCAGTGTTAACTGGAGGTAATACAGCATCATCACACAATCCTGTGACAGAGCACAAAATTCCTAAGGCCGTGGTGTAGAGAACCGCATTGGAACACAGGCAGATGTGGCAGTTTTAACCTTGTTGCAGGTGTGAGTGGCAGTCAAACGATGAGATTCTTCTTAGCCAAAAGTGTTTTAGTGTTGATTTTTCTTATCAGTTTGGTTTTAATTCGTTATTTAATGCTATAAAAAGGGACTTTCATGTTATAACTGACAGCTGAGCTCTATTCACGATTGAGTCAGGTGCCTATATGGATGGGACCTTGAACATGAAGCTCCAACACTGGTCACTACTGCACAGACTCTGGCTTCAAATGACATGATAAGCACAAGATGCTAATTCAGTTAGACATGGGGATATATTTTACTTGAACATCTTAAAGCCATCTTAGTGGTGATTTTCAAAAATGGTAAAATTATATCATTATATGAATCAGAAATTAGGCAAGACATTAAAAAAGGTCCAATACAAATGTAAAAGTTGAAGATCAACCAGTGACACAGCCAACATCAGGACTGAATAAACAAATCCAGTATGTAGAGGATCTACAAAAGCAGGTATGCTTTGACGCCAGACAATTTACTAATTGGGATAAGGGATTCTACCATGAGTAGTTGCTGCCATCTAGTGTTCATCTAATGGTTGTGCTCCGATTTCAAGGCGCTCCTTCTATTTGTAGATGTTGAGTAATATTCTTTACCAGGTTAGTGTGGCGCTCACCTGGCAGAGTCTTGTTCACACTCCTCACACTGGAACTGCAGCTTCCTGCACAACTCTGGAGAAGAATATCACAGCAATTATACTAATCATCTCACTCATATTTACTGTCTGTGTAATTACAATAGATAACACATTTGTTTACAGACACATTCAACCAGAACACTAATTCTGCATGGCATCAAATCTGCTTACTTATTGGGCTACAATCAATTACACATACACATCTGTTTGTTAGACTAATATGTGTGTACCCTCTTTTTCTTTGTGTATTCCTTCCAGTGGGTAAGCTTCAGTTTGTACTGGAAAAATAACAACAATCATGTGTTGTAATAACATACATTAATAAAATACATGTTATATATTATATACATATATATGGTTAATAACATGCAGCATAAACAGTTGCCTAAATGATAGAAAATACACAGTAATATACAGACATACAACATATTACTATCTACTGTTGGTCGTTCTTGGATTTCATGGCAGCAACAGGGACATATAGCAGGTGAAATAAGTATACTGTATGAAAATAAAATAAAATTGTTAGTGATGATTTTGTGTCTTACAAGTTGACAGCTCTTTCTGCAAAGAGTCACTGACTGATTTGATCTCCTTTATTTCTTCTTCCAGGACTCTTTTACCTTGAATAAAACACAGTGAAAGTGAAACGTGATAACTGTTAAAACTGTCGAATTGTGGCTGTTGCAAAGCTATATTCAGAAGTCACTTAATATTCTGTGAAACACAGGGATGGATGGATTGATTCTGTGTGATCAACACAATAAAATCTCCCAAGCTGTTCATTTTGTATTAGATTTATTTAAAAAACAAAAAGAAACAAAAAAAAAACTATTGATATTAATGTTATATAAATACAAAATGTGGGAGGGTGCATCACTTTCAAACATTTTCAGTAGAATGTTTGTGCCAATAGACAGCCCTAACATTTTTATTTAGCCGACCTGTGTCACCTGACTGTGGAAACCTATGGTACGAGACATGAAAACCCTGCAAACAGCTACAGAAAATCTGACACGTCCACAACAAACTTGAGAGAGAGAGGCAGAAAGGAAACGCGCTGTGGTGCGGTGTTACTCTTCACTTGTAGAAAAAAAAAACGCAGCAAAATGCACTACGTGTGACGAGGAAGTGACACACAGCAGCAACAGGAGTAAGACCCTAAAACGTTTACAAACAACACAGCCTAAAAGTTAAGAGGCGGAATAAAAACAAGACTATTTTATAATTTTATCATGCTATTCCTGAAAATGTACATACCCATTCACAAAATAATTAGTATCATAATTGGTAAAAATAAAACATTTTATCAAACTTAAAAAATGTAGCATATCACAGCCCTAAATGGGCTAATTGGCACAAAAAACTTTGACAAACGTTTATCAAAAGCGTTTTGAGTCAAGTAACTGATACTTCCTAGCATGCATTTAAACTCTCAAATACTTCCACTTTACTAAGTACGATGTTTAAAACATTTTTGTTTACATGGTTGGTCAGAATGGGTCTAATAGGGTGTTGCTGTTCCCTAAAAGACGGAGATATTAATCATATCTCATGAGTCTCCATTCATCATTTTCTGAAACTCCACGGATGGAGTAACAGGTAAGGATGTACCTCACTGACGATAACTGCTCCAACGTGTCAGAACTGTTATGGTCGGTGCGTACAGCTACCTCACTCACGGTTTTCAGTTGCCGTGGTAGTGTATAACTATGACGTGTTGCATGTAGCAAATAACACGCGCTTTTGCTTAAACTCGTACTCTTTCTTACTAATACATTCCGATTTTTACACTAAGTGCTATAATTTCTGCTACAGCTATAAGGAAATGCGTGCTCATTAGCATATGGTCGGCACAACCAGCCTTCTCATTGGTTCACGTTCATAAAGCTTTCTGTCTATCTGAGGCCTCTGCGTTCATGCGTTTTCACACTGTGCTAACAGTTTGCCTCTTTAGGACATGCCAAACGTCTTTCACACGGTCATTTCTAATCATTTTTTATGTAATTTTTAAAAAGAAATCAGCACGGCTTGCCAGCGGAAGCGGAAGTATAGCTTCACAAAGACTAACTTCTATGTCGAGAGGTTTCCCTCATACGCTGCTCTGACTGAGTTACCGAATGAAAGTTGTATTGGCTTGTACAGAACAGCAAGTGCGTTATTATAAATAGGGAATATATACTTATTTGATGAATCTTCTAATACGATGATAAATAATGCACCAACCGTTGATTTCTCTATGTCACAGAGCCACACATACGCATTAACACTGCGCTATTCAACACGAAGACGGAAGGACGCGACGGTAACTATCCGACTTAACACTGTGCATTTTACTTGGCCGAACTGCTTTACAGTAGATAAATGTGAATATTAAATTACTCCACCGACACGCTATGATAATTTAACACCAGAATAACAAGCTTTAAGTAAATATTTACAAAAAGTAAAAAGGTTTACATGACAAAACTCACTTCCGAGTCCGACATACCTTCCATGTCGACCAACGTTACGACAATAAGCACATTACAGTTAAAAATAAATATGTATAAATATGTAATTCACAAGCAATAAAACACTACCTTGTTGCAGCCTCCTTAATGTGCCCATCACCTGTTCAACTTTGAGCTCCTGCATATCTCCACCTGACAGCAGAGTATAAACATCCATTAGCCTTGTTTTGGGGGTTTTCAAGATTTGTTTTATCAGAGGGCTCATGTTGACTGGTTTACCTCCTTTCAGTGGTGTAACATTAATCAAGTCCTCGACGTTGAATCCTGATACACAAATAAAAAATAAATGTTAGTCAAGTGAAATGTTTTTGCCCCCCCCCCCCCCCCCCCCCCCCCCCCAAGAGCAGTGTTAGCTAGCTAAAGGTGTCACAAATGAAACTGTATCTTCAAGTTGCCCTAACTGGCAACATAGTTAAAAGTTAGGTGGGTTTAAGTAAACTTACGAGCTTAATGCAAAAACAAAACGTCTACTAAAATATTTGGCTAAGAATAAGATACAGTTGTAAAGCTGAGAACAGGTACAGGTCCTCTGAGTCTCAACTGAAATGTAACGTTAGCTAATTAGCATCGTGTTTAGCTACAGTGTAACACTAACGTTTCTTGTTTGACAAACATTAATGACTAAAAAATGACGGTAGAATAACACCTAATTAACAGTCATATCTGTGTTGAAAGCCAGACATAAAGGATACTGAACGTTAGCCACTGTCTTTCTATTCAGCGTGATTACAATGATGTAGAGCTAACGGATTAAATAATAAGCGATTGGTACATACTACAATTGGCAGTAGGTTAACTGTAATGTAATACTTTTATTGTACTTTAAAAAATTATAGGGGGGAAAAAGTCACTGCAGTGAAATAAAGTTAAAGCTTAAATTTTCGCCGACTGACCTGCGGATCCGCTCATGTTTATGCAGCCAAAGGAGTCTTAACAAACTCTACAGCTTTCTTAAGTACCCACTTTTCCTGGCCTATCGGTCGTGTATTGAAGGGAACCCCACACCAGCGAAAGATCTCGCGAGAATGATAATTTAAATTCAGACCATTACTATTCTCTAACTTTAACCAGGCGTTTCATGGCCATAAACCTAACTATATCGTCTGTCCATAAGGTTGTTACATTATAAAACTTAATTAGATCGTAAAACGTGCATAATGAAAAGACCAGTACAAGTGTCGCGAGAGTTTGGCAAATCTTGGGTTCCCTTCTGGAACCAAACCTAACTGACAGGATGTGCTGGCGACTGGCGCCAAAGATAAATTAAAGGTGCTAGCTCCCCACAGAAACAGTAATACAACAATGTATTTATTTATTAATAGCTTAACCATTCAGTCACAGACAAAAGTTATGATTGGAAAGGAAACTAAAATGGACTTGTTTTATAAACAATGAATAACATCACCAGGACTTCAGAGGACGCTTATGCAATTTATATTTTAAATTACCACTTTTACCACTGAAAACTTAATGTAGGACATGTTAAGTGATATTTTTGATGAATGGAATTGTCTAAGTGGCTTGATTATTGTAAAGAATAGAATAGAGTAGAATGCCTTTACTTTAATTTCACAGCTGTACAACATAATTTAATGCATCTCTGAGTGGTACACAATAAAAATAAGACTTCAACACATTGGCACACATATGCACTGCATATGGGATTACACAAATAAGTATAAAAAACAATTTAGATTAGAAAAATTACTCCATCTATATATTGTACTAAATTCCAAGGTTGTCAGAATTCAGTTCAGTGGGATCTTACTCTCTAGTTAGGTCTTAATTTAATTATATTTTTGTGAAATTCGATATTTCAAAATCTAAATATGCTTCTGATATGTATGTCAATGCCTATAGAGTAAAAAATAAAACACTGCATAATTCACTGACTTTAACAAAGAAATATTACATTAAAAAATCTTTTATAAGGATTCCATTACTCAGGTTAAAAAGTGGGACTGAGCAAAACATTTTATAAGTGAAGAATAAAGTCTTAACTCTGTGGCTGACAACCAAAGTTTTTACATGAACTCTGGCATTTTGTACCACGACTTCTTGTTCTTTATTGGCTAACAATGATATTATGTCTGTGATTAGCAATATAATATTGGCCATGCGGATTTACAGATCAGGATTTTTAGTAATTCCAATCAAGAACACATGTTGCATGTGCAGTTTCTTGTCAAGCAGTTGTCACATAAATGAACACACAAAGTTTGACACATTTACGTTGTATCAGTTTTAATGAAAAGCGAACAGCAGTGTAGAGGAATGCGGTTCCACTTTGATTTAATGCAAATATACAATGCAAACAGACCTACAAAGCCCCAAAATTACTTTTATCTATACACATCAAACCACTAAGGAGTTCTATATACACATACACGTTAGTTAGATACAAACACAAAAGTTAAAAAAAAAACAAAAAGAAAAAAAAAGAAGAAAAAACGGGTCTAACAGGGCTGCCGAACAACACTGTGTCTCTCCAACACAGGAATACCTGTACAGTGTGCATTATCAGCACATGCAAATGACGAGGAGGGTCATGCAGAAGGTGAAAAATCAAAACAGAACTTTCACAATAAAAAATGTCAAATGTCAAATGTATCATTCAAGTTGTGTGGAGTGTTTTGGCTTTCAGTTCATGTTGATTATTTTGCCTGTGTAACCAGTGTGTTATGGTTTCATAATCAACTTAAAAAATAAAGTCTTTGTAAATTTCCAAACACCAGTCAGAGTGTTTTCCTCAACACTAGCTTACAGCCACTTCAAAGCAACCCTGTGTATCTACATCAAGCTCAATAAATAAGTTAAAAGTATCATTTCCTTCAAGCCTGGTGTCCATCAGTTCAGAAGTTCTGAGACTTGGACCAGCTTGCTATAAAATCCCAGAAATCCCAGTACTTCAGCATAATTTCACATTAGCTTGTTATGAGAAAAAATAAATACAGCACTAAATCTTCACATCACGTTAGTGACCAGATGAGAGGAAATTAGAGGACAGAAAAGAAACAAAGGAAGAACATAAGGGGACATCTCAGCTTTGGAATCATGGAACAAAATATTTCTTCCTTTTTAAAAGATAGTCCTTCAGAATACATAGCTTCTAAATATTAATTTGTTATTATTTGTCATATACATCCAACATCGATTTTCATTCTTTTGCCATTAAAGAGAGTTTAGTTTACCATACTGAGTAAGTGATATCAGAGCATACTTTACACATCCATATGAGTCACTCCAGCATGCCTTTCAGGGGCAGGGGTTATATTGGCATCATATACAGTAATACACGTAACTATTTACAGCTGTGAGAAGCAAAGCTAGAGGTATTCCTCTGGTAGTTCTAAAAGAATCATATCACATCTTTAGTGGTGTTTCCAATGTTGCCATGCAGAGTTACTTTACACCAGCAGGCTGAAAGGGAGAGAAGTTTAGGAAAAAACAGACAGATTGAAAGAGGTGGGTATTTCTAGCACTATCCTCTTCTGTTCAGGCAAAGCTGGTTTACATCAATATTGAGCACTACCGATACCTTCCCAGATCTTTTTGTGTTTAATCTCTGCAGCAAGGCCAGGCTGAGTGCCAAGCACCCACAGGATAACGTGTTTAATGCTGCATGTGCCGAGCCAAACTGGAAGTTGGGCGGTAGGTAATGTAGACATACTGTAGCCATCTGTGTTAGCAGAAGCAGAGGACAGTTGCAGCAAGAAGCAGAGTGGTCAAAATTGAGGAGAAGGACAGATCGTTAGGTTCCATCATTAATGGCAAGATTTGTGTTAAATAAATAGTCTCTCTCTCAGCTGCATTTTATGACAGGCTGCATCTCCGCCACAGCTCTACTATAGGTTTAAAAAAAAGAACTGTGTGTGTGTGATAAGAGAGGAAATGATGAGCATCATGTGAAAAAAAGACGTGAAGAAAAAGTTAAAAGAATCAGAGACAGAAGGGTATGTTAGCAACATTTCACAACAAAGGGAGGCATTCTCTATCTCCCTCCTGTTTCTTGTCTTTAAGGTGCAGCCTCATTCACGGGAGCGTCCCACAATAGCCAGGATGTAGAGGAAAATGTTGATGATGTCAGTGTAGAGGTTGAGGGCGGCAAAAATGTACTCCTCTGGACTCAGGGCCAGCTTCTTGTTGCCCAGGAGAAGCTGAGTGTCCACAGCCAAAAACTGCAGAGAAGAAAAGAGGATCACATTAGTCATTTCAAGAGGTCTCTACACTTGGGATTTAAGATGAATTACATAAAACTTTAGTTTATCAGCTATCATTTCAGTTGGTAACATCCACCACCACATGGAAACTAAAAAAGAAGGAAGGGTCAGTACATCACAAACCAACATTCTATGTGCTGCTTCACTGAAGCTTATGGGAGATGCATAGAGAAGCACACTAAAACACAACTTAACTAAGTCATATTAAATTAATGCTTGAGGGGATGTCTTTAAAAAAAATGAAAAAACGCACTTCAGAGAATAGCATACTGACTTATTTTTCCAAATGTGCATATTCATTAATTTGCTGTTGGTCTCCAAATTGCATGATTGACATTACATCTCCCATATACTTTAATAGAGCTGGCACCAGACAGAGCATAGAGAGTTGGTTTGTTTCCTTGCACCACAAAATACATCCATATACTGTCCTAAACTCAGACCTTAATACACAATCAACATAGACATGTCTCAAATGCCTTTAAGGTTCAGAATTTCCATTATTATTACAGTTGCACATGTTCATATATGGCATATGGGACATAACCTTCCATTCTCAATTAAGGAAAATATTGTCATACATATAAAAAAAAAAAACAAAAAAAAAAAACAAAAAAAAAAGCTGGGTTGTCCATCAAAAAAGTTGAACTTGGCTCCGCTTTTCCTGAAATCCAATGCATCATCATTTGGCAAAGTGCTACAGCAGACAATGACACACATTCTTCGTATTTTACTTTGTAACATGACTGCTGTATTTCTATCATTTACCTTGTAATCTTTACAACAAAAGATACATGATTATTCTTCTAGTGAAGGATTCATTGCATGGGTCAAACTATCTCAATAAAATAATAAAAAATGCAAGTATCCTTCAAAAACAATCCAAGACGCACTTTAATGTTTAAAACGCTTTTATTTTACATGGCAGAAAAATTTCAAAATGACCAACACGCGGCGACCAACACAGGTCTTCATCAGGGTCAGTCAGGAGTAACTTGTACACCTATGCTGTGTTACACTAATGAGTTGAGTGGGAGGATAGTTTTCTTTCCAGGGGTAGATAAATGACTGCCACAGTTGAGTGACCTCCTGTATTCTATTTCACCATCTTATAGGAACCTGAAACAAATCCTGTAGAGTGTTTGCACCCATGTCACAGTTTGGTCAGTACGCTGGATGCACAGCCATGTTGGAGATACTGGGATGTAAACATCAGAATGGATTACACATTGAATATTCAATTTAAGCTGATTTTAGGATGTCTAAACAATAGAAAATTTCAGGAATACGTATGGAGACTGCTAAATCTTACAGAGAATGACTTTGTTAGCAGGAAAGGATGCAAAATTTGGAGAAAGTAAGGTTAACTGATTGTGAAGATCCACTTGCCTCCCTCTTCTATTGGCCCAAAACACTCAATTTAATCTCCATATGATAAAATGTTCATTGTATTTTAACAGCTGTTTTGGTTGCATGATGCATGGTCATATATTCAGAACTGAATAACAAAGTTAGCATCCTACTTTCCTCTTGCTAATCTTTTTCCTACCCGGTTTGTGCTTGCTGAAGATTCTGCTGATGTAATTATCCCTTATTGAAAAAAAAAAGTGAAAAAAAAAGTTCAGGAGGTAGAAAACCATCTGTATGTCAGTGGTGATGACTGTCTAGCAACCATCCAGACAACTGGACGCCATTACCCCACAAATATCAAATCACCCAACTGGATAATTAATGCACAGATCAGAGCTTTGATGAAATGAACTGCCCTCGCACAAGTAATGACATCCAAGGGATCATTACTGTTGCACTAAATTTCAAATTTTCAACAACAGCAAAAAATGAATACAAGCACCAATCACTGAAAGTATTAATGGGAAAAGGACTGCCATTGCTTTTAAGATTAAATATGAGTGTGAAACTTACGCAGGTAAAGAGCAGGGCTCCCAGTGAGGCATACACAATGTGCAGGATCTTGTGGCGGATGAAGATGCAGAGGACGGAGAAGAGCAATAGCACGATCAGGCAAACAAACAGCACTCCCCGACAGGAAGTGAAGTCATACTTGCTCTGTGGTGAAGATGGAAAAGACAAGAGGTTAGAAAAGCTGAGCTGTGATAAGACTTAAGACACACCACTTTAATTAATTTAATAGTTCACCCAATAATGAAAATTCAGTCTTTATCTGTCTACCTATTTTGGGGTGAATTACCCCTTCGAGGACTTAAAGACATTTAAGAAAGACAGTTGATTGTGTCTGAATTTTGCCGACTTTTGATGTATTCACTTCTGTCTTTGTTTAGCACCATTAAACTCTCCTTACCTCACATGCATTGCGTAATATTTTTGACACAAACTCAACTATCAGTCTAACCTCTCATTTTGTCAATTTAACAAACTATAAAGCTGCTGGGAACCTAAGCCTATAGAAATACAAATCTTAAGTCATAAGCACTCAAAAAATTATTATAGAGTAGGTCAAGGTTGTAGAAAGGATTACATATACACACACATGCAGAAAAAAATGTGAGAAACAAAACTATAATTCAGTCCATTTATGTGATTTTATTACAAGTTGTTTGGTGTCTTTTACATTTAAAGTGTGTGTTAAAAAATGTTTTAAAGTGTGGAGACCCACATAAGCACTTTCATCTGGTTTTCTCAGCTTGTCTCTGCATGATATAAATAAAGCTCAGCTGTTACTGTAAATAAAACATGCTCAGTGTAAACACTGATAGACGGAGGGCTCCAGAGGATAAACAAACAGCTATAACTGTAAGTTATGATATTTCTGTGTAGCAGTGTGCCATCAGTGGACAGTGTGTGGGACTGACTAGGCTGCACACCTCACTGTAAAAACTAATGAGAGAAACTTTTTGCTTCTCTAACAACTCAAATAACAAAAGAACAGGATGTTTGTCTGTCTGTGTGCAGACATTTAAAAACATTTATTCAAGCAGCTGTTAGTGTGTGCTGACCTGTAGTGAGAAGAGGACGACGGTGAAGCAGACTACTGCAGTGATTCCGACAGCCATGATGACAGTCTCTGTGTCATAAAAGCTGGCGATCATGCCCACCATGTAGGAGAGGCTCAGGGTCAGGATGGACTGCAAGACACGGAGAACACACAACCAAATTAACATCACATATGATGCACTTTACAGGTCATAGATTCAGGTGACAATTTCATAGCACCCTTTTAAATGATGCGCATTAGCACATTTATAGAACAGGTTTGAAATCAAATAGTTGTTCTTTTAAAAAAATCATAAATTTTATGCAATGTGAGACCAACAAGCACCAATTTTGAGTAAAACTTGGTGCAAACAGAGACTTAAATAATGCCAAAAACTTCAAGCGAATTTGGTTTATATTTGCATTAATCTATTCATTTAGTGTGGCAGTGAAAAATGTCAATCATTGCTCCATTCACTGATGTGGTCTGTACTACTGCATCGAAAATGTGTCTGTTTGCTATCTCTTCTATATACACAATCTGCAATACAACAAGGAAAAAGGCATAGTTCAGGACAATCAAAGTGGTCCATATCTACAAGCTAACACCTAGGTGTTATCTTGCCTGAAATGTTTTGATTTGTTTTATTTCACATGTAAATATTGAATGGTTACCAATGCTGAATCACTTTATATATATGTATATACCTTGTCACAGCAAATATTTTGACTTGTAGGAAGAGAACAGTTGTTACAATAACATTACCAATGACTCTGATTTATTTATTGTCCCAGTGAGTCATAAGAGTGTGACAGTGAGCCAGCATGCTCTATAACATCACCCGGAAAGTGAAGCAGCTAAATGGAATTGAGACATCATTCATTTCATTATTCACACCAGTGCTTTTCTGACTGTGACATGTCAAAATGTCTGCTGTGGAAAAAATCCTGTTTATATTTGCACTGTGTTTTAATCCCAGAAATTACAGGTTGCTGAGTAAATGCAATGTCAATACTTCCTGCAGCTGATTCACAATAAACGCCTGCCAACTGCAGCCCTGGCTTCATGCCTTACATCAGAGCTGTGGCAGTAAAATAAAGGGTGAAAACACTGCCTTAACTCTGCTATTCTATCACGGGCCATGATGATACAAAAATGAACAATTAGTCTGTCTCAAAAAACAATCTTCAATCTAGCACTCTATTACTGAACATTCATACTTGTCCACATGTAAACACAGTCATATATGTGGTCTTTCCTATATATCAATGTTTGGAATAGAACAGAATAACAAATACTGACTGAAGTGGAACTAAATTATTTGACTTAAAGCCAAATTACAGACAGTGAATTAACAGTTGGGCTTTGTCCATACTGCAGGAAGATCACATTATCAAATCAGATTTTTCAGACAGACTGTCTACATTGTTATATGCAAGCGATCAGATCAGGTTTGTGGGTCCTGACACGACCAAACTATCTGCATGGGTTGCTGTGGTAACGATGTTGGCATCGGTAACTATGTACGCTGGTGATGGCCTCCACACAATCGCACTGGCAAGTCAACGTATAGAAGCCTCGGCAGACAATTTATTTCCATGTCTGCCCACAGACTGTTGCTCTGTGCTGTCCTCCATACTGCTTACCTAGTAACAGCATGGATTCTGTTCAGCCACTCTGATGCTCTTCTGTCTGTATGTATTTGACATCTTTGTTGTGTTGCATTGCAAGCGATGTAAACAACACTTTGAAATCTGATTTGAGTAGCCAGAATGTCCAGACTGAGATAAATCTGTAGAAATCTGATTGTTTGCAGGCACCTCCAAAATGTCTGATTGAAAAAAAAAATGCATTTCATGTGTTTTTTTGCTATCCAGACTTTATAAAATCGATCTGGATATGCAAAAAAAATGATTTGGGCTTACAGTTGGAACAAGGCCTTTGAATTACAGTTGAAAAGCATTTTGTGTTTCTCAACTGAAACTACTGAAAATGTTACTGCTGCTCTACAAACATGACTGAAAGCTTTAACAGCTTAAGTAAACTGTTATATAGATAGGTATGAGGATAAATATGTTTCTAATTGCAAGAATGTGTTGGCGAGAACTTGTATTCAATCCCTATATTAAAATATCTATCAGTTGATTTATGTTAGATTTACATTAAATATTCTTTTTCTGCCTTTTCTGAAATTGTAGTCTATATGTCACTCTATCACCTGCCTGTTCTGAATACGTTTCTGTCTCTTTTCCTCCTTCATCCCCTTTTTCTTTACATCTTAATTCAAGTGCACTTCATTCACTTTCTTGAGGTTTCTTTTTCCCACTGTTACTTCCTGTCTAACTCACTTCTGTCTCCTCTCTACTCATCTTTAAACACAAAAACCCTCCGTCAGATAGGCAAATGCTTTTTATGTCTCCTGACAGCACATCAAGCAGTACTCAGACTTTCTTATGGTTAATTACAGCAGTTGTGGACTGACAACTTAATGTGGTGGGAATGCAGGTTAGAAGATATTACGTTTACATTCAAGATAGATACAATGAATTTTTAAAATAACTTTAATGTAAAATGACTTTAGACTCACTTAATGGGCTCACATTTACTTAATCTGTGGTCTTTTATGTGACAGATGATTATTCATGCTCATAGTTTTCTTTCTTTGAACAGGAGCAATACACATAGAACACTGACCTTATATAAAACAAGGAGAAAAGTAATGTACCAGGTTTTAACATATACTTATTAATGTCATATTTATCTTCTCATTAAATTTATTCTCAGGATAATCTACAGCTTTCCTTTTCATTTTTTTTGTCTAAAAATGTATATTAATGTGGATATATTATATAAATATATATACAAATATATATATATGCACACACACACACATATACACAGTGTATGCTACAGCAGACAATGACACACATTCCTTGTATTTTATTTTGTAACATGACTGCTGTATTTCTATTGTTAACTTGTAATCTTCATAACAAAAGATAAATGATTATTCTTCTAGTGAAGGATTGATTGCATGTGTCAAACTGTCTCAATAAAATAATAAAAAATGCAAGTATCCTTCCAAAACAATCCAAGACACACTTTAATGTATTTGGTATTAAGGCAAGTTCTTACCAATGCAACCAAGTTCCAGGGGTGCTTGCGGCGGAAGTCTCCACAGCAGCTGAGGACGATCAGAGCCACAAAGAAGACTGCATAGGACACATAGTATGTCCATGGATTACGTCGCACAAAGTACTTGGCATCATCAACAAAGGTGAAAACGGCAACAAAGGAGAAAGTGACCAGCAGCTGCGCTGTGAGGACCATGAACACCTGGTAAGAAAGTAGAAAGATGAGTTTTTAACCAAGATAAAAAAAATGTTTTGGTGGTATTTTATCATGTTAAGTTGTATTACACACTCTATTTGCTTCTTTATCAGACACTGTAAAGGACCTACTTTTCTGATGAAGGCTTGTCGGATGGTCTTGTCTTCAAAGCCAGAGTTAGTGAACTCTTCATTGTCGTAGTAAGATGGAGGCCCATCACCATGGTAACCAGGGCTGCCAGCAGGTACTGGTGAACAACAATAAGAGAACAACAGTTAGGGTAAAAAAAAAAAACAGCTTGCAAAAAAATAGGCTAAACAAATGGACACGAGTTTTCACCACGTGCTGATTGCAGTATTGAATATTTCATTGATTGCCCAGTAGTCTGTGGTAAGTCTGGTCTAAAGTGGAGCCAGCAATGTGTTTTCTTGCTGGATAATGAAATACACTTACACAGTTCTTCATGTATTCACTCACCGGTGGGGTCTCCAGGAAACCCTGGCTGCTGATAAGGCCCCTGAGGGTAGGGTCCCTGTGGGTAGGGCATCTGAGGGTAAGGCATCTGAGGGTAGGGACCAGGGGCAAACCCGGGGCCTGCCTGGGGGAAGCCTGGCTGTCCGTAGCCGGCCGCTGGTGGGTACGGTCCCCCTGGAGCTTGGCTGTAGTTGGGAGGGGGCATGCCAAAACCTGGCTGAGGGGGACCATAGACGTTGTTATGAAGTGGGTTGGTCTCACCCATAACAGGGTATCCACTCTTGTCCTGGGACATGGTGTGGAGGAAGGCTCACTCTGCTGCTAGAACAATCTATGAAAAGAAGAGAAGCAGAATTAGGACTAGCTAACTTAAAAAACAGCTGTATTCAGCACAAATATATATTAAACAGGCAAAGAGGTTAAAATCTAAATCTTATGTTTGCACTGTGAATATTCATACAATTTTATTGTCTTTATTACATCTCCAAAGTCCCAGAAAGAAGGAGAGAGAAAAAGTAATGACGGCACATCATCTCTTCCAATCTGGCAAAGATACAAACGCTGCATCTGCCTGATTAAAAAGGTGTCAGGCAATCAAACAATGCAGCAATAAGAAAGGACAGAAGTATGGAGCAGACCTCTGTTTCACAAAGTTCATCTGTGTGATCATTTACTGCTGTTTTACTTTCCTCTCTTGATTTTGATTCAGCTAATCTGTGCTTTTTATTGACTTGATAACAGCTAAACTCTAATTTGATTGGGCAAAGAAGCCAAAAAAAATATATTGACACTGATGCTGAATCTTCCAAGGCTTACAGGGCTTTTGGGAGAGAAAAGGCAATCTTGAAAAAGCAGGCTGTGGGGGGATCATGATGAATAGAGAAGCACGACAGGCACAGGCCTTTACTACTGCAAAGACTGTTGCAACATCTGCAGTACTGGACTGGGGCTATACTGACTGAATCTGGGTGTAATCAAGACCTTGAAGGCCTGTCAAACAGAAATTGATCTGAGAGATCTGCTATCAGAACATCAGAGAAAAGAATACAATGAAATGATTTATAATTTTTTTAATAAAATGAATAATTATGAAAATGTAGTGATGATTTGAATCAAATGAAGAAATCTGTGTAAGACACCTGCTACAAACTGGGAATATTTAATCCAGTGGCTATTTCTGTTTGCTTCTGTCTTAATTAATTAGGGCATAATAAAGCCTCTTAGGTCAATAGTCATTTGGTCAAAAAAATCAACATTTCCCTGGCAACAAAAGTATATGTCCATTTGGATGAAGCTTCTAACTAAAATGATTTTATATTGTATTTCTAAAACAGGCCACCCAGCATGGATGCTTGTGAGATGGAAGTGGGAAGGCCTTAGAAAGAAGATGGTTAGCAGCTGGATGAATATTTTCCAGTGCAGCCTACTCTGCTTCTAATGTTACTTGCTGTATCATGCACTAAATTCAACTTACTCTCGTTCTCTCTGTTTTATCTCACTGAGCCTAAAGTTGGTGATCTTGAATACCAAAAAGATCAATTGGCTTACTCTGAGTGTATTAATGTGAAAAGAAAAAGAGTTTTTTATTACAAGCAACATCATCAGAACCATACAAATGAGTACTTAACATTGCATGATCTAAAATATAAATTTGGATATTTAAGCAGCAAAAGTGATATTAAGCAATTTTTAGTGTGTGAACAATACATGTCTTTTCAAATAATTTGGTTTTGCTTTTGATTTTTGGCTTATGAATATGTGATATACATGATAAGTTAAATGTAATATAAGGCTGTTTTTCCACTGCTGTAATGAGTTCATACACATCCTGTATGTTTTCACTGGTAATCAGTCAGTCGGAGGAAGTGTCGGCAAATGTCAGAACGTAAGCCACAGGTTCAAGAAAAAGTCACGAAAACACCAGATAAGACTTGTACATTATACTACTCCGAGAACAGTTAGGGGAAAGATATTTGACTGTTACAGCTGATATTCAAACCATATCTGAAAACATATATCTTTGGCAACGGCTGCTAAGAGACGTGACACTTAATATGTCATTAGCAGTAACCACAGTTCCTAAAAAGAAATGCCTGGTAATAATAATAGTGTACTTCTTTCCCTTGATGGTGTAAATTTAATGTGTGCATTTACCCAGATAATAAACCACCTCAGTCAAATAATAACCCCAATATGAACATGGTTGGGTCTAACCCTAAAACAGTGTTACCAGTTTGACTTGAATTCATGTCACTTAAGGCTGCAACTGTTATTTTCATTATGAATGATGAAAACCTCTCAACAATCTGAAATGTCATCATGTCCTGTGCGATTTCAATGTTTTAACTGACATGTTGCTGCAGTGCCTGCATCTGGGAGACTGATGCTAAATTTGGTTAATGCTGGAAAGTATTTACTGTAAGTTTTTCAAAGCGCAGTAATCAAACGCAGTGTTAATGAGAAATTAAACTTGAAACAGTATTACTAACCTGGTGGTTTGCCGGGAAACTGGCGGGCCTAATCATTTCATCCCCGGCTGTAACTAAATGTTTCAGTCTACTTAACCCAGCCAGGTGGAGGTGGTCATGGTGGTGGGGGAATCTGGTGGCAGAAATGAATCAACCCTTGAACTGTGGTTTTATGCAACTTTCCCTGTAACCAGTTTCACCTAGAGGTCTACTGGGTCTTTTTTTCTGCTGTGAGAACAGTGGATTCTAGTGATGCACTGATCGACCAGCCAGAGACTGGAACCAGATGGTTTTCAGCATGACTGGCCCTGACCAGTGACTGTCTGGTTAGCGTCACATATCTGATTCTGTGCCTGTTATTGTCACACACGAGTTCTGCACAATGGTCATGTCATGCATTGAAATTGGTGCATCTCTAGTGGATTCCTATGAATGAAGTTGATCTCAGTGGAAACTTACTCAAGTAATCTCAGGCTACATTCAACAGGCTACATAAAAAGCTTGATCCCATGGCTTTATGGACTTCATGGCCACCAGTGAATGTGCAGCAGTGATTCTAAGAGATGGCAAACACTGTCTACCCAAGTGCTGACAGCGTAACAATGGACGCAGGTGGTGCCTTGGTAACCAAATGCATTATTAATCTGCTTTGCTTCAGGAAGAGACCTTCCATATTGACCATAACTGCAGCGTCCCTTCCCCCACACCAGGCCTCGCCTGCACAAGCTTGGTCAACAGGTTTCTGTTCCATTTACATTGCAATCTATAACACTAATGAAGCATTACATGCAGCACATTGAGCTGCACACTAGAAAACAGAAGCCTTCCTGCAAGTGAGGTCAGATTTACAAGGTTGATGAGTGTTTTCAATGTGCTGTGCAGGTTTCATATAAAGGCCCACACAGTCCCCAGAGGAAGACGTCTGCTGAGCAGGATGGGAGCCAAAAGCCATTCCCCTAATTGCTGACTTAAAAATAAGAACTTGGGCAGACAGCAGACTTCACTTCACAGTGCTGCATAGGCCTGTGCTGTTCAAACTACAGCTACGGTGTGTATACAGTTCAGCTGTGTATTCAGTGCCTACACAAGCAAACACACTCTCAGCCCTTATGTTTTTTTTTTTGTTTAAAATAAAGCTACAGAATGTATACAGTTCAGCTTTGTATGTAGTGCAAGCAAACAGTCCTTATGCTATTTCTTTCAGACACACACACACACACAACCAATTAAAGAATACATGAAAGTACAAAAATATCCATTCCGTGTCAGATTAGAAAGCAAAAAATCATGCTCACTCTTTCTCATATACTCCCTCCATCCATCTCTTTCCAGGCCACTCTGAATTAACAGTGAACGTTATGCAACGCTGCTCTATTTCTCCCCGGCAAACACATCTAAACTCCAGTGTGTGTCCTCATGATCCCCGTCTGTCCATCACTAGGACAGTGCAGTGAGAGACTGCAGACAAACATGACAAGTGCTGGCTCTGCTTCACAGTGACAGTTTCCATTAAGATCATAAGAGATTACAATCCTTATCGGAGGAGCCAAATCCCTCCCAGCTCTCTGGACAACAATGGTTGTGTAAATGGGGCATACAGCACACCGAGTACAGCAGTTTTGCTGAATTACTTGAAAAATCAATGCATCGGTCAGTGAAATATTTGCATTATGGACAGTATTGGTGTACCTTAAAGGATCACTCTCGTGATATGAACTGATAAAAGCCCTACTCAATAATTCTGTAACACAACAAAGGTTTTGTTTGCTTGTATCACATAAGACAGGACATCTGTCAATGGAGCAAACCAAGAAAGGCAACTGAATAATCCAAGCGTCCTTAACTAATCATGTGATACAGACAGTCGTAGCATGTGATCCCCTGCTTGTCCAATGTCTATGTAAAGCATTTGAATGGAAAGTATTTGCCATCTATTTCACGTCTGGCCAATAAGGCTGAAATCAAATATAAATAATAGGGCACTAGGAGAGTGCATGCTTACTACCAAGGCTAAATTCTCTATCTCGCAGTGTTAAAGAAAGTGAAAAATTTGTATATCCAGCCTCTGATTCAGATCTACTCCAAAATTTAATGGCCAAAGATACACCTTTCCACCAAGTTTTGTGAAAATCAGGCTATTTTTCCATATTCCCACTGCAAAACAGGCAAATAGACAAACAAACAACAAATCAGCTAATCATTAGATCTAGAAAAACAGTGATTTAGTTTAAGGTGATCAAATTGTTTGTTTTGTCCGACCAACAGTTCAAATCTAAAAAATATTCACTTTAAAATCACACACGACAAGTGAAAATCAGTCAAATCTAACATTTGAGAAGTTGCAGCAAGGGAATATTCAACATTTTGCTTTAAAAATGATCTAAATGATGATCATAGTTGCAGATGACTATTCTGTCTATCAATCATTTCAGCTCTACAGAGCTACACTGTTATGTAGCTGCCTTAAATAAGAGACAGTGTTGAGTGTATCCTGTGGTCTACATATGTTGTTATTCCATGTTGTTTGTGTGTTGACCAATGACAGTGCTGTGGAAATAAATTTACCATCAGTACAGTTTATAGTAAAGTCTAAGTCTACTACATTACACTAATTTTGTTAATTTACAGCTTGTTCTGAAGCATTAGTTTGGACAACAGACATTTAGTAAATTATAACATCAGACTATATCATCAGTATGATTTGACAGAAATTCAATAGACAGAAATTGAATTAACTGCCAGTCTTCATTCATTTTCATATTTCAAAACTGTAACAAAAGCTTAAAATGATCTTGTAACACTGACAGTTCTTTTTAGCACTGCATTAATCTGGACTGGTCAGTTCATAGCCTTTTATCTGTCTATGATTGATTATTCCAACACACTACACAGTCAAGAGAACGGGAAACTAAAAAAAATGTGAAAGCATGAAGTCATGCACATTCTCTCATGGCCTTCTCTTTGACAACAAATGTATGTGTCTTAAGACACTGATACATGTGGCTGTAACCACTAAATAAATTAAACCCTGGTCTTGCAGACTTGCACAAAGAAAATGATTGCAGTTTTTCAAAGTAAAAAGAAGGTTAAGACACTTCAGTATATAGTGTCAGAGCCACTTATCTCACTAGTGCACAGGGTCAATTCAACAACCACAACAGTTTCGTTTTCATATCTAGGAAGTGGTGAAATTTAATACAGTCAATACATTTTTTTTGAGAATGTTGAGTGAGTTAGAGGCACTGTTTAGACAGCTTTACAAGCATTACGTGGGAGATTTCAAATCCTCTTAGGAGAGACGCCCCGACGCTGTGGATAAAGACAGTGCCACTATCCCCAGCTTCTGCTGATAGCTATCGCTAGGGGAATTAGGTTAAAGGCAGCCATTCAGGGGGGCAGCCAGAGCCACGTTAACACAATTAGGCTAGCACAATACCTCCACAAACCCATACACAACATGCTATGTGCATGCCTGAGCAACACCAGGAATCACAGTGACAAAACAGGAACAGCCACACAAAGCAGTGGGGCCTATACAGAGGTAGGTGTGTTAAAATGTGGCGCCAAAACCAGTTAAAGGGACAGTTCACCTCAAAATTAAAAATACACATTTTTCCTCTTACCTGTAGTGCTACTTATTAGGGATGAGCCATTATGATACTAAATTATTTTCATTTTAAATATCTGAATGATGCTGACCAATTAAAAATACTGCTAAAAGGTCTATGTGCGTAAAAAGTTTAAATGAAACGTAGAACATGTTGTTGTTGTAGCATTTTGTTTTACATTTAAAGCATGACATTTTTTAGATACCTAGGTTAAGCAAAATTATTAGTAGTTTCTACACAAAACTGTTCACAACAAGCTCTGTGGATAATCTTGAGCAACTGGGTCATGATTTCTGGAAAGAGGCATTACTGTTGAACATTTCAAATGCATTTTTTTGGCAGTTTGAGCCCCACAAGTTGAATACCATTTAGTCCCATTATATTCAAGTGAAGGCAGGCATCTCTACAGCCAGTATCTTCAAAACTTGGGACCTTGCACCAAAACAAGAAATAGTACTATGGGTAAGAAGAAAATGTCAAGTGTCTCTTGTCTTGTCTGTGAGACGTTGTAATCTTTGAAGGAAGATGACTTTTAAAGATTACTTGTACAACTCTTGAGCAATACTTTCTAAAAGCTACAAACCAACATCTAAGACTTAACTAAGTGAAAAATAAAATGCTGTTTCATAGTCACATGATGAGTGACTGACTGTGTGGTAAACAGTGCTGCAACCTGTTTCACATGGTTGTTCCACACACCCAGTGTGTGTGTTTTAATCAAACTCCTCAAAGCACTCAATGCACAATGATAACATTTTGAGTACTGTTTCGAAAATGTTACTTTGATCATCTGGTAGATAAATTCTGCACTGTGTCACTGTCAGCCTATCTGCCAGGCAATGTAGCAGTCTGGCAAGATATTGTCATTGTGACACGCCGTGTCAGCAGCAGCTCTGGCTATGTCAAACGTGCAGACACCTCGCCTTGTGACAGATGGCTGCACTTTAGGTTTGTTACCATAGTATGGCAACAAAATGCTGCCACCATGAAAGAAATCTCAATTTCTGTTCTCGCTCTCTCTGCTAAAATGAATTGGAGATAGATTTTTTCTGTTTTCTTGCTTTCTTGTGAAAGTTTCTTTATCATTTGTTTTAGGACTATGATTTTTTTGTCCTTGATTTAAAGCACTTTGTGTTCTTATGAAGTGTGCTCTGCTATTGCTGTTCTCACTTCAGTTTTGATTATAGGGAAACATTCAATACATCCATCTTGAGACCTGACTTGAGATACTCTGCAATTTCAGTGTCTGCTGAGACCATAGGCTGTCTCACCTCTGCCTCTGCACCTTTGTAGCTGTCATTACTGTTTATATGTATTTGTAACTGTCATTACACTGGCTATTACCACATTCACAGAGATGTTTATTGTGCACTGTTGCTGTAAGTTTAAACTGTAAAAATAAAAGTATATAAGTGCAACACTTTTTCGAGTTTCCCATTCTAAAACCAAAATGCCACACATGATACTAAGGATAACATTTTCTTGTTCAAATTATATATGGTGGAATGTTGTATTGGCTTATTTTTTCCTGGTGACAGCAATACATTGCCATAACTATAACAAAGCACACCTAATTTATGCCTAGCTCAGAGCTGAAATTGACTTTTTGCTACTTACAATGTGTAAGCAGTTGCCAATTTCAGAAGGTGGTGTTGCCAAGATGGCTCAGCTTTATTGCTTTGGTAAACACAAGCTCAGTGATCTTTCTAAAATCCAAATCTTACCAAACAGAACTAAATTATAAGCAAAAGTCTTACTCAAAACTTTAAATATCCTCCTCTACAATACTCCATCAACAAGACTACATGATAGGCACATGAATGCTTGTTGCCAAATGAGGCAGTTATTTCAATGGCTGCAATAGAGATTCAGTAATCTTGGATGAAATTTAAGTCAAGCCAGATGGTGACAAAGCAGCAGAAATGTCCACTAACCAGTAGTTTTACAGTAACCCTCAACAACATCAATGGAGAAATGTCCCCTCAAATCCCTTGCTCAATAGACCAGGAAGCAGCAATGAGTTACAGTAAGTACAGGAAGTCAACTTAAAACAGTGTTACAAAGCACTGGCATCATGCATGTCCTGGTAACAAGCTTTCAAGGGAGGAACAGAGACACTTTTTCTAATTGATATAAAAGATTATTTAAATTGTAAACTAATCTCATAATTGTCTAGATTAATTGGTTTATCATTTGATCTATTAAATGACATAATATATAGAGAAAAAAAACTGTCACTTCTTTCTAAAACCCAAGATGTCATTAAGTTTCTTGTTTTGTCCAAGAGTCCAAAAATTAAAGATAATCAGTTTATTATCACAGTCCTTACATACAACAAGAGAGAGAAAAGTTGCAAATTGTCACATTTAAGAAGCTGGAACAACTAAGTGTATGGCGTTTTTGCATGAAAATGGATTGATTATCAAAATAGTTGCACATTACTTTGCTATCGGTTGACTAATTGATTAATCGTTTCATAAGGAGAGCAAACTAATTTGCTCCATGTGGCATCACGCATATCCTGGTAAGTTGTCAGGGAAGAACAGAGAGGCTGTTTGTCTTAGTGAAAAATACAAAAGTATTTTTAGGTATCATCGTCATAGAAATTAAGTTTACAATAAAATACAGGAGAGACTAACAAACCCTGACAACATAAAGCCTATTTGATAACATACTGTCTCAGTTCCCTAAGAGTCATGGAGAGCTGTGACATGTGACTCTTCATAACCAACACATCTGCAAGTCAAGTTCTTTGTCTGAAAAAGAAACTTTCTTTCTATTTCATGTATGCTGTCTCTCTACTGATTCATTATCATATGATATAAGAAACAATAAAAACTAATGATCACAAATAAAATAAACAAAAGCAGTAAGTCCTCACATTTTAGAAGCTAGAGCCACTGGATGTTTGGCATTTTTGCTTAAAATATGACTTTTTGACTTTGAAACAATTAGGCTATTTGGTTATTAAAACAGTTGCTAAGTAACTAACTAATTACCCGTTAAGTATTATATTTCAAACTAAGCTAAAAAAGACAACTTCAAAATTTTACATAAATTATACCCTAACAACTGTTTTATTAAGTTACAGTTATTCAGTTTACAGTCATTGTAATGTTGAACGTAGCTTTTGCAATCACGATGTAGAAATGTAGAAATTTATTATTGTAAAATAACCCTAAACATTTTGAAAGTATTAAGATTGTGGAATCTTGAATTAAATATTCTTCCCTGATACATCTGTCTTAATTTATTTGCTTACATGTACCCTTTTATTTATTTAGTTAGTATTTAGTATTCATTATTTTAAAAAAAAAGAAAACAAAAGAAAAGAAAAAGTTCTAGAAATATCATAACATATGTTGCCAATATCTGCTGGGTCATCTGGAAGCATATTAATCATTTAGGCTACAGAAAGCACTACAGCTATAATTTATGTAATGTATAGCGACTTAAGGCTACAAAACATGGAAATGCAGAGGAAATTAAATTAAAACAGCAACAACCTGGTTTAAAAATGGACGGTAAAACATCTATTTAGAGGTGATGCACGACTGGAAACCAAAACAGAAACATGAATCCAATATAAACAGTGTGCCTCGTTTTCATGTTACACCTGCGGCGGGCAGCAAGCCTCCAGCTAGGCCTCACCAGCAGCGCAGATAAATGCGACACTGCGATCATCTCTAACATCAAATTCACATCATCCGCCCCAAGATACCGAGGCCATTATTGCAAAAAAATATTTATAATTTATCAGGTATTAGTTAGATGATAGAGATTCGGAACGTTATCCCCGCTCGCCACGATGAATCCATTAAATAAGTTATTGTTTTAAGACGATGACCACACGCCGCGCCCCCACGTTTACTGTGCTGATCTGTCCGCTCCTTTTAAAGCCACGTTTATTGTATTTTTGTTGCTTACCGAATCTAAATAACCGGTCTTGCTAATGCTCTGTGTCGTTGATTCACCGTTATCTGTCTATCTTTGCTGTCGTTAAGTGACAGTTGGCGACAGTTGGTGGTCGCGAGCCGAACAAAACTGAAAATTTAAATCACTATTAATTTCAATGCTAAACAAACGCGCGCGCACATTCAAGATATTCTCTCCGAACTGTAAGACTCTTTACCTTTTGTGTTTAATTGAGAGTAGCGGTCGACATAAACTCTCCCTCCTCCTCCTCCCTGTGGCTCCGGACAGACTGAACAACTGGGTCGACACGGAGCTGCTGACGACACCACACGACGGCGTCACGTGACGCTGTGTGGGAATCTCCGGCCTTGATGAAAAAAAACGAGCTCATAATGACGCAGTGTTTTTTATACTAACGTCGTTTGGGTCTTATCAGAAAAGGGGGGAGTTGTGAAGTTAAAGGTCTGTACTGCAATCGAAATATCTAGATATATCTGGAGAGTTCTGCAGTGATGCATAACAGTACTGCAAACTATAATTGCAAGTTTTCCTTTATAGCTCACATACCATACCATACATACTGTTACAACTGCCTCATTGTAACACCGACAAAGTATGTCATATAAACCCACTATTTCTAAAATAAAAACACAAAGTGGCATTTGAGAAATATATGGCAAAGAGGGGAAACTACTAGTATTACATTTTTAAATGTGGACAGGTGTTCAAGTAAAGCACACACCATGTGCATAATATTAACGTTATGTATGGGAGTATCAATCTATTACTTAAGAATAAGATTGTGTTACATACCAATGCAGGGATATTTATTCAATTTATTTGGTAACTGAATATTGATTTTCTTCTTTCTTTTGTTAGTTTGTTTGCTTTTTGGATGTTTTTTTAATTTCTTATTATTTTATATATACTGGAGTGACTTCATTTGTTGACCAAAATGTGACAGTGTTTAAATGAAAATTTAATAATAAAAAAAACTAATTCCAAAAAAGTAATGTAAAAAATGTAATGTCAATTTCTAGAGATCATGACCCAGTTACTCAACACACTCCACAGACTTTGTGGGTAGATGTACACCTCTGTCTGCAAGCTGATAGGGTTTCAACAGAGAGAAACCCGTTCCTACATGAAACTGCTCACCATAAGGTCTGTGGATTATCTTTAGTAACCAGGTCATGATTTCTGGAAAGACATACTGCTGTTGATGTTTTTAAATGTATTTTTTTTTGGGGGGGGGGCACCACAAACTGAGTGCTGTCTTTTTCCATTATTTTGGAGAGAAGGCAGACATCCCCCCAAAACTGGGCAACTCACACCAAAACAATCTAGAGGGATAAACAGTACCACAGGTAAGAGGGAAAATACCTGTTTGATTTTGGGGTGAATTGCCCCTTTAAGACTAAACCATCAGTTCCATAAATAATTGTTCAAGACTCACAGAGGTAAAAATATATAAAAAAAATAAAGATTGGAGAAAGGTTTGAAGAACGAATTTTGTTTCTTCTTTTTTTCTAACCCATTAGAAATGCAGTGAGTGATTCTGGAGAAAGACATTGTTGCATCTGTATTAACAACCTAAAAACGTAATGTGTACCATCAGGGGCCATTATTCAGCACAATGAGCTTTCACTCATGTTAGTATGATACTTCTGATACTACTTTTTAGTAGGATTTTCAATGCCAGGCCTTCATGTGTAACAGAGGTTTTTCACATTGTTCTGCTGGTAAGAGATATGAATAATTTGAGCTTTCCACCTGTTTATAATTGAACTTTTAAACTTCATGGTGGTTTGCTGCCACAGTCATCCATGTCAGTTAAACATTATAAAGTGGGTTAATGAAACACAAATCTTATTCTTTCTGTATGGAACAGAGGGGCAGGTAGGCTTATTGCTTCTGTATTCACATGAAAATAATTCCTTATTGCATATAATCAATTCAAACAACTACTGTATATGCACATTTTACAGTTATTCTGTGTCCACCTGAAACCAACTAGCTCAGTGTACATAAACAAGCATAGAGGTCATTAGCTACATAGATAAACATGAAAAATTGTGGCCAGCAAAAAGTATTTGTGGGACCCTACTGACCACCTGTTTGTGATAATTAATACAAACAAATGCTGTTGAGTGAAACTTGTTATAGAAACAACAGAGGTACACAATTTCATGAATTGCTGGTACAGTTTGATAAATGTAATATGAAATCACACTGTATTTTTACAAATATGTCTTCATTGTCACAGACAATGGGTACATTCTACACACTATACAAGAGGTGTTTGACCTATTTTTTTTTTTTTTTTTTTATACAATTCCTGTTTCAGTTCACCGCGTGTCTAACATCCTAGAACAAAACAAACTTTGTTGTGTGTTCAAACACACCCAGCCCCTGTGTACCATAACCACTGACATGACAGCAGTTACTAGTTGTACGGGCGGCTTCGAAGCAGATTGTCCAGGTCCGTCTTGTTGATGGTGCCATAGGCCTGAGCGTAGCTTCCCAGTTTGGCTCGAGGGTCGCCTGCAGCTGCCACATTACAGTTACTCTGAAATACTTTCTTGCTGAAGCGTGGTGGTGGCCGAGCCTCACGAGCCTGAGGACTTGAGCGTTGGTTCTGCATGAGAAGAAACAGAGAGTTAGACACGCCATTCCATCAGTGGCTTAGCATAGCAGCCATGCTTTAAAATGTCCATATACAGATATGTCCATGCATTCTGTGTTCAATATTTAAACAGGCCTGTCCTGAGTGTGCGGTGGGCTTACCAGGCGTGCAGAAGTGACATACAGTCCAGAGGACAGGGATGGCTCATCTTTGCGAATCAGTGGGTTGTTCTGGGTTTGGTTTAGGGTCAAGGAGAAGGAACGGTTATGGGTCAAAGGGGCTGAGCGACCACGCTGGAGAATCTGGTCCATGGACTAGAGAGGGTAGGAATAATAAACAAAATACAGGGTGAGCAGCAGAAAGTGAAAGAGTAGAAGAGAATGCAAGAAACCTAAAGTAAAGGGTTGCAGAGTGAGTGATAAAATTAGAAATAAAATAAAAAATAAAATCTATATACAACATTCACTTTTACAGAATTACAGGAATAATTGTACAGAGTAACTGCACATATGTTGTAATACTAACATGGCGTGTAGCATTATACTAAAAAAGGATGACTGCACAGTTAGATATAGTAGCTTTTGTCTGTATATACATATATAAAAGGATGCATTATATCATTAAAAAATGTATGTGATTGAAAAGAGGGTTTCCACACCTTTTCCAAAGTCAAATTTAGGTGGTTTTCAAGTTTTAAAAGCACATCACAGCTGTGGTAAATGACATATTTATATACACAAATATGCTCAAAATGATTTTATTTCTTAATCACATTAAAATTGGATGTTACTGCACTATACACAACAAATTATATTTTGTGATCAAACTGAGTTGTCTTCATTTAGTGTGAAAGACAAAAGCGATTAGGCTCTTCCTGACTTATTTTATTTCTTCATCTAAAAAGTGAACTATTCAGTCAGAGAGCAATTTATTATTAAAGTAATACAATTACAGTGTCAAACAGTTTCAAGCACTTTATCCAAAATTCATGCACATTTAAAATCTTGAAAACATTACATTAAAATTGAAGTGATTTCAAAGATTTCCAGCACACGAGAGAATCCTGTGAATAATACGTACAATAGTATAAAATGTATATACTATAGAATGTGTACATAAAGTAAATATGACATACAGTCTGAGATTAAAGAAGTTAAATTTGCTGTGATGTAAGCAGTATAAATGGTTGTGGTGTAAAAATGAAAGCATTACGTCACATGAAGAGAGAACAAGTGGACTGAAGTCTGCTGCTTACTACGTTAGCATTGGTGCCCTCTGTTGGTGATGCTGCCGCATGTCCATTACTGGTCTGTTCCAATGGTCTGCTGGCTGCAGTGGAGTGGTAGTAATGAGGTGGACCAGCTGAATCACGAACAAAAACATCTGAATGAGGAAAAAAAGAGTTTGTGAAACGTAGAACAGGTAATCCTTCAAGAACTTTCCCTGACCAAAAGAGTCTAAAACAGAGAAAACTTTCATTTAAATCAGGTGCTATCTGAACAGATATTTAAATAACATATATTTTGGTCAGCCAAGGTAAAAAAGTAGTATATTTTAGTGAACTAGGAATATAATATAATATTACAAAAGTTACTACAACTATTCTTGTACACTTTTTGCATAATTTATAAAACATATAAATTCTGTTATATGTATACTTGAAGTTGTTCCATGTGTTTGTCTACAAATTTATTATATTATAGTTGCTCCAAAATAGCAAAGTTCAAGTTAACTAATCATTAACACATTGAATTATATGGATGATTAGTTGGACTACAAGTATTCTTGATATGCTAAAATTTAATACACCTATAATATTTAGTTTTCACCAACAAGGACCCAAAATCTGAAAAAGATTCTGAGGTTTGATACTCAGCCCTGTGTGGAAACTGTACAGATAAATTCACACATACTAGGGGCATGTGTGATGGGATTGTATGTGAGTTTTCCCAGGCCTGGACTCGCTAATGGACTCGTCTTCTCCCCAGCAGGCAAGGTGGACGCATTCAAAGGCACACCAGGCTTGGTGATGCTTGTATGTGAAGGTACATGGCTTGTCTCATCAGTCTTTTCATGTTGTGCTTTCCCCTCATGGTCAGCATTCCCAGTGCCATTTACTGCCACTGGACCCTTCTCCACTTTATCCTTCACACTGGGCTTGTCTCTGCTACTGATACAGCCTTCTTCCTTTGGCTTGATCAGCCTCAGCATCCCCTGATTAGTTCTCCTCTCCAGCATCATCTGCAGGTAAGAAGAGGAAAATTTGGTTTAAATTACACTTCTGCAATGAACTTCTTTGTAAGATGGCATACTGTGTACAAATTTAATTCATTATGGCATTCTGAACATTTATGACTCATTTTGTACCTCATAAAGTTTGTTGCGGTACTGAACCACAGATAATTGTACATCATCATCCACTGGCAGCACTACATCATAGTTAAGAGCTGGCTCCTTGGCTGGACTATGAAACCTACATGGAAAGAAAACACAGTTACATAAACGTGAGCAGTTAATGGTAATAGCACTGACATAATGATACCAATATCGATCCTTCTACTCTCAATCTGGAACTGGCGGCAAAGTATACTCAAAGAATTATTGATTCTAACTGCTAAACAAAGTAAATAAAAGAAAATATAAAGACATCTCTACAGTCTCTGCGCTGTAAGGGAAACCTGACCACAGCTACTAATCAATCAACCTGAATCAATGTGAATTATTGATCGTTAATACCTGGCTACATATGGGTGTTGGAGGGCCTGCTCAGCAGTCAGCCGCTTGTCTGGGTTGAAAACTAGCAAACCTCTCAATAGATCCAGAGCATCAGGAGGCACAGATGGCTGGAGAAGATCCTCCAGAGGCACCTGCGGTCTGGTATAGGAACCAAGAGTGGTATTTTAAAAGGCACTCCATTGCAACTCAACCACAAACAGTTTGATCAGACAGTCCTGTGTATTATGCTAGTAGCCACTAATGTATCTTCAAGCTGCTAGCCTCAATCAGAGATGAGGAGCTACAGAGGTCTGAGACTTCTTTCTAACTCTAAACCTGCAGATTTATTTCATTTTCAAATTTGTAATAAGAGGCAATTTATCAGACTTTGCACAGCTCCCTCCAGTGTCAGCAAATAACATTAAAATTTATACAACTTTTTTCACATATGCACTAGTACTCCTTAAGACCTACAAACTTTGATGTGTAAAATAGGTGAAGGTATCCTTAAGCTACCAAAAAAACAGGAGGAGGAAAAGAATACAGATGGGAGATTTGACTGAAACGATCAGGTCATGTTTAAGCAAATACATATCTGAAAAACTTAACAGAAATGTCTCTTTTCAGAGGTCATGACCCGGTTACTCAAAATGATCCACAGATTTTGTTGAGAGCAGTTTCAGGTGGAACTATTTTCATTCTACGAAACTAGACCAACCGACCAACCACATCTCTGTGCAGAAGGAAGTCAAGAAGGCTCATGCTTGTGACAGAACAGATGAGCTGGAAAGTCAGCACCACTAAGTGAGGTAGCTATCACGGTCAAATGGCTGGAAGCTGTAGTTTGGTAGAGAGAAAATAGGTCCTACATGAAACTGCTCACAACAAAGAGAGTGGAACACCTTAAGTAATCAGGATTATGATTTCTGGGAAGAGACACTGCTGTAGAGTTTTTAAAATGTATTTTTGGTGATCTGAGCACCACAGGACTTGTACCATCTAGTTGCATTGTATTGGAGAGAACATAGAAATCTCTACAGATGATACCTCGGCAATTCACACCAAAACAATCTAGATGGATAAATAGCATCACAGGCCAAAATAAAAATATGTATTTTGACTTGGGGGTGACCTGTCCCTTTAAAGTGCAAACTGTTGTGTCCTATGCAGGCTACAAATACAAGAAAGTCTGCAATCTTGTTCAAGCAGACAGCTCAACTCTCCCTGCTCACTCAGTGTCTCAACATGTAACAACACAGCACACACTTTTTTAAATAAGGTTGTTTATTTAAACTGCCATCCTTAGGTTATGATTTTGCTTTGTCACTGCTGTGTCGTTGCATGTCTGCCATAATCACAACTCCTGCTCTCTGAGCATGCAATCAGCTCCACCTCCCCTGCCTGTAATCTCTGATAATGATCATCCCAGTGGAGGGAAAAGAAATGTGTTATCAACACTCCCTAAACTAGTTCTCTGTGCCTGGAGTAACAAGGTCAGAAGAGGACAAGTGTCAACTGTAATCGCACACAAATAAAGTAATCCACATGAATTCAAGTGCAGTAGGTGTGTTGCTGGTTATATACATGTACATATTAAAAAATGAACACATGAGAATCCATGGTTAACAAAGTTTGTGTATAGTAGGAAGATTTTCTTACTTCAGTAACATCCTTTGAATGACAGAGGATCCATATTCAGACTTGATTGCAAGAATATCTAAAAATTAAATTGCATTTATTTAATTAATAATAATGAATTCTGCTCATTATGAAAAGTAAAGTGTGAGGAGTTTTAAAGACCAGTGTGCAGGATTTAGTGGCATCTAGTGGTGAGCTTGCAAATTGCAAAGACTTCGCCTCACTCAGTTTTATGATGGCTTCACTGTGTAAAACCAGTCTATTGTAGTGAAAGAGAATGATTCATATTTTCACATACAGTAATGAAAACATACTTAGGAATGCTATATTCTTTCTGCCATATTCTGCCAATAAATCTCTGTAAATCCTACACACTGGACTTTTACTTCCATTTAATTTGGAGGTCTTTATTCACCTTCTGGGCTGGGGTGTTGAATGGCACTCATGATCTTCTCTATTTGGTTGATGGTGGAGGTCCCAGGGAACAGGGCTTTTCCCAGCAGCATCTCTCCCAGGATACAGCCTAGGCTCCACATGTCCACACCTTTGGTGTACCTTTGGACAAGATGTACTCCTTTTTCAGGTCGGGTACACTCATAACTAACTTGCTGCTAAAACACCATCTTTGTCATCACTGAATAAACTGTGGTAAAGAACAAGCACAAACAGAGGCAGCAGTACAGATACTGACAACAGATGCTCATCACAGCCGATACCTTGTGGATCCCAGCAGGATCTCAGGAGCACGGTACCACCGTGTCGCCACATACTCCGTCAGCGCTGGATTCCCACTGTCCTCCTGGATCTGATTGAGTGATCTGGCCAAGCCGAAATCACACAGCTTGACTACACAGTCAGTGTCCAGCAGCACGTTGGATGGCTGTGGGAAACACAGACAAGGGAAACATTCTTCACAAGGACAATAATAGTTTGATTTTCATGTATCTACAGAGAGGTCAGGGCTGTGTCAGGGAGGGAAAAGAGGAAGAATATAAAAGAGTAAAATTCTTGCCTATTGTTTTAGAGGATTTTGTGTAGACTTGTCAGCAGATTTCCTGCAGATCAGTCCAAATGTTACTGAATATGAGTCATAATGGGTTAGATCTTTAGCTGAAACAATTAATTAATAAGTTGATCCACTAAATATTCATAATTTTAATTTGACAATCATAATCAATTATTTTTTTTCCCCACTTTTCTGTCTTTTATAACAGTGTAGACTGAATGTGTTTGGGTTTTGGACTGTTAGTTGGACAAAAAAGCCAATGGAAGACCTCAACTTGGAGTGACTTGCATTTTTAATTTTTTAGATATTTCACAGACTTAACTATTGATTGTACTTGGAAGATTAATCGATACTCAAAATAATCATTAGATGCAGCACTGTTTAATCTTAACAAATATGTCAGACTTTTTATGCTGTGTTTGAACTATTTTCAATGGTTTAAAACAAAACCACACTGAAAATTGATGTGAAAAATTGCTTTCATGTTACAATAATGACATAAATGCTTATATTAACACATCTGTCTATGCTAATAATATATATTTCAGTACCCATGAGTATACTTAAGTTCTTGCCATCAAAAAAAGTAGGGGGGAAAAAGGTTTCTTCATATATGTAATTATAGATATGCAATGGCATTTCCTCATAGTGTCTCCAAAAATGTCTGAAAATACCTCAAAACTGTGCGCACAGATTACAATTTCAATTTGAATAGTGAAATTAGATTCTATTTGATATGAAGGGGACAGAATGTGCATGTAAAGGTCTTTGATTTTTGATATAAGTTGTACCATGTTAATGAAATCACCCTTCAATACATTCATAAATACATGGCATGTAATGTTACACTAAACAACATTTACAAACACCACAAAACACAGATAAAGGAAATCATAAATATGTGAAACAATGAAAGGAATTTTGTTAGTAAAATATGTTTATGTTTTATGATTCAAAACCACACACACTTATCGCTAATATAAATTAATTCTTGACTAATGCTCAATATCCAGCATACCTTTTGGTCCCTGTGGATAACATTTCCTGAATGCAGGTATTTGATGGCTTTGAAGAGCTGGTACATCACATAACGTTTATGGATGTCCTTCAGTAGGGTGCCTTTCTTTATCACTGCATGCAGGTCAGTATCTGGTCCAAAGCAAAAAATAAAAATTGATGATAATACTGTGACTGTTATAGTAGCATCTACGAATGACTGGACTGTAAATCACCTTTAGCTATACTCATATCATGTTATATTATATCATATCATTTCACTGCTACTCTGTGTCAGCCGTTCAGGTATTAGAATCTGTATCAGCAAGGAAAAAAATGGTATCAAAACATCTCTAAGATCATTCTCATACTTTAGAGTATTAGGGCCAGGTATGCGGGGAAAAAGTGAGAGGTGGAAGAAATTTTTTAAATTTTGTATCTAGAATTGAAAAGTCTAAAATCAAAATGTTGGAAATAAATTCAAAATGTGAATAATGAAGTTGAAATGCTGAGAAAAAAAATACATTTTCAGGTTTAATTTGATTTCTTTTTGTTTTTTCAAATGTTATTCTTACTTCAAGAAAAAAAATCTTCCACCTTTCATTTTTTTCCTCCTGGTATGGCCCTAATACTCGTATTCTCATCCATGACTGTGGCACTGAGTTGCCAAACACATGCTACATGATCTCAACAAAGCAGTGTGCTGAAAGCGAAGTGACAGAGAGCAACAGTGGAGGTTTGTGTTGGGACGCTGGTGTACAGTCATGGATTAGACTGCAGAGAGGGAGAGGCCAATC
Organism: Lutjanus erythropterus; assembly: GCF_056507025.1. Classification (NCBI taxonomy): domain Eukaryota; kingdom Metazoa; phylum Chordata; class Actinopteri; order Lutjaniformes; family Lutjanidae; genus Lutjanus; species Lutjanus erythropterus. The sequence continues at coordinate 20,223,305 of NC_139332.1, forward strand.
TGTGGACTCAGCAGTAAGACAGCGCTGCCAGCCAAGGGAAGCAAAGGGCCGTCTACACGCACGCACACACACACACACACACACACACACACACACACACACACACACACACACACACACACACACACACACACACACACCTTGGTCTTTTCAGCGCCAAGTTAAACTGCTGAGAACTACTGTATCCTTCACTCTTCTCCATGCTGATCCATGTGCAAGCACTATGGCTATACAAGAACTCACAACACTCACCCATGTATTCAAAGATGAGATAAATGTCTTTATCATTCTGGGCTCTGATGACATTTAGCAGTTTGACAATGTTGGGATGATCTCCAAACTCCTGCGCACAGAAGAGAGATTTTAAGCAACAAAAACCACTCACACAAACACAGGGCCCACTTTGGCTACTGTCTGACCCATAATCACTGGCAGGTATTGTGAAAACAACAGGGAAACTTTCGACAGAGGTTACATAACAGTCAGTGTATGTATGACAACAGCTGATTAGGGGGCAGTGGCACAGCTGAAGGTTACATGAATGTAGGTCAGCAAATAAAGTGTGGAACTGGAGTATGTTACATAAGTATATAAAGCACATTGTTGTCAGTGTGTTACTGTGACCTGTATGTTTAATCACTGCCTGCACACCAAATTTCCTTCAGGACAATGACAACGTTGAAGCTGAATGAGGCCTGGCTAATCAAACAACACTGATATGCACTGTCAATAAAAGCACCAAAAAACAAAACAAAACATTGTACTACTGCTGAGCATCTCCTCTGCCATACTTGTGTTATCATTCATATTGAGAGGTATTAAACCTATTAGTGTTTATCACTGTACAGCTTTTTAGCAAACTGCACCAGCAGCAGTCCACAACTCAGCATTCCTGATAAAACTATTTTCTCTGTTCACGCAACCTGGGCATTGAATGCAAAATACCACTACTTAAGAGGAAAAGCCCTCTTAGAATGACTTTTACAAACTACTCTGAAGGAAACATGTTGCAGTTTTAAACAATCCTTGACTTGAAATGGAATATGTTGAAAATGTCACTGGTATGGCCCATATGCTTCTCTTCTTTTACTATTTATCTTGTGTGGCTTTTATGTATTATGTGAGTTCTAACATGTTCTTTATGTGAAACTGCTTGCACTGCTATCTTGAAAAGGACTCCCAGGGAGAAACAATCTTATATCTCAGTGGAACGAGAGAAGAGTGAAGTAGAAAGTAGGGCTGAGATTATTCATCTTTCAGTCGTTGGGACTTGATGATAGCAGGACAGTTAGTTGACCTTTATTTAAATCAAACACAATTATTATTGTTACCTGGAGGAACATGATTTCCCTGAATGTCCGCTGCAAAAGGAGAGAACATCACAGTTAGGAACATGCAGCCATAAACTCAGTACACACAAGTCTCCTGTTCTGGTCAATCATTACTCAAACTCGTCTGTCCATTGACAAAGCCGGGGGAGCCAATTTTAGGAGAGATGGAAAACTACACTTACCATTTTCAGACCTTCTCTTAATTGCTGCTTTTTAATAATGTTACCTCTTCAGACCAATAAAAACTAAGCAAATAATCACTATTGACATTGCTCTATTTAAGGGGTACGATTGGGCTAGATACTAGATATGATGTGAAAAGTTAACAGGTTACAATAGTGACTTTACTCCATGTCACACACATCAAACACACACCTGGGCATCTGTCCTGTTCCTGAAGGCATCAAAGATCTTCTTCACAGCCACAACCTCACCCGTCTGTCTGTCGACGGCTTTCCATACAATGCCATAAGCCTGAAAAAGACACAAAACAACTTTTAACATAACGCATCTGGTCACCTCTTCTACATGCAGAAGGTGGCTCATATTCAGTCAAACATTAACAAGGATGCCAACCAGGAAAACAAAAAAGGGAAAAAACTGTGGTCAGGACTGTAGCCAAGAAGAAATACTTTTTCAATTCATTCTGCAGTTAACTTGTATTGGCTAATTTCTCAGGAGTTTCTCTGCGTGATGGTCTCAAAGACTATACTCTACTCTGTTTGGAACACTGGAGGTTGTATTTATTATCTGCTGTATCTCTTGTTTTGGCTTGGTCTAAAAATGTCAAATTTAAAGATGGAGTTCTAAACATATCAGCATGGGCCTTTTAAAAACCCAAAAGCCATATTTCCACCATAGGAACCTTCCTCAGGGACTAGAAACCTTTGGAGGGACTCTGTATTTGTACCGCAGAGATCAGGATCTAAGTTAAGGAACATTATTTTACCGCCTCCCTGCGAGGGTAGTTCTTTCCAAACAACAGCTACTTTGCAGACAATGCAGATTAGATTGCCTCATTAGGGTGCCATGAGCCAGAGCTGTCAATTGAAATAGCTGGCCTCAGGTGTGGACATTACAGATGCATCATCAAACATGTCTAGTTAACATTACCGCGACTCATTCTATAAGGCTCTGTCAGCAAGCAGCCTTTCGTCAGTTCATAGCTATGCAAACACGGCTAAAATGCTGAGCTAAATGGTCAGAATTATGGTTTTAATTCACTCGAAACGACTCCAACAGTGGGACAAATGTTTAAAAACCATTCTGTGTAAAAGGGGGAAGCATCTGGTGACCGATGGGATATACATGAAAACAGAGGAATGTATCATCCTTGACTGCTTGTGTGAAACTATGCATCAGCCAACAATGTGGGCATCCTTTACCCTGGATACGGAGGACAGAAATAAAACACTAGATGCAATGACATTTATATCTACGATGAGAGGACCACTGATGATGATGATGACAGCAGCCTTTCCTCAGATTAGCATATTTCTGAACAAGAAGTTCCAGGTACTTTGAGTAGGAACACAGTTTATGTGTAACTTTGAATTAGGAAATGGAAACATCTGATCACTTTATACCTCAAAAACAAAAGGTAAGGACATGACCTCTGTGTCCTAGTGACAACCCTGACTATGGTGAGGGCAGAGTCAGGGTGCTGATGTAGGCAGTGAAGTCAAGCATAACAGAGGCAGCAGTGAGGCATCAGAGCACACTATTATTGCAGAGACACAAGGACTGTCAGTAGAGGCAGTGGATCAGATTCACACAGCCTGGCAGCTGGTGACCGTACGTCTCTTGTCTCTGTCAAAAGAGATAGTGATGTTTCAAAACAAAACACAGTTTAATCACAGCTGTAAAATCACTTTATGACTATCTAAAGCCAATTAGCACCACGCTGCCCACTATTGTTCCCCTGAAGCATCACTGTGCAGGACACCACTATCGCACCAGTCAAGTGTAAACAGGTTCAACAGTTGTGTAACATGAGTCACAGCGGGCCCCAGGTATGTTTTAGTAAGCCAATGTGACTGGAGTACGTGGCAGTAACCACCTGGCCACTTCATGCACAGCAGGCAGCAATTTGTGAGTCTCTGTGGACAGTCAGTGGAAAGAAAACCAGTCTGTTTTTAGTCATGTGGCAACCGCACCAGTGCAGAGAAAAACAAAAGGGAACAAGTGTCCTCATACATCAGCTGATCTGCAAGGAAAGTCCTGCCAAAGTAAATAAACCCCATGCTGCTTACAACACTGGTATTTCACTGGGGACCTTAAGTCTGCATAATTACAGGAATTTATTTTAAGATTAAAGTACAGAGGGGACTTAAGAAGATGTGGTAAACATTAATGTACAGGTACACAGGGGGTTGAAACAGTATTCAAAGTGTTTGACAAATGACAAAATATTTGGAAAAGGGATTCAAAGGTGCATAAAGGAGTTTTGTTACAGAGCTTGACTGATATAGCTACTGACCAATATTGGCCTGTGACAGCTATATCAGACTGCATTGGTATTAATGTTTTTTTTTAAGAATAATAATTTAATAATTTGTAATTTATCCTTATAGGCAGCATTTTGTGTATTTTTTTTTTTATCCTTTTCCTTGATCCAGGTTTAATATTCTATATATTATTGTTCCATTTGTGTTGTTTTTAATTTAGGCTAAAAGTATTTATAATTATTAAAAGATACCAGTGCGAGTTTACTGTTTTTGTGCCATGATGTCATTTTGGAAAATACCCTGCCTCCATTACATCTTTGTCAAAAAAAGTGTTTCATAAACAATTTTAAGGGATCATTGCAAAAAACATGTTTATGCACATTATATTCTGTACTAATAATATCAGCCAATATATTGATATCATATGTTCTTTACCCTCTAACATTGGTATCAGCATCTGCCCCAGAAATCCAGAATTAGTCAGACTCTGTTTTGTAATTAATTGTAAAACCTGGAGTAAATTAAGCTCAATTTCCATTAAAGCCAGTAAAATTAGAAGAGAAACTGTCACTCACCCCTTTTCCAAGTCTCTTTTTGATTTCATACTTCAGAGAAATGTGTTCCTCCACCTCACTCACGTTTGCCGATTCATATTTTTTGCTCATTTTCTTCAACAGTTGTTTCTCCCGTTCATGCAGAAAGTCCCAACATACTCTTTGATAATTCCTCAGTAGTCTTGGAACAGGTGTTAAAACAGTTCAGACCAGAACTGTAGCATCAAACGGGATGCAAATTTGATGAATACCAAAGTAATGAACGCTAGTCGAGTCTCTCTGCAGCTTATCCAGCAGCACACATGCGACCCTGAACTTATAGTTGACAGACGTCGCGTTGCTTGCGGTTCAATAAATCAATCACTGTCGGCCGAGACGCAGCAGGTTCGTCTTTGACTCCATGTACTCACTGAAAAACTTTTTTGGATTTACTACGCAGAATATGTTGCTGTTTCTTAAGTTAATTTCAAATTCTCTCTGGACGTAGTTTCGATTCTCCCACACTGCAGCCGCTAACAGACGAACGGAAGAGTTTTGTCATTTCTCGTCGTCCTGGTAACGAATACACTGCTGCCCAATTTCTTAAAGGAGCCGCCGCACAAACACTTCCTGATAAACTCCAAGGAAACCAAAACGATTTTTAATAAGTTTATTATTATTATAATTATTTTAACATTATTACGTGTGTCATTATTTTTAACTTTACTTACATTATTTATTTCCTTTATCTTTTTAGTTTGATATACTCATTTATAGGGCTGCCACTGATGGACATCTGTTGTCAAGGAGATTAGCTGGATTTATGAGACCTCTTTTATTCTTGTACTCAGACGAAAAACAGCACCTTTTCATCATGACCACCATTCAGATAAAAGAATGAAGATCCCCATACAGTCTTGTTTGATGAGTTTCATGCTGTTAGTCCTCACAAGCAAGCAGAAAACAAAAAAAGATGCATCAACTATGGTCTCTGCCAGCAATCAACAGTGCTAGCCCATCAACAGCCCTACTAGATTTTTAACTCCAGAGAAGCAACAGCAAAAAAAAAGTTTCACCTGGAAAAATACAACAGACAGGATAAAAGACAATTAAAACAGAAAAAGATTCTTTTTAGGGATGCACGATAAATATCAAAGACAATAAATTATCGGCTTGTAATGGGGAATGTATATTATTATTAGTTTTTTAATGCAATATTAATAATATAACTGTATTGATTGTCAAAGCGTTTAAGATGAATTCTTAGGCAAAAAAAAGTGTTTGTGAAGTTTTCTGATGTGCTTTACTAGAAAAAAAAAAACTTTGAGGAATCTAAACTTTTTTGTTTTGTTGGCTTACTTTAGACTGTAACAGTTACAAGCATATTTTGTAAAAAATAAAAACACAATGGTCAGAAATATTTGTATTACCAAAAGTAATGTGTGCATTGCACTGAATAGGAACTTGGAGGCACAGAACACACCCAATGCACAGAGGGACTTGAGCTGGGTGGTCAATAGGGGCCCAAGAGAAAACATTTTGCCACCTAACAGGTAAATTTGGCACGGCTCATTGGGCTGTTGCTGTGGCAAATAGACAGTTCAGCTGCAGAAATGAAGCCATATCACAAATGCATACAAAAGGCAATCAAAACAACTGTCAATGTCATTTGTCACGAGTTTTAGACGACACAAGAAAAAAATAAGAACATTTTTACCTTATTCACACACAAGACAAATTAAGTCAGAGGTAGCTTTTTCATCTTTATTTCTAAAAAGGTGTTACATGCTTTCATTTAAAAATCAAAACTATTATTTACAATGATAAATCTTAATAAATATGTTCTCCCTAATGTTGTTTGAGGGCCAAAACATATTTAGCAAGCAAAATTAAGAGGGGGTGTGTCCACCTCGCTTTTGCCCACTTCATGTGGCCAAACCCTCACCTCTAAAGGAAATATGGATTAGGTATGTTAACAGAATACAGGGGTAGAAAATGTACACAAATAACTCCTTCCACCATAGTTTCATATAATTATTAATTTGAAGTGCAGTCTAAATAATTATTTCAGCTGAATTTAATTTCCATTAACTGACAACAAGCTTCAGCTTCTCATTTTACTCCATTGACAAAAACTACTGTAGGACTCTACTGTAGAAATGTGTGATAGAAAAACAAACATGGTATACAGAACAAAAAATGGTAATCTGACCCCATCCGGCAGATAATGGATAGAACTAGGGTACCAAAAAGAAAAAATATATATATTCATCTTTCCAATAATACAAAGGCTTTGGCTGTTACAACCTTTTTGTCACTTCGCCCAATATAATTTTATCATGCTTCATAGTTGGTTCTCTGCAAAACTTAAGTATAAAATTAGACCTTTTTGATTTTACAGTACAAAGTTAGAAGTAAACGGTTCTGTCAGATTAAACTGCCAATGTTAAAATGATCTAGCACACAGGTTTGTCTAGAAAAGAGGCCAATGAAGCGTCTCACAGCCTGGTCGACAAGACTACAGGCAGCATGATGGACCAGATACAGTGGAGGATACAAGGCGGTGAACGTTGAATAATACAGATCATGAATAAAGGACATATGAGACAAATGGAAGGGAAAGAACTGGGGGGGATCAGAGACAGAAAACCTGTCCAGACATAAATCCACTCCCTACCAATAGCCATTAGAAGAAAGTAGAGTGTTTCTTTTTTTTTTAACTTAAGAGATATTAGAGTCAGAATTTCAGACAGATGAGATAAGAGATGGATAGATGCTTTAGGAGGAGTGGAGGAAGCGGTTGAAGGCATTGTAGGCCGACTCCAGATCAAACAGCATCTGGCGCACCTGATTATCATCCAACTCGTCTGAGGCTGACATGCTGCTGAGGGTGGTCAACCTGGAGAGAACAAATAAAAAATCAAGAGAGATGACAGTTAGGACAAAACTGTGAAGACACGTTGAAGCCAGGCTGGTGACAGACCCATAGGACGTCTTGAATCCTTATACAAAAAAAACTCTTAAAACTCTGCATGAAAAGCCACTGCATTTTCATCACTGAAGGGTACTGGAGAAATACGATTTATTGAGCTTTGTGTATACTCACTCAGTAAATTCTATTAGATCCTTAAGATTATTCTCTGTACAAGGCTGTAACATACCATTTCACCACACTTCATTTCATTTTCACAGCTTTTTTTTTTTTTTAGTAAAAGCCACTTATCAGTGGAACACCCTGCCTGGTGATATGAGGAGCTGCAGCTCTATCAGCACTTTACAAAATCAATTTAAAAAGTTTGTAAAAAGCTCACTGACCGTGAAGTCTGTATTTTATGACTTGTTTTAATTCGACAAGCATACATTTGTGATGTGCTACTACTGTGTGTAGCTTTAATTGTGTGTCCTGTATGTTCTTTTTTGTACGACTTTATGTTATTCTGGTGGTATTATGTGGACAAAATCCTGTCCATCTGAGCAAGTATGTGTGTGTCACTGTGATTAAATTGGTGTGTACACAACTTTAACATTGAAAACTGGACGGTCCAGTGTAACTAACCAGAGGCTGACTTTGTCCTTTGCTTCAGAGTCTGGAGGCATATTGCTCATTCTGTTCATGGTTTCCATCAGCTCCCTCAGATCTGGCTGGATCTGGACCAATGAAAGAGTCAAGTAAGCAAATGTTTTTGTCTGTCAATTATCAACACCTCACACTTTTTGTTTATTTACCTCATCCATGGCCCTGATCTCCAGTCTCAGCTTGTCCATCACAGTGATGAAGAGCTAAAGGTCAGAGAAGGTGAGAGAAAGAGGTAAAGAATGAGATAAAGCCCAACATATTTTCTAACTTCCACTCTCAGCAACAAGAAATATGATTGTTTTTTACTGTAAACACAAACAGGACACACGGTCCTTGCCAAAATCACACTGCTGTCCATCCACTGATTTTATTAGCTTGTCTGATTTTATGAGTTGATATCAAAGTTGGCTGTGGATACCATTGGCAACACCCATTCACATTTTTCAATGACTGACCAGAGGATGGGCCAAATTAAGTGAAACCACTTCAGCCACTTAGAGCTTGAACTGAACGCACTAAATCATGATATAAAAAATACAGCTGCAACAATTTGTATTCTGGCACGCTTCCAAAGTAAGCCTCCTATCTGCACTGACAGTTTAATATGATGGAGGGGAGAGAGGACGTACAGAAACTATATCTGCAATGCAGCGGTTAAGGTTGCCCTTGTCATCCTTGATGGTGATTGGTCGGTCCTCTTTAATCCTCTCCATGGCAAGTGGGCAGTCAAGCTAGGAAATAAAATGGCGAGAACACAAAGACAAAAATAAATCTAAAAGAACTGGTAGAACAATTCCATGGTACATTAATGACAACATTCACAAGTCAAAAGCCTGCACTGCAAATGAGAACTCACTCTGTACTTCCTGCAGAAATCATCGATGGAGCCCACATCAGAGCCCTGCACCTGTTTGAAAGCAGCCTTGTACTGAACCAACAGTCTGGAACAGGAAGCAGTGTACCTGAAAACAGACAACATTAATAAAAACAACATCTTCTAACCTCTTAAACTCTGCAGGGAAATCCACGTCCCCAGCTGACATTACTCTCTTTCATAGACTGTAGCAGGGTATCATATGAAACTAGAAGACCTAAGGATTTCAATGATACCAACCATGTGATGCTAGCTTGTCGGGAAGTTGGCTAAATATAACTCCAAATGTATGGCATGGCAATATTCCATGCAGTTTGGGACAGAGACCATGCAGTTATCTGCATGCAATACACCTTTATTTTGCCTATTCTACTTCCTATCTATCTCTGCATAGTGTGGAGTCCAATTTTATTCATGAGTAATGATGTTAGTGCCCATAATAGCCATTTAATTGTACCGAGACCACTTTTTGAAACTTGAACTCACTGTATAAAATGACCATTTCTGATCTCTAGGATAATCACATCCTCATAAAACTTCACAACCCCAAACTAAACACCCGGGGCATTGAAAGGCTTTCCTTGGAGTACTAACAATAAGCGGATTTATGAGCAAACCCCAGAACAGAGGTGCTCACCATCCAATCACCAAAACATGCAATTCTTGCAGAAATCTCCAGAATATCAAAGGTGTCTTGGGGTTTTAATGTGTTTTTTCTTGAACTTTTTTTTATCAGTTCTCAAGTGGTCAAGATGATTAAATTAGAACCAATACTTAAATCATGTTCTAATCCCTTATACACTCTAAACTTTCCAAATTTGAATAGGAACCTGATGAAAAAATACAATGTTTATTACAGATCTAGAAAAACTTGTCACATAGTACTGGGCTGTATCTGTATTAATCTTTGGGTTCTCAGCTTTCAGGTGAAGTATACCACTTCTATTTGGCAGATATTGTTGTAAGCATAAAAGGTAAACTTGTGTAAGTATAACTCACTCATTAGGTGTGACACAGTCCTTGATGTAAGCCTTCTCCAGGGCCTGAAGGGTCTTGACGACAGCAAACAACTCTGCCATGTTATCATACCTTCAGAAACAATAAATAATGAGGTGTAACAGTGACCACACTGTGAATCCCTAGGTTAATTTGTATTCATGTTAGGCTAGCAATTAGTAATGCGTAGGATACTCACTTCTCTCGTTCTCGTGCATTTTTGTATAATTTCACTTCCTGAAAAGAGATGATTGGTGAAAGCTTTAACATGGCTAAGAAACAGAATATCACATATTTATGATTTCATCTATGGTTTTAATTCAGTTTTAAAGATGTACTTCTTGTCAAAGTAACAGCCATAAAAATGGCTCATTAATTTTCCTTCAAGGTAAATTTTGGTGAGCAATTTAAAAAAAGAAAGAAAGAAAGAATCAGATATTTGTAATTCCATCAATGATTAGGTTTCTTTAAAATTAAAAATCCTGTTTGCCAGGCCTTGGTTAAAGCATGAAAAGTATACTTACCTCATATAATTCTGGTTTATTGGCCGGAGCTGTGGGGATAAAATAATTACATGCTTTGAGTGACATTAACTGTCATTTACTGTTGAAAGGATGATGACTGCATAATTTGAATAACTAAATTGTAGACGTTAGATTAATGAGAATGTCTTACCTCCTCCCACACCTCCTGTATTGGGTATCCCATGGAACATGATGCTGATGTATCAGAACTTGATCTGAAAAAGATTTATGTTAAAAATCTGTCTAATAACTGGCTGATAATTCTGACCTCTTTTTTCAGGTTTATTCAAGCCATATTTTAAATGCTTTCTCTCATTTGGACTGTCCTCTTGACATATGGATGTGTTTCTCTTTAGCACTTTGTAATGTGAATTTTGAAAAGTGCTCTATAAATAATGATTATTATTATTATCTTTAAGTATTACCGATATGTGATGCTGCTCTTCTGATACAACAGGTAAGTATAACTACAAAAGCAGCACTTGAGGGACCTCAGAATGAATTAAAGACATTTTCTGATTTATCACTTTTAGCATTTAATTACGGATGAACCGGTTTCACAATAAACTGTGGTGAAATTCCTATACTGTTTCAAAGTTTACTTATCTTAAAATCATGTTTGATTACTGCACTTTGAAAAAAACAATACTACTAACAAAAAGAAAAATAATACATAATACTGATCATTATAAACGTGATATGAAAAGTTCATACCACTTAATTTCTCCTTCCACATATTTTTGGTATAATTTCTTTCTAACATACTAGTTCCTCAAGCGAGATGTTAACCATCGGAAATATTCTCAACCTTAACATTAATCTCTTTTATGTCCGGTTTTAGGGACAACATGCAGCTGTTTGTTTTCTCATTTGAACTGATGAAAACTGTAAGTTTTTTGTTCCATATCTACGAAAGGTAGACTTTGTTCGATGTTCAGACCACACAGGTTGGCTACAGTAGTTGAACAATACAAATACAAATAATACAAAAGATGTTGCTGCCACGTATAGTATAAAAACTCGCTCAGTATTAACATTCATTCGATGAATTTGCTTTTCCACTGACAATAAAAATCCCCCTACTGAAGAAAGACGACCATCAGCCCCCAGTATCTTGTTTTGCCGAACTAGCTTAGCTAGCCTGAAGTTAGCTGTCGATGCTAGCTCGTAAGCACTTCCTTTATTATTTACTATAACTGGACCTTACAGATTGTCGTTTGTACACATCAAACTTTGTATTAGTGACCACTATTATGATAACAGGTAGAAGGTCCACAGGGTTTCAACGCTATTTCAAATATCAGTGTTTAATCAACGAAATTAAAATACACTTTACTCACCCTTTCGGCAAAATGCTGTGACGTCAATGTAAACACACCCTCCTGCGAGGACCCGCAGACGTCAAAATATTAGGTGTCCTCTGAGCCTAACCAAAAATATAAAATTTTTAAGATTAATAATGACTTGTCAAAAATAAACAGATTATTTTTGGCCTGTTTGCACTTTGCATTATAAAGGAGCTGTTAGAGTAAAGAACATATTTTAAGACTTGATCATTATGTATTGTTTTCACTCAGTCAAACGTCAGTGGCAGCCCATCGTCAAGGCGCCAGACTCAAACAAACAGTAAGGGGGACGAATTTCTTAACAAAAAGATAACTAACTAATTTAGATATCTTGAGTAAGCACGAAGAGAAGCTGGAAACTCTGTGTCGCAATTTTATAAGGTCAGTTGTAAGATGATATGATAATTTGCGTTATAAGATGAACCCAAATAATGCTATAATTATCGAACACCACTACAGTTAGCTGTTAGCAAACCTGGCTAACTTACAGCCAATACCGGTCTCGTAATAACTCCTGGTAAAGTTATGGTGTGAATTATCTCTAAAGAAAGTCAGAAGTAAATGCCAATGGTAAAATATTTTTTATTAATGTGTTTCAGATCTGCCATTCACTCTCCACCATGAAGCTCTCCAAACAAGCACTGAAGACCCCTGCTCAGGAGGAATGTGGTGTTTGGCTGGACACTACACAGCTTAAAGGAAGAGCTAAACAGGTAACTGTGGAAAGTAGCTTCAAATTATAAATAACTGGCTATATTGTTACCTCTCAATAAAGTGCTGAATTAATACATTTACATTACATTTATTCTCTTCAGTCTGTATTTGGAAGATCTTTCAAAAAAAAAAAAAAAAAAGAATATCAGACTGGATTTATTGTTGGGGAAAGTCTTATGAACCAACAGATGTAATCTGATGTCTCTTTATAATGGTGGTTTACAACAACTGCTCAACTCGGCTCAAGCTATTGCATGCAGCAGGGGTATGGCCATAAAATAATACCACAATATTTAAGGGCATTCTACAATAACAATATTTTTTAAGATAAGACAAAATATTGAAAAATATCTGTGGTTTAGAACTCACAACAGCTGTTTAGCTCTCATCACTAATTTTTGGGGGTTTCTTCATACTCAACTTGCTGCCTCTGATTGAGGTGGTGAAATTTGTTTGTTGTATTGCCTCCTTTTGCTATTCCAGTCTTCTTGCACTTCATGCATATTATCATGGTTTATTATACATCTGAGCTTTTGTAACCAAACCAATAACATTGCCATTATCATGATATTAAAGTTTTTTATCATGAAAAAAAAAATAACAGTACATCAGGAACAATAGGATACGACACACCCCTGATGTGCAGTTTGATATTCAATTTAATCCTAAAAAGACTCAATTGTTATCATGATTATCACGATTGCTAAAATCGAGGCTGATCACAAGCAGACTAAACACTAAGAATATGTCAAAGCAGCTCTTTTTAGAGCCTACTGCACTTCACTCTACACAGTCCACTTGTGGTGCAGTTAAAGTAAAGCAAAAATGAAAAAGCATCAGGTTGCATTCACTGATGCATTTAGAATCTTGCTCAAGCTCCCAAGATTAACAAGTGTAAGTCGTGTTTGTGACTAGCAACATTACCACTTTTCATACTGGCAATTTTTATGAATAAATTTCTGTGCTGATTAACTGAATAAAAAAATGTAACCATAATGGAATTAAATGAGTTACACAAAGTGACACAATATACATATCTTGTTTTTGGAAACAGTGGAACAATTGTCTGCGTGTTCATTAATCATTGTGGACTTTTGAACTGCAATGATTGTATTTCTATGTTGTTGTCATTGTATTGTCATGCTGATATGGACCTATGTGTCTGAAATTAAGTTAAATTGAATTATTAATATGTACACAACAAATTATCATAAAAAACAGTGTAAATTACAGTATGTTACTAATAAGTAACATCATCTTATCTTGCCCTGTTACTGCATTGGAGTAGTATCATATTTTCTGTACATCATGTGTTCCAGAAACGACTCGCCCGTCCCATTTCTAAACTGCTGAATCCCTTCAGTGGAGGTGAAGGATACAATGTGGCTGTGGCACTCAATTTCACTCAAACCAAACTGGAAATGCCAAAGACGAAACAGAGCTCTTTATCCACCTTCTTCACAGCTCAGCGTAGAGGTAAGTTGCAAAAACTCTGCTGCCATCAGGTTCCCAAGTCATTCTCCTAGGATTATTATCATCTTCAGCAAGTCAAGTCAAGCTCATAAAGATGCAGCAGACAGCTGACTTGCTTGAATATATAAATTTACATTATTTGTTTCTTTATGTGTTAACATAATGTTTTTTTTATATTTTCTGTCAAAAGTTCTCAATAAGATGTCTACTTCTGAAGTACCGAACATGGATCCAGTGCTGCCCTCTTCATCATCTGCCTCCACCGCGTGTGCCTTGACTGCACACACACCTGTAGCTTCAGGGACAAAACGAAAACGTGAACTAGATCCTGAGCCTGGTATGGAGCATCAGTGTACAAGTGAAAATGTGACTGAGCCTGACGCAGACCTGTGGAAGGAGGAGGCAGAAAAACAGACACCTTCTCAAAATCTGTTCTGTGAATTGGAAGAAGAGGAGTTTGAGGAGATCAGTCCACCACAGAGGAAGAGAAGGCTCACTGCAACCTCCTTATTACCAGATGACAGTCAACCTCCTCCACTGGCGTGGAGTCAGGACCCATTGTTCACTTACAGCCAATACTCTGAAGGTGAATTTAACATGACTGAGCAGAAAAACGCCACAGAAAAGGACTTCAGTGACTCTGACTCAGGATTCTTTAGCAATCTACAAAGTGAGGAGACTTTTGGCTTTCAGATGGATGTGGAAGCGAGAACCTCAACTCAAAAACCACTTAACCACGTTCATACTGCTGAGCTTGATGATGAGAAAGAAAACAACAAGTTTTTGCCTTCTAAGTCCCCAAGTAAGCACTCAGCTCTCTCGCATGTTGAACCTCTTTCAAATCACAAATGGACTCAACCTAAAACTGCATCACCTCGAAAGCATATTCCAGCGCACCCGTGGAAAAAGGCTAATAAAGAAGACAGACATGACTCACAGTTCAAGCGGACAAAACTGAGTCGCTCTCCTCTAAAAAAACTAGTTCCACAGCAGTCATTCTCAGCAGCTGATGAGGACAGTTTGGCCATGCTGTTCACTCAGGACTCTGAAGGCTTCAAGGTGATCGCACACAGAGGTCTGCAAACCAGGAGTCCGCTCAAAGATCAGAGTAACATAAACACCAGCACAGTAAGAACTAGTGCCTCTAAATCTCTGGTCAAGGATGAGGAAGATGAGATCCTCTTTACTCAAGACTCTCAGGGAAATCTAGTGATCAAACACTGAGAGGAGCAGGAATACATGATATTGGATTTTCGCTGATATGCAGATATTTTCCATCTCATTTTGGCTGATACCAATTTATGCCCCTACATTTGCCCACCTAACTGCAGAGAACATGAAGTCTCTCCTATAGTTGCATTAACATATTATATTATATTTGTATACCTGCTCTAATCGTGATGACCCACAGGCAGACTCGGACATACAATACAGTGTTTTTCAAAATGTGCACTAGAGTGGCAGCAGTTAATTGATTAGAGTAATTGTTTGAGGACAAATATCATAATTCTCTGATTCCAGCTTCTTAAATGTGGATTTCTTCTGGTTTTGTCAATGACAGTAAACTGAATATCTTTGGGTTGAGGACAAAACAGGATATTTGAGGATGTCATTTTGGGCTTTTTAAAGAAATACCCTCTGACATTTTTCACAATTTTCTGGCATTTTAGACCAAACAACTAATTGATTAATTGAGAAAATAATCAACAGATTAATTAAAAATGAAATGACAATTCACTGGGCACAGTAAGACTTTTTTTTTTCTTTTTTTTTTTTCTTTTTTTTGCTGTTGCCAGTTTCTCTTTGTTCTTCAGACACTGAGCAATTATTGCAAATACGGCAGCAACTTTATCTTTCAGAAACTTCAAAATCCCTCCAAACCACAGACACACTTGTGTCACATGTGTATAATTAAAGTATCGTCTTGGCAGAAATATTCATTTTAATATATGTAAATTTTGGCTGATACCTATTAGTGCTGCAATGAGCGATTAGATTCATTATCATTCAATCTGCAGATTGTTTTCATGATTATCAAACAATTAATTTGATAAATCATTACTGCTATATAATGTCAAAAATTATGAAGAATGCTCATCACAATTTCCTAAAGCCTAAAGTGACGTCTTCAAATTTCTTATTTTGTCTTATTCTGCAACTAATTTTCTGATTAATCAACTAATCGTTGCAGCTCTAATCCCAATCACATTTTAAAGCTTTCATTGGCCAACACCAGTGACATGTTATTATTATCGTGCATCCTTGTATCCTGCATCCCTGGAAAGGTTCCCCAGAAACTTTATCTAAAATATTATAGTCTTGATGTTGATAACCGATGGCTACTTTTTAAAAGTGTTGTTGTCTCTCTCATGTTGCCAGAGTTTGAAATCTGTTGTTTTGAACCAAAATCTCTTGTTTGTTTCCATATTGGCCTGACTGATTTACTTTAATCTACTTTTAAAGAGGAAATACTGATATTTTTCTGTCTTCTTGTCTGTCTTCATCTGTAGATCTTTTGCATTTTCCCAGAAGGTTTTAGCTGTTCAGTGTTTTCTCAGGTTGGAGCTTGTTTCTGTTGTACTATACTGTTTCCCCCTTGTTTTGGTCTCTGTGATGCTGAAATGTCTTACAAGGTAACAACTCTCTTTTGCAATAACATCAACAAGCAAGAAGTGAGGGTTTTAATTTTATTTGAAAAATGATACACAATTACATCAAATTGATTTCATGTAAATTAAAGTTTTTGACAAGTATTAGTGGCGTACACAGCCTTCTCCCTCATGCTGGTGTCACGATGTGCTACATCTTAGTACAAAACAGAGTGATGTTTTGTAAATTCTGTATAGAGACTACGGAAAGTGTTAAAGGTAACACTACTCTAAGTATGTTAAGGTGTACAAATGCAGTGTTTGTAACTCAGAAATTAGCAACCAAGTATTTAGTTAATTATTTTTGTTGATTTAATGTCTCCTGACATAGAAATGATTGATTATATGTCACATACAGTATAATGCACTAGCAAGACTGTGACATCTGCCGTTAATGCAAAAATATAGTGAACAGTGCTGCATAGACTTCACTCACTAAGTGAAACATGGACTACATGACTACCATGCACTATTATACACATTTAAAGAGGTAAGTCAGATACACTCCATCAGTTAGAAAATATACCAAATATTCCTAAACGTAACTCCAGATTTTTCTTGTCTGCTTGGCCACTGAATGTGTGCGTTTATGTAATCTTTAGCCTTTTCTGTGTAATAATGTGTTACTGATGTGGTCTGTATTATACTTCAGAGTTCATACGACAATAAATGTAGATAAAGAACAGTCATAATAATGGTAATCCAGACACAGTTAGAGAAAATATTTGGAAGATAATGAGATTTTGAAAGCAAGAAGACCTTATAAGATTACTTGTATATTCTTACATAAATGCCTTTATTGCTATGGCACAAAAATGTAAGAAAATCTAAATATGTTTGGTTGTGGGACTTAAACCTGAGCTATCCGTTTATTCTGAGGGGATGTTTCAAAGTGCTAGAGACACATCATGAAGTCACAAATACAGCAAGAATGAGTGGACCAAAGGTTAATCTGTTGCACTGCTTACATATAAAATCCCTTTTATATCTCTGGAACCCCAAAAAATCAGGTGGACGGAGAGATTTTTTTCTTTTTTTTTCTCTTTAAGTAATGATTGGTGTGCTGGTGGTGATGGTGACGAAGCATCAATCAGCCTGCGATCTCGCTAGGTTCTGTCACCAGTTTGGAGCCGTCCCAAACAGTCTTGAACTGCTCCGGTACTGGAAACTCCCTCTGCAGAACAACCAAGAACATTAAAAAAAAGAACATCAACACATTAAAGATTCAGGAAAACACTGGATTAACACACATTTAGAGTTTGTCTCCTTGTCCCCTATCTCAGACACTCACATAGTCGTCATCTCCTTGTGGGATCATGATGTTCATCTCAGAGCTCTTGGCGCTGACGATGTCACAGTTGAGGGAGTCCTTGCTCAGGTAGACCTGGCAGCCCTCTGTCTTGTTGATGGAAATGGTGGGAACTCTTCCCAACACCTGTACAAATACATCTTCAGTTACTGACAGGTGTGCGTGGCACAATTTGCACTTTAAAGGGATAATTTGATTTATTTGAAGTGGGGCTGTATGACGCTAGAATTTAATACCTGACACCTGAATGAGAATATAATAAATTATGTGTGTTTTGAAGCAAAAGTATGACTCATGTTTTTCTCACCTGTAACTGAATTGCCTTCGAGTTGATGATATCCACGATCCCGACTACATTCTCAAAAACCAAACCCAGCTTCTTACAGTTGTCTAGAGAGAGTCAATATATGTAGAGTAAGGGTAAATCATGATCAGAAGTTATGAATTTGATCTCAAAAGCCATGTGATCAGTCTGCTTTCAGGCAGCTCACCTATGATGATGGAGTTAATTTTGCCCTTAATCTGCACGGTCGAGTTGTTGCAGCTGAAGACGTAGACGACTTGTTTGAGCTCCGTCTCTTCGATCACCAGGTCGTGTTTCTGCTCAAAGTTCTCCTGCAACAACAAGGGGGCGGATTACATCAATAATCTCTGACAAGGGCTGACCTAAATCTTAAAAAAATACTTCATCTCCCTTTCCTCTGAAGAGAAAGAAAAATTTTCACATACCACTCTCCATTTCTTTCCCTCCAGCTCCAGCAGAGGGGGTCTTTTCTGAACAGCTGCTTTGGGCGACTTCACACCACCTGAGGACTTTGCTTTGGTCGGTGTTGTTTGTGAACGCAGATTAGAGTTCTTATGGGTCTTCTGGTCATCTGATACATGCTTTAGACCTACAGTTGAAAAATATGGGGATAAATTTAATGCACTTTTGTCCTTTCTAAAAAACATGAAAGAAGCAGAGGACATGACGCTTGTCTAGAGCCTCACTGCATATATTCCAATATATTTTGTCACCTGGCAAATTAATTTTGTTTTCCTTAAATAAATAATGGACATAAATTGGTGCATAAAAATCACCAGAATGAAGCAAATGAAGTGTTTGACGCTCAAAATTTCTTCCATAAACCTGTAGTTTTAGTTTGTTTTTTTCAGTTTCACATGCACAATTTACTTCTTTTCTTTCTTTTGTTCTTGTTCTTTTGGTCGTCCCCCATGTTGAAATGAAACCTACTCCCTTTTAGTTTAATTCCCTCAGCATTACCCTACTCACCTGAGAAATTTTCAATGAGCCACTAACCAAACTCAATACAATTAGTACTTTTCCAATCATCAAAAAGAAATGAAAATGTCCTGGAGAAGTCCTGGAAAATGATCTCTAGAAAAGAGTGAAAATTCTGTTTAATCCCTACATTATGATCTAATTCCTGTGGAGAACACTAACCCTCCCGCCTTTTTTGCATAAAAACAGTCAAATTTTAAAATATTTAATCAAAGAAATTTCAGAATTAGTATTATAAAACCCAACATGTTTAATCATAGGATGGAAACTCCAACTTTTGTGATTAAAACAAAACAAATATAACCAAGGACATTATCTATTTGTCATCAGTGATAGCTGCAGTATGCACAGCGCTAATGCACATGCATATTAAATAACCATTCTTAAACCTCTCTCTTCACTGTATGTCTTATTCATAATTTATTGAAATTGTGTCAGTAAAAATATATATCAACAATACATTCATACAATTTCCATTAAAGTCATTTATTCATTAAATGTGCTGTTGTACATAACAACAGAGCTTTCAGGCCCTGGAGTTAACCCACCTTTAGTGATGTCCATGCCCTGGTTGAGCTGGGCAAACAGCGCTGAGTGCTGCGCTGCCACACCGCCATCCTGAGGCTGGGAGCCTTCATCGGTGAAGACTGGAGGAGGGCCAGGGGGAGGAGGAGGAGGTGGGGGACAGGGAGCACTGGGGACGGTGGGGGCGTCAAAGAGAGAAGGAGGAGCAATGGGGCCCTGGGGGTTTGGAGAGAGTCAAATGTTAGACTTAAACTTTGCATCATGGCCTTGCCAGCTTCTCATGAGAGAAAACAGAGCTGTGACAGGTGTTCTGCGGATAACAGCTGTAGTAACACATCTGTCCAGCAGGGGGAGTATTACATAAGAAATATCTTACAGCCTAATGGCAATAATTAACGTCCTTGGACCAGTAATTGTCAGTGCTCAGGATGCACATCGAGTAGCTGTAGTGTAAGTACATGTAAATGTCTGTCAGTATCACATATTCAGTTTATGCTTTACTGTGGTGAAATATTTTCACCCATGACGCTGTGAATCATACAGCTGCACCAACTGAATGATTGGAAACATACCAGATATCTTGTGTGTTATTTTATATACACATTCCCAATCTCTCCTGGCACATTACTGTTTCTATTGATATTGCTATTTCTATTGTTTTTTTCCTAAAGGTAGGGGATATCCATTGTATAAGCCTGCAGCTTCCTGACCTGGTGCATTTCTTATTTTTTTCATTATCCAGATTTTATGCAGTTTTATACGTGTGCAAATAATAAAATAAATCCCCAAGAATATTACATTTTAGTTAGTTTGGAATATTTAGGATGTCCAAGACAATTTTAAATAAAGTTATGTGGCTTTGAACGATGTTTGACCGAGCAGTTTGAGTTTGTGGTCCTGTAATTACTGCTCTGCTTACCTCCAGTCTACCTTGATAAATAATAATGAGTGGCAGTTTTGGTTTAACTGATGAGCTGAATACAGTACAACTGCACAGCCAGCTTCTGTAGTGAGGAGAAACCGACACACACACACACAGTCTGAAGACCCTGCACAGCTGCCAGACACACACACACACACACACACACACACACACACACACACCTATCACAGGGTCTGAACCGTCACTTTACATGCTTCTGAGTACAGCTGAGACTACTTGACCTCTGACCCGAGGCACATGTGTCGTGAATATCATCGCTGAACAATGCCGACCTGTTACACTAAACAGCTCAGCGCATACCACTGGATTAGAACCAGCGTGTGTGTGTCTGTGTGTGTGTGTGTTCATGCATGGCTGTAAAACTGTCTGACTGCTTCTTTGTGTTCACGTCTGTTTGTGTATTTGTGCATTTATGGGTGTACACAAACATGTCTGTCTGAAGCAGAAAAACGTACTTTTCTGTTCGAAGCGATCTGTTTCCTTTTCTATATTTTAAGGGCTGTTTGGTCAGTTACTGGATAATTGATAACTTGTATCACTGGGGTGAAGAGTAACAATCAGAGACATTTTCTTGTGTCCGTCTTGTGCTGAAACAATTAATCAACTGACAGAAAATGAATTGGCAACTATCTGGGCTGCATGATAAAAAAGAAAAAAAAAAAATTCTAATTATTTTGACACATATTTAATTGCGATATGATTCACAACATTTTTTGTATCACAATCTTCATTTTCACTGGAAAAAAATGGGACATTTGTTGTTTATTTCCATCTGGAGAACAAGATCTGTAGGCCAAATCTGCAGGTCTACAGTTGTTCATTATAATTGTTATAAGAATTATAAGAATTGATTGGGTAATATTTCAAGCAAAAATGCCAAACTCTGGTTCCAGATTCTCGAATATGAGGTTTTCTGTTTTTCTTTGTGTTATGTCACATAAAAGTGAATATCTTTGGGTGTTTGATGGACAAAACAAGCAATCTGAAGGCTTTGTCCTGGGATTTGTAAAATTGTGATTAACACTTTGCTGACATTTTATAGGCCAGACAAGTAATTAGTTAATTAAGGAAAGTAGTTATCATTAGATTAATTGGTAATGAAAATGACTATTTGTAGCCCTGCTACAGACTGTGTTAATTACTCTTTGGTGTGAAGTCACTCCTGTTTGAACACATTTTAATAACTCACAATTAATCTGATTAGTGTGTATGTGTGTGTGTGTGTGTGTGTGTGTGTGTATGTGTGTGTGTGAGTGTGTAAAGCCACCTCCATATGTCAGACCCATGTATGTCAGAGTATAAGCGTGTCACTAAAGCCCTATCTGAGCAGCAGATGACGGCTGCGTTGAAGGGGGACCAGCCCTGCAGTTTAGGTTACGGCTCAGGCTGTGTGTGTACACAGACTCTTTGTCGGGGTTCCTCTGTGAAGAAAACCTCCATTCAAGTAAACCCTGAGGACCACCTGTTAGTACCACACACTCCCAGCCTTGTACGCACACACACTTCAGCTCTGTCGTCTGACAGCAGGGACAACAGCTGACGCACGCGGCCACTGCAGGATCTCAAGTTTCTGCACGGAGAAAACAGTTGTTGAGCATTAGCTTCACCTCAAGGTTTTAACCTCATCATTTGATGTTAAAGGAACAGTTTAACATTTTGGGAAGGAAGCTTATTCACTTTTATTTTATTTTATTTTGCTCCTGCAAGTTAGACGAGAAGACTGACACCACTCTCGTGTCTTCATGGTAAATATAAATCATTAAGACTGGAGACAGCAGGCCTGGCTCTGTCTGTAACAAAATTTGCCTACCAGAACCTCTAAAGCTCACTAATTAATTGTTTAATTCCTGTACCAGACTATTTCTTGGCTGGGACCAGTAACTTCCTGGAGTCTATGCTGGTTGCCTGGTAACTGTTCAAAGACATACTTACACCACATAATCACTCTTAAGACCTCTTAAAACTTGTCATTTTAACGCTATGTTATGTTTACATATTACCTAAGTGTTGTTAATTTGTGAGCTTTAAGGGTTCTGGTAACAAGATTTTTTTTAATGTGGACAGAGTGGTGTTAGCTGTTTGCCCCTGTTTCCAGTCTTTACACAGTAAATAAAACAGAAAAAATAAGAAAACCTCAAAAAGTAAAGGAAACAGCTGCAAAGCCTTTTTGAATTTACTCAGTGAAGAGCTAATTTGTTATGTCAGTTTAGGTTAATAAGTTCACTCAGAGTGTTATCTTAAGTTTGTCAAAGTTATCACTGTTGTCCAGATGTACTCATGTACTTAAGAAAACTTAAGGAAACTGTGTGTTATGGATTGAAAACATACCTCAGCAGCACTGCATTAAAAAAAATCTGTATTTGGGGATGTTTGTCTCCTCACTATACAAGAAAACATTCTGGGTTTTCCTGTATACCACATATATTTTGAAAGATAAATATGGTATACAGACCTATAAACTCTATATGTATATGCATGAGTTGAATAAGAACACAAAGTTTAAAGTTTATAAAATGTAATAACTTAAGTTTTCTTAACTTCAATGCATGAGTAGATCTGAACAGTAATGTTAAGTTTTGACAAACTTTTTCTTTTTCTTTTCTTTTCTTTTCTTTTCTTTGTTTTTTTTTTTTTTTTTCCAGTGATGTAATGCTAATCTATGCTAACTGTCTCCTGGTATAGCTTTATATTTGCTGTACAGACATGAAAGTGGTATTGATCTTCTCATCTAACTCTTGGCAAGAGCAAAATAAAATAAAAGCAGTGTGTAATTCCCAAAATGTGAAAGTATTCCTGTAAAAAATAAGTTGCACCGCAACATTTCTGAGAAGTGTTTTTGTGTGGGTATCAGATGCAAAAACACAGAGAAGCCTCAGTCAGTTTTTCCTCAGTGAATAAAGATGAGAAACCCCTCTAGCTAACCAGGAAAGGGGTCAAGTGTGTGTTGAAGGATTTGGTTTCGGGCCATCATAATCTCTGGGATCTACTGAGTGTGAGTGCAGAGGAGTCCCAGAGCACACATCCATAAACAGAAGTGTGTGTGGGAGTGACAGAGGTTTTGCGAGCTCTATGGAGAACCGCGGGGTGCAGCCACTGGAGAGAAGCTCATTCATTCATTCATGTTCTCTGCAGCAGTTTATGTAACCAGCTGCTCCATAACTAAAAATGGAAGTGGACGCAAAAAGTAGAAGTTAATTCAACCTCTGATACAAAAATATCAAGGCCTGCGAATGGAAACTAAATGGAAACACAGCTAAAATAATAAACAAGTTGTTACCGGAGTAATTCAATGTTTTCAGACAACTTTCGCAGAAGAAGAGGAGGTGGATGATGGCTGGAAGTGCAATCATACTTGATATTTACATTCTTAATAATAATAAAATGTCAAATAAATTAACATATATGTTGTACTCACAGTCTTGCTCCACACCAGTCCTGTAGTGTGGTGCTGTTTGATGAAGGCCTGCATCTCGGTCCAGATTGACAGGTAGGAACGCACCCAGTCTACGTGACGTCTGTCGCTGGAAGAAAATGGGATGTTGGTGAGAGGGGGGGGGCAAAGAGGTGATTTTAAAACAGAGAGGAGGATGGGGTAAGTAAGAAGTAAGGTAGGAAGGAGGGAAGGAAAGAAGTGGAAACAAAAAAGTGGATGTGAGGATGAAGTGGGTAGAAATGAGGGAAGGAATAGAATGAGGAAAATATGAAAGGTAACAAAAGAGATCTTTGCAGCTGACTTCTTAGAGCAACTTGCAACTTTTACCATTTTACCTCAACTCATGACAGTTTATATCACAATGAACCATTTGGCAAACCATTTGTGAAAATTGCATGTATTATTCCTTCCATTACAGACAAGTGCATCTCTCTATCAGTGTCTGTGTGATATGAAAATCTAATGGCAGATTCTTGAAGTTTATTTTTGGGTTGTCAGGCTTTAGAAAATCTAGCCTGTGACGAAAGACTTTGGCCAGTCACAGGTCAGTAAGATAAACGGTTGGTAGTCAGTATTTAACGACTTGGGAATGAGACTCAACAATCAACTGTCTTTCTCCAGAAGTACTTGCTGCACTTTTAACTTGTGTAATCCACTTGACATTAAGGTTATAACCTGATGTTTGGCCTGACAAAGTTCTGACAAAATGTGTCTATTTGAATATATTTTCTGTCTTGGAGTCAGGGTGCAGGCGTTTTAAAATGAAAAGAGCTGTACAGTGTTTAAAGGACCAGTGTGTAGGGCTTAGTGGCATCCAGCAGTGAGTTTGCAGGTCGAAAACACCTTGTGTCACTCCCCCTCTTCAAGCATGTAGGTGCAACTACAGAGGCTGTGAAACTTGCAAAAAATGCCAAAGGCTGTATCTAGAGCCAGTGTTTGGTTTGCTTGTTATGAGCTACTGCAGTGGTGCAACATGGTGTCCTCTGTGGGAGAGGATCCACGTCCTTTGTACATGAAAACAACTCATTATAAGGTAATAAAACACAAAGCGCCTCATGAATGAATTGTTTGCACAAATAGATTTCACCTTAAATTTAAGAACTTTTGTGACATTACTTAACACTTTCATAATTCCCGTTTGTTCTTCTTAGGTAAGAACAATATTTAAGTGCTCCAGACCACTTGTAAGTCAGTACCCAGTAAGCCAGTAATGTGAAATGTTTACACCTAAAGATGATCAGGTTACTGAGACAGATTCTTCAAAATCTGCGTGCTATTCAGCTCAACTTCAATTTAGATCAGAGAAAAAAATGATCCAATCCACCTCATCTGCAAGTACTCACCACTATCACTTTCCAGGCCTTCCAAAGAGATTTTGGTGACAGATCTGACATATCCCATTCCACTGTTTAACCAGTATTAAGACTGGAGTACTCCCAAACAGATGGACACACAGCCAGCTGTAGACACCACAGATGCCCCCCAGACTTCTACAATTAGCACCAAAGTACATCCAGTTCACATACCGCTGTTCAGCAGACCAGTTAAATCCACTGTACTCATGTGCGCATCAAGGCTCCATGTCCACATTCATTTTCCCTTCCTCAAAAGGTAAAAATCCATTAAATAAACATCCAAATAATATGTGATGCACAGAATCCTGAACACTGTGGCACGCTGGCTGGGAGGGTGAGGGTGGGTGAGTTGGTGGGAGTGCATAGCCTGGCTGCACCTGCTGCACCACGACAGAAAAACCTCTCAAAGTCTTTTTTTTAGGTATTTATTTTCCTTTTCATTTCTTCTCTTTCCTTCTTTTTTTCTGAGTGTAACTTCACCTGCGAGATGTCAGAGGCTTGTTGGTTTGTGGTTTGCACAGGGCACTTCGGTCCGCTGCCCTTATAAGGCTTTACCTGGGGCGTTTCGATATGCTAATTCAAACTTGGCTGTCTGCACACGTTTCATAAATCCCTCATAGGATTTTCGTATTTCCCTTACACTGCTTTGTTTGAGAACAAATATGAGAGAAAACTAAGAAAACATTCATGCACAAGGCCCATTAATTCTTATTTTCAGCTGAGTATACACCAATGAAAACATAGTTATGAATATTATATTCCGTTTCTGCCATATTTTGCAAATAAACCCCTGTAAATCTTACATACCGGACCTTTAAAAGTAAGAGTTTGGAATGTGCAAAATATTGACCAAAGAATGTGCAACTGTTCACAGTATGATGAACATGTGCAGAAGCGTTATTACATTCTTTCAATTACTCACAGTGAACATCAAGTCTGCAATGATCTTTGTTAAAGTAAGATTCTTGCTATGAGACAACATACTGCAAAATGACTGCTATCACTCACGTCTTAAACTGGATTTCCATTAAAAGATACTGTAGTATTGTCAAAAATGAACTTGAGTTTCACTGCAATGAATTACACAACTCAATCAAGTTAAAATGTTCTACATATTCACTTTCATATTATACAGAAATGTTTGGAAACAATGGTTGCTCAAAACTGAAAGAAAAAGTGAAAAAAAAATCTGAAACTCTAAATCTTGTGTTTGCAAAACCTGACGGCAGTAATGTAAAGTACTTATGAATTGTTATGGTTTCATAGAATAGGGGCTACTCTGGCTTTTCTAATTCCTACATCCTTCAGTGACATGTGCACTTAATGTTAAGAACTCAGTAGATACACAGTACTTACATTTCCTTGTAGTCCTTCAGCACTCTGTTGGTGTAGAAGGTGGCGGCATCATTCATCTCCTTCACATACGGACCTGGCTTCTGAGTCTGAGAGAGATAAAAGAAAAAAAATTATCAGAAACATTTATCTCACTGTCACTGGGACAAAAACACTGTGAGGTCCATCCAAACTGTTTTATAACGACTATCAGCACATTTGTCTTCATTTGAGAGTAAAAAGCAGAGGAGCTCATGGCGACATAGTAAAATGCTGTGGAGAAAAGTGCCCTCCTGACAGCAATAAACACTGACCAGAGACAGCACCAGAGGTTGTTTCTACTCAAGTGGAGAAGCTTTGATCTCTATCTAGATGTATTCATCCCCAAACTCAGAAGAAGAAAATTTGTTCTGATGGGAAGCAGAGACTAAGAAAAAGACAGATGATGTTGGAGGGAGAGAAACCTGGTGTTTATTCATACTCATCAGTCTATATATACAACACTGTTTTAGTTTTTATGTATTTAACTTGAATATCTGCATAATTGCACTTGAGGTTTTCTCATAATTGACCCTTCCTAAGTCCCGCCCATTTTGGAACTTTTCCCTTTCCTGTTTCCTGTATGCTACTTAAACATGCTATGCGCTAGGATAATCTATGCTGAAAGGAAAGTAAAATTTTAAAGATTGTTAAAAAGTGTTGCTTAGCCGGTTAGCCGGTAGTTTGCTCTCTATCAAACCTCTGGTCCTTAGCTAGCTAAGGGCCGGAGGTGTCCGCTTCAGAACATGGAGCGAGTGATCTACCAACTGAGCCACCATACTGTTATATTTTCAAGCCAATCAGTAACCTAGATTTTTTTTTAAATTAAGATCAACTGATCAGATTTTATAGTGTGTCTGTGTGAGCAAGTTTCTGTAGGATGATACGAGTGTTTTCCTGAATACGTTAGTGTGTTTGTGTATTGTATTCTTCCTCACCACAGCCACCCAGCCTAGAGCGGGGATGCTCTCGCTGACAGCTGACAGGTGGTTGAAGAAGCTGCTGCCGCGGTTTCGTTCTCGGAAGCTCTGAATCTCCTGGATGTGATCAGAAATTGGCTTCAGCAGGTCATGGAACTCCGTCTGCAGAGGAAGAAAAAGGGAGGCATCAGGTTAGGACAGCAGGAGGATGCAAGGATGCAGGAGAAAAGGAAGAAATGTTAGTGTGAGAGGAGAATGCATGGAGACCAAAGAGGTAGGGAGAGTGGTAGGGGATATTACATTTAAATCAAATCACAAAACGCCCTCCAACCAGAGTGGGTAACATCGTTTACAAGCAGACACATTCTCTTAAACATGTTTCAGATACTTTGGATTTTACAACCCCAGTGTTGTTTTCATGCCCACCCCTGCTCAGCCTGAGTAATTCCTAAACTAGGGTACAGGACAGTAACTAATTTTATTAGCCAGAGCCATTTTCCATTGGAACTTCCAGATCTCGGCTACAGTATAGCTCGCCTCCCAGCTCTCAGCTTCCCCTCCCCATCATGTCGTTCCTGCAAACATTCCTCAGTTCATGGGGAGATCCCTCTGGCCTTGTAAGGCATACCGCTCCTCCAGTGTTTACAGTTTACCTATCATGCGCCTGCACAAGCATAGATTCGGGAACGCAGTGTTTCATTTGTGAAATGCTGCTGCAGCTTTCTTGTTCTGATCTGCTATGTTAAGCATTTACTGTTAATGAGCTGTGACATACTTGTTTCTTTATTCACATGATAAGGTTTTTTAAAAAACTATGCAAATCACTGCTGTTATTGAGGTAGTTGACTGATTACAGATTGTTGACAATTTATTTAAACTGCATTGGAGTATTGGTGGACATTTCTTAGCTTCCAGCAATGTACTGCTATGGAAAGGGTCAGCAGCAAAACATAACTAAATCACCTAAAAAAATCAATATCAGTTTAGGAGTGAATATTTTCACCAATTTTTCTTGCTTTCAGACAATCTATTATGATGGAAAATTGTTGTATATAAGCCTAATATTGCTCTCTTCAAACAAACCAGACTCAACTGGGGAAAACAATAATTTTGCCTTGCAGAACACAGATGTTCCTCATCTACCACTGCTTTGATTGGTTCATTTGTTTGTGTAATTATATGGCTTTGGTGAATTCAAACTAACTCTTTAGACCCTTAGGCAACACAATAACACAAACAAACTAACCAATCGAGACAACTGCAGATGAGCAACTCTGTTTTCTACAATCTAAAATGACTGTTTTTGCCAGTGGAGTCTGGTGACTTTGGAAACAGTGCTATTTGGCATGTATGATGGCATTTTCCCATCAGAAAAGGCTGTCAGAAAGCAAAGCAAAGCAGTGAATATAGTCTAAATATTTTTAAGTGGCTAAAACATTTTTGCTGTTGACCCTGTCCACAGCAGTTTATTGCTTAGCTTCCCACACCAGGGCACTATCCCTTTAATATATGTAAAGTAGATGGAGTTGTGAGGTGATGCTGTATATGAAAATTCATGGACATCTGCTTCTGTAATTCTCTGCTTGCGTGCAAAGGAGCAATAAAAACAAAAGTAAGCTTTCACCTTTTTTCAAACAAATTCTTCCCTCAATCAGCTGCACATGATCTCCATAAGCTGAGATAGACGCTGCTTTCTCTGCTCCTCCATCTTCTCACTAAATCCAGCTAATATCTGTGTGCAAGCAGCTTTGAAGCAATATATCTCCTCTGCACAGATACCGCGCTGCAAATGGGGATGTACTATGTTTGCTGAGTAGTAATGTAATGCAAATCTGAACGTAGACCATGAACAAAACTAGGTGTTTGGAACATTTCTCTATTGTTATTCAGTTTATCCTTTCAGCTTCTGTTTCTCTATTCACCCAGTTCCATTCTTCTTTTCTTTTTCAAGTAATCAGTTAAAATGTTGAAAATGCCCATCATGGTTTTCCACAGCCCAAACAGATGTCTTTAAATGCCTGACCAACAGTCCAAAACCCCAAAAAATATTAAGTTAACTATAATATACAAACCAGGAAAGAACTAAATGCTTGGAAACAACAACAACAACAACAACAAATTGATTATCAGAATAGTTGCAAATTCAACCAATCAGTTAATCAACAGATGGTTTCATCTCTACAAGGGCACAGTCTCCTACAATTGACTGTGTCCATTAGAGATGTCTGGCACCTTTCTAAATTTCACAACGTCAACACCAGCATCATCATGGTTCCCACTGAAGGCATGACTTGTATTGTGTGTGAGTCAAAGCATGGACTTCCCCTCACTCAATCACGCTGCACAGTGATGAGAAAGAGACAGATATATGGGCTGAGACAGAGCAGAGAGGAGAAGTAGAAGGTGCAGACAGAACCTACTCAAAAAGAAATGGTTTGCTGTATTCCCAAATGCACTGTAACCTGTAAATGTCCTGGCAAATTTACATGTCGGCATCAAGTCAGAACAGCAGCGAGAGTCAATTTTTCCATGTTAGACTATGAAGCTATTTGCCAACAAAAACAGCATACATTCCTATTGAAAGCACAAATAAATCTTAAGAACTCCTTTCTTATATATGGCTGAATTATACAGAGCACCTCTCAGCAGGTCCGTGTGCTGGTTGAGAGTCGACTATCTTGTACCCTTTCGTGCACAAGTATCTTACAGGAAAATCAAACCAGAAACACAAGCAACAGGCAAACATACTGTTGTGAAATGTGATGTTGTTAGTTTCATTAGCTTAGCTTAGCTTCATTAGCTACATTAGCTTATTGCAGTGGAGCTTCTTCCACTAAATGTGACTGACGGCACTGTTGTCAGCTCAGGGTTCAACATCTTGGGAAACAGGCTTATTTGCTTTCTCAAAGAGTTAGAGGATTGATACCACTTTCATGTCTGTATGTTAAATATGAAGTTACATTAAGCAGCTTGTTAGCCTGGCCTAGCATAAGGACTAGAAACAGGGGGAAACAGTGTTAACACATCTGAAACGAAAGCTCACTATACATTATTTGTTTGTTTAGTCGGTGCAAAGTTGTAGTTTATAGGGGGATGCAAGCCAGACTTAGCTAACATTTGGACAGAACCAGGTTGGCTGTTTAGCACAGCTTCAAGGTTTTAAGCTAGTTTAAGCTAATCATGTACTGGTTTAGCTTCATGTTTATCGCACAAACATGAAAGAGGCATCAATTTTCTCATTTCACTCTCAAAAAGAAAGTCATACCAATTTCCCCAAATGTCAAACTTAAAAATTTTAGGAAAGACAATTAAAACCATAGAAACATGATGTGATAACTTTTGATGAACTGTTGCAGATCGATGTTTGCTGAACTTTTTAAATCAATAAATGGTGCTAATGTAGGCACATTGAATACTGAACTGAATGAATAGTTCACATTTTTGAGGAATGTTCTATTTGCTTTCTTGCCAAGAGTTAGATGAGAGGAGCGATAATATCTGTATGCTAAGTTTATACAAACCTAGAGCAAGTAGCTGGTTGGCTTAGTATAAAGATTGGAAACAGGCTCTGTCCAAGGATAAAAAAAAATATGCCTACCATCAACTAGAAAGTTCACTACTACAAAATCGCTAACATTTGGGTATAGAAAACTTAGTTTAATGTAGCTTGTCAAGAGTTAAATGAGAAGTTTGTTGCCATTCTTGTGTTTCCGTGTTAAATATAAAGTAGCAAGTTAACCTGCGGGGCAAAGCACAAAGACTGGACACTGGGAAGAAGATGATGGTAACAAAACCCAACTTCTAGCACCTCTAAAGCTCACGTCATTTGTCATTGTTGTAGGCCTGAAATTATTCTTAACGATCTCCAGCTGTAAGAATCTGTAGCCCACACATTGAATGAGAAAAAAGTTTTATTTCATCTACTAAAGCGTGCATCCTGAGCAGCTAAACTCCTTCTTCCTTCCTCTTATTCTATATTTTGCTGGTGGCCAGTCCAGAGTCTCACTAGGCTAGCTATGGATGTCAAATCCAACATAAGAAAAGTGGAAAAACAGACAATCTAAAAGTTGCAGTTTCAGACAGAAATGGTAAAAATGGCTCTTTTGATAGTAAAGGTTGCAGACCCCATTAGCACAAACACTGCAGGCAGTTTCATATTTACTGTAAATGTATGAAAAGGTTATTGATCTTCAGAGCAAAACTTAATTAGAGTCACTGAAGCAGCTCTTTAAAGTCATGGCGTTATGAAATGTGGCCTAATTGCTTGCTGATGTGCCTTTGAACTACACAGCAATCATAATCGTGTGATTCATAATTTCCACGACCCCTCAGGCAGATCTCAGTCTACCAAACAAATATCTCAAATCAAATGTACATATGACTCCGTGGATAATTGAGGCAGACAGACAGACAGACAGAAAGAGGACGAGCTGAGAAAAGGATCAAAAACGTCAGCTCACATTATTTGATGTGCAGCGAATGTGCTCACTGCGTTACAATAGCACAGCATCCGAGCCTTGACTTTCTGTACAAGCAGTGGATCAAAGGCAGAGAGTGGAGGGCGACAACGGGACAACAGCGGTAGGAGGGTTTTTTAAAACTGTGAGAGTCGACAAAGTGTGTGTGTGAAACTGCCAGAACCAACGAGACAGACACGACAACACAAACTCAAGTTAACAGGCCAACTTGAGGTCACATGAGAGTGAGAGAGAGTGAGAGAGAGAGAGAGGCTTACTTTCTTTTTCTCTCTCTCTTTGTCTCACACTTTATCTGACTCTCTCTCTCTCACACACACACACTCTTTCACACACACACAAACACACACACTGACAACAGGCTCAAATATAGAACATGCCCATAAAAAGTCAGAGTACAACAGGGCTGTGTTGCAGAGAAAGGCCAGAAGTTTGTAAGCTCTGCGTGGTTGTGTGTGTGTGTGTGTGTGTGTGTGTGTGTGTGTGTGTGTGTGTGTGTGTGTAGCACTGGCCAGAGTCACACACACTTTTCTTCCTCTGCCTGATCTGTATTGAGGACAACAGATATACGTGAATGAGTCTGGTCAACAGATGTGTGTGTTTGTTAAATTTTTTTTAGGAGAGGGGTTTGTACTGGTGTTGTACCGTGTGTGTGCATTAAAGGGTTTCGGGGTCATGTTTTAGATTAAACCGACGTCCCAACCTTGTTAAGCTACAGTAGCTTAGGCCCCACTAGCCTCAGCTTGACAACACTTTTTCTCATAGAGAGTTTCTTTAATCAGCCTTTTACAAAATCTGAAACATGACACTGGATGCACATCTGTAAGATGCAAACAGGAAGCTTGTCAATCCAAAATCACATGAAAACTGTGTAAAACTTGTGGCATGTTTCTATGAATGCTATGAGATTGATAGTTGTATTATCTTAAAGGGTGAGTCAATTACTTATCTTTTTTTGTTTTAGTTTTTTATATCACTCTGTAGCGATCCTTATGCACAAATCATTTTTACAAGCCTTTCTAAAAACAATTTCCTATATGACCTGACAGGCTTTTGCATGATGACACTGCTACATGTAAACAACCTACGGCTGAAGGAGGGGAGAGCATCAGCGCAGAAAAACCTTAAAAAGAACACAGTCAGTTAATCTCTAAAATTTTTTATAGAGTATAGTTGTGTTATCAGATATGCAAGCTATTTTATGTCTAAAGCCAAGTCATAAGTTTAAGTGTCGAGCAAACTACCAGACAAGCTACTAGTCTTGCAGCTTGCATTGCTGAAAAACCCGAATGCTGACAATTAAAACCACATCACATCTAAATATTTTAAACTTGTTAGTGGTGTTTTTGTTACAGCTAAGACAAATTCCTTCCTATGCACAGGCCTAAAACTTAAAGACCCCCTCAAGTGAAAATCACAATTTAAACCTTGTTAATATGTCCATGTGGTGTTTTTCATGCATTACAAGACAGACAGACAAGACATAAGATATTTTATATTGTTTAAAACACAACTGCAGGTGGACTACACATTTTGTTTTATATATTTCAGACTTAACAAAGTAAAATCTTGAAAAAACTAGAATGTTTTTGCTTTTGATGTCTCAAATCATGTATTTAGGGAGTCAAATCCCATAGTAGTCAAGTCCAAGTTACATCTAAAGTCCTCATTTCTGTTTAGAAAATGAACAGAAAACCCTGCTATTAATTAGTTCTACCAGAGACGAAAAAAAGTTACAAACTTGAAAAGTGGACAAGACTTCATGGGAGTTCATGTAATTTCTTTTTGTCCTTTTTTCTGTTTAGTTTTGTGTTTACCCATTTGACTGAATTTCATCTCTTCTTCCCTTATACGTGACCCCACCCCTCTCCTGGGTCTGTCCCTCGCTCTAAAACCCCCTCACTCTTTCCTTGTTTGCATTTCTGACAATCACTGAGCACTCTTTTCACCGCCTCTCCACCAATGACCTGACAGATAGGGACTAATCATTTCCTGGTGGGCTCTGCAGACGCTGTAACACACACACACACACACACACACAACAGAAGGCCAATGGGATGATATCATATCAGCTCTCTCACACACACAGACAGCCTTCTCTCCCACCCCCCTTTCTCTATACGTGAACATGTTGGGAATGTGTTGTATTAGCGTTTTCTTAGTCAAAGAGCGGCGTAATCCCTCTGTGAACAGGCCGGCCTGCCGGGGAACACAGGAGGGGAGGACACAGACAGACACACAACCCTGACATACAGTTCATGTCTGTGTCCAACTGCTGTGAAAATTATCTGATGCAATTTGTAACTGAATGTCATGAGAGCTGCACTGTGCATCACCTGCTGCACATAACTGAAAGGTTTTTGTGCAAGCTGCAGCCAATCACAGTTACGAGATCAAGTCACATGATACAATTATAATGGCATGATGGTTGGCACACATGATTTCTGTTGCCAATAATAAAGCATTAAATAACTGAAACAGTTGTTTTAGGAGGCATTTTGCATCTTTATTGATGAGTCAACAGGAAATAACATGCAACAAAAGTCCCGAGCCAGACTTGAACCATATCTGATCAGCTTTGTAGCCCCTACAGTTATAGTTTTGCAGTCTTGCTCAGGTTCCAGAG
The DNA here is from genome assembly GCF_056507025.1 of Lutjanus erythropterus. NCBI lineage: Eukaryota > Metazoa > Chordata > Actinopteri > Lutjaniformes > Lutjanidae > Lutjanus > Lutjanus erythropterus. Next base: position 20,258,007 of record NC_139332.1, read on the forward strand.
GTAAAGGGAGAGCATCTGGAATAACTGGCATAATGATAAATTTTCTTAGCTAGTTTCAACACTGAAGGCTAAAAAGCTGAGATGATCAAGTGAATGAAATTTCTGTAGACAAAGTGGTTTACAACCTTCTAGATTTTTTATTTTACTTCTAAATACTTGTTAGATTTTCCATCTATTCCAATTAATATACTCCTCTTTATTACCATTTGCTTAAGAAGGTAGAGCATTCTTGTTTTGCTTGCTCTTGTTTATTTCTTGTATTGTGTCAATGCAGCAATTTTGTGTGGAGTTTTACTGCATATTATATGACTGTTAAAGGCTGTATTTCATGGTCTTACAAATTTAAATAGAAATATTGTGGAAAAAATACATGCAAGATATTTGAGTTATGTTTGGAACACATCTGGGGCATTATCATTATTATGTTATTGAAGCTTTTGATGTAAGCATTTGAGAAATGGTTTGTCTGTAGCTATTAACTTCTGCAAATTTGCTTTTATTCATTATGAATTATTTTATCAAAGGGTCTAGCCCCTTTTTCAATGCAATTGCAATGCAAGGAGTAACTGCACACTGCCATGCATGTTATGTGTAGCTATGACCAGTGCTGTTGCGTTACGGCTGCAGTGTACTGTCTGTGTCGCTGTGTGCATGACATGAACTATTGTGTGCTGCATGTGTGTAAATTTGACCAGCACAGAACTGGATATATTTCCACTGATCGGCCAGTCACCGGTCATGGCAGATCAGTCTGAAACTTGGCTTGGTTTCAATAGGTTGTACCTGTGCAGGTTCCTGGTGGCTGGCAGCCATCTTGAGGAAAGTTCTTTGAGTCTGCAGGGCCTTGTTCACCATCTCTGCCTGTCGATAACAAAGAATCAAAGTCAGATAGTTTAGGATTATGATAAATGACACATTTTACAGGATGTTATCACCAGCATGCTAATAAATTGTTTACAGTGAATAAAGACAATGTTAAGAGTGGCCATTCTTTCATTGTCTTTTGTTTACACTTCATCATGTTCTCTCATGCCTCTGGAAATCCGTCTGTCTTTGACATAAAAAAAAAAAAAAGTATAGTAACACACACACACACACACACACACACACACACACACACACACACACACACACACACACGGTTTGAGTCTGGGTTAGTCCCAGCCAGCTGTGTCCTGTGTGTGCCTGAGACCTCCAGTTGCGGGCCAAGGGAACCACCAGGGAGTCTTTGTCCATAAAAGGAGCTCTACAAACTTAAAGAAAGTACCCCCGGCTCTCGCTCACATACTCCCCCTCCTCCTCCTCACTCCGTTCACTGATGGGAGACAATAAAAGAGGTCTTCTTTCAAGGTAGAGAGGAAGAAACACAAGCACTCCTTTTATACATTTCTCTTTCTGCTCTTCTGATGAGGAGCACTCTTTGCTGTCTTGGATTTGTTCCGAGGACATAACACGGCTATTATTGCCAACCAGTTTACCACAAAACACTCTTACAGTCCTGGCGGGAGCATAGGTCATTACCAAATAGGAAACGGTACTTCACCAGCGGTTTGATATATGACTGTAAGGTCAAAGTTCAATCATACTCCCATCCTTGGCTTTGTAGGGGAGAGGAAACCTTTTCAGTCACACACACATAAACACACTATTGCACTACTCACTATCCTTCAGCTCTCCAGAGTCATGCATATCTTGGTGGGATCTAAAGTAGGACCATCCATCTTTGAAAACGTATCAAATAAAGGTTGGCACAGGCAGCACTAGTTGGTCCGCTGGTATCCATTGTTGCTCTCTTTAGGGAAGAGCTTCATTACTTACAATCTGCCTTCAGACTAAAGTCCCACAAAACACACAGAGTTTCTTGTTATTTGTTAAGATAAACATTAACTTATGATTTCTCAAGACTGAGGGCAACATCTGAATCTTGAGGAGAGTTTAATGAAATAAGAACAAGCTTTCGCTTTGGAAGAAGATCAATGTAGCATTAGTTTTAGTATTGCACTTTTATTGCAGCTGTGGTCACATCTGTGTGCTTTAGAATGAGTGTGTGTTTGTCTGATTTATCATCGGCGCCCAACATTTATGTGGAATGTGGAATCTGCAGCCGTGGGTTTGACTCCTGCAAAGGTAACGACCCTTTGCTGCATGTCATCCCCCCACTCTCCCTGTCTTCACCTGTCTCCACTTCAGCTGTCTTGTCTAATAGAGGAATAAAAGGTGTTCCTGTGTTAGTCAGCTAAATTGGCACTTAGTCATCAAAACATTGCGAGCCCCTGTAATATGTAATGCATTATGTATAATAATAATGCCCTGAACCAGGCACAATGAAATCAGAGGTTCTTCAACCAAAATATATAAATGCTGTTCTCTGTATTTATCTAATATAGTAAACTACTGTGACACTGGATATGAAACTGGTTTGATTTGTAATTTCCAAGGTCAATAAAGAACCTTGTAGTGTAGTAAATAATATTGTGTTTATCTTGTCTTTACTATGAAGTGTTATCCAGTCATTTACTGCATTTTATTTAGATTAGTGTCTTTTGGGGAGAATAATCTGCACATAAAATCACATTAATGGTCCAGTGTGCAAAATTTATAGGGGTTTATTGGCAGAATGTGGCAGAAATTAAGTTCATGAGTTTGGCTCCAACTACGAATTTAGGATTTTGCACAAGTTTTGTGGCCACCGTGTGTTGTCCTACACACTTGGAAAGAGAGACAGAGGTGTTTGCAATCTGCAAGCTCACTGCCCTCACTGATTTTTTAGCCCTCAGTGGCATTTGGTATCTTCTTCTGAGGCCTTGTATGTTGTATTAGGAGGCAATACCCAGGGCAAAAAAGTGGACAAATCACTCGCTGCTGCTCGTAAAGCTGGAACTTTTACAAAGATTTCTGTACTAACTAAAGTGACTCATGAGTCTATCAGCATTTTGATTAACTCTAAGACTGTTTAGAGACATTTTAGTGAATGAATTAAACACAACTTACATGTTTCTCCACGTCGTTTCCAATAGCTTGGCTGTTGTTCAAGTAGTCTGACACTGGACCTTTCAGTAGGACGTCAAAGGCCTCGACACACTGAGACAAACCTGGAAACACAGGGACAAATCGCAACCTTAAGAATATTATATGATCGAATAGAATACATCTGTTTTGCTCTCAAACCTCTGATTTGAGTATTATTGAAGCAGAGACTTGCCTCCATCGATGCCGTTAGCGCAGCCTCCGTTGGCCATGCCGCTGGACGGCTGCATGGTGACAGACATCTTCTCCAGGCGAGTCACAGCTCGCTCCAGCCGCTCCATTAACCCTTCCATGGTGACAAACCTGAAACAAAAGCAGGAATGGTTTCTTCAGCTGTACAGTGACCTTTCTGATCTTAGTTTAGTTTTGTGATAGAACACTTTATTTCACTTTATTGATTCCAGAAGAAAACTGCACGGTGGTGAGAGATGAGAACTGGGTCCTGAGTGGCAGAATATCCAACTTTCCCACCCTGCTGCTGCTCCCTGTTTTCAAAAGGCTGGCCCATGTCATTACAGAGTGAAACTAAATGTAACTAATGCAGTGGCTACAGTTTATATGAACACAGTCTCTGTTTGAGCTGCCTGGCCCTCTGCCACAGCCAGTCACAACCTCATGAACATATCGCACAATTGGATTAAGTTTGGACAGAGACCGGAGCCAGGCTGAGAGAGAAGTTAACAGAATTTAGTGCAGTACGAAAAATGAAAGAAACGCTGGGAAAATACCTGATGACATATACAGTATCTTCAGATACAAACAAAAAGAAGACACGCTGTCTTGTTTCAGCCTCTGGAGAGCCACAGTGTAGAAAATAAAATGAAATAAATAATCACTTGAATATATACAGACAAAATATATAACCAAAAACTTGTGAGAGAATCCAATAAACTTTTAAAGCTAAAGAATTTTTTGCAGGAAAAATGTTCAGTAGTTTTTACCGTGGAGTATCTGACTGGCTGTTGAATATTTAAACAGTCAGTCACATACTTGGCTCTGCCCTGTTTGCCTTGACTGAAAGACAACGAGCTTCTGATGAAATAAAACAGTTATTGGGAAAAATGGTGTGTGTGTGTGTGTGTGTGCGTGTGTGTGTGTGTGCGTGTGTGCGTGTGTGTGTGTGTGTGTGTGTGTGTGCGCCTGTGAGTCTGAGTGTCCATTCTGTCTGCAGCTTATCTGCCTAACATTTTTTGTGCACATTTATGACTGTATGCTCAGGGACGTCTCATGGTTACGGTGATTCACAGTTTTTGAAAAACCATGAAAACCATACTTCACTGACTGCGCCATTTTAAACCGATGGCTGACTTTTCACTCCTCTTTAGTCCCTAGTGGGGACTTCAAGTCGTTAACAACTGCTAGGCTAAAAACAAGGCTAACCTCCTAGGGTTGGTCTGTTGTGAGCCACATTTAGAAAAAAGTTTTGTCTCATCTTAAATCAGAGAATCTGCAGATTAATTCCATACCTGACATGTTGTGATTCACTAAAGTTAGGCATGATATGAGATCAATAAATCAGCATTTTTGGGATCTTTGTAAGGTTGCTGCTACGCGTCTGAGCGGTTGCCATATTTGAGAGGTCAAGATAGGCTAGTAAACAAATACAAATTGTATTGAGAGATATGAACTTGACAACAAAATCGACTGTTACCCACTTAACTGTTAACTGATTTTCATGAAATTTGGTTGGTTGGAGTTACTGTTGAGGAAACAGTGACCTCAGTGACCCTGGATATTCCCATGATGACATTCCCACATGATAGCACAAGTACCTCATTTAGAGATGAGGCGCTCCGGGAAAGATGCTCAAGTAAATGTTCTGCCACAGAACAAATGTAACAAATATGACACCCTTATGACATTCAGCTGAAATGTGCAGACAGAACTGAGAAGGTTATATTACTGCCATGAGGTAATCAAACCTCCAGCTGTAATCGAACGCCACTGAAACACACTGAAGATAGCTGTACAGAACATATTGTCTCTCCGTCCTTAACACTGACCAGCCATATGCATCACCATGAGGCAATGCAGGCCTGTTTCCAACACTTAATAGTCAACAGAGTGGAATTCAATCCAGCAAACCACTGCATGTTTACGCAAACCACTGCCAGGTAACACACACTTCCTAATCTGACACTTGCTACTTTCATGTCCCAACACACCATCCAATATGAGTTATGATCGTTTTTATTTGTTTTCTATAAAAAACACCAGCGGGCTCTGCATTGATATCGCAGTTATGTAGACTGGATTGTGTCCCCAGTCTGTAATCTTTGTAAATTATGTCAGTAATTATGTGCTGTGAGCTGCAAACGCGTCCTGATGGGCGTCATCAAGTCATCTCTCTGGAGAAAGCTCTCAGCTCTGCCACATGCCTGTCGCAGCACTCAGCTGCTATTTATTTCTGTTCCCTGGATCACAACAGCTCTGAGGCAAGACCTGAATCCTGGAGAGCTCAATGTAGGTTGACCATGTGCAACAAGTGACATATGAAGCATCGTACCACTGATTTTTAGGCCCTGTTTAGAAGAGTTATAGTTTGTTTTTATTTCTGGGTCATGCTGATCTGAGTCAAATATTTGGCCTGCTTCACACATTTATCAAAGCAAAAGAAAAACACACAAAAACCACATAATCTTGTGTGACATGTTTGTGTGAATAACAGAATAAATGTTGCAAACCAAACATTTATCTCTTCATCTTCCAACTACATTGTAACTAAAGACTTTATTCATGGCTAATAAATAATTTAATAATGCTTTATAGAGCAATTATGAACATCAATAAGAAAAAACACTGAGGTTGCCAGATTGTGGACAATCCTCTTAGGTTGGTGTTTATTCTTCTGGAGCATGACACCAGTGATTACTGAATCTTTAATTCACAACTTATGAACATACATACAGTATAAGATCTAACATGTAAACACACCTAAAAGTGATGTCACAGAGTCCTGGAGTACGCCTGTACATCACTGCAGCAAGGTGAGATGTTAAGTTACCTGAGGCTGGTAAAAAGATTTCTTTCAGTAAAGGTAGTTTTTAAAGATGTCACCCCGGGCTCTGAGAAATCATGAGGGGCACTTTTGTGGTACATTTTGTGATGTTTTATAGACAAAACGATTAATTTATTTATTGAGAATATAATCAGCATATTAGTCAACAATGAAAATAATAATTTGTTACACAATGGTTGAAGATTTAAATTCCATACTTTACACAGGGGGCAAACAACTGTATTTACCTAACTCCAAAACACTTCACTTAATCACTGTCTTGCTCTATAATAATGTCAAGATTTGTTTAAAAACCATGAGACAGAAACAGCCAGCGTCTGCTCTGACTGTACTGTCAACCAGCCAAACTCTCCATGGCAATGCAAACACACAGCCAGCGATGCTCATTTTTCGCTTTTCATGTACATCAGAGAGACTGAATGGGAAACTGCAAGTGGCACAAGGACTGTAAAACACCAGACAAACAACAAACTATTGCTGTCAGTAGAATTCATCTAAGGATCATTTCCAGCAGACATCAGCTGCCTGTAAATGAACACATTCCTCCCTCTGTTCTTGCAGACAGGTGGGCAACAGTGTCTCCACATAAAGACCCCGACCAACAGCTGAGAAAGCACACATGTTCCTGCAGTGGAAAGATATTACTGCCTTCACCCTGACCTGCATGTGCTCTTGAACCCTCTGGCCTGGTATCTGATCTTTGGGGCTATATTGGGCCACAGCCTGCTGTGTGCTGCTATGGGCCCACTGTAAGATACGGTACTGTAGGCCTCCATGCCCTGCCCTGAACTGTACTGAAAGATAAAGAAAATCTTTGTAAAGTCAAAAGATAAATGTGTTACTGGTATTGTGTTTACACTAGAGGTGCTACATCTGTTCATACAGGAAGCTGTGATATCATCAGTGTTAGTGAAAGTCTTGGGATTTGTCTCCAATTTGAAAAAAACTGCTATGACTTCTCCAGTTTTTGTTGTTGATTTGAGTAAAGCTGAAAGTAAACATAAGGATTTAACTGAACTGGAATAAAAAGAGCTTTAGTTTTACACTAACTGTGCCTATCTTGGAGACACCTCACTTCACCTTTCCCTTCCAAATCTGAAGGAGAGCCTACAGTGGCCACGAAACTCGTGAAAAACCTGACAGGCCATATTTAGAGTATAAAGAGCATCAGGGAGCTGTTGCATCATGTAGCTCTGCCATCTTCTCTACTGTATGCTTATGTCTCTCTCTGTGGTTTTAATATTTGTGGGCATAATTGTCGGGGGCAAAAATAGCTATATATACCTGTTAGCAGTGTATGTGGGTGTGTTTTTGTGTGCTTCAGCGAGAGGTGCCACAGATTTAGAGGTGCGTCAGAGAGAACATTTCTGTCATATTCTGCCAATAAATCAGTGTAAATCTTACAAAATGAACTGTCAATTACGAGATTAATATAACCTGGGCCTAATAATTAAGGTTTAGAGCATTTGAATTATACCTGAGGCTACCAACAGGTGTCACTGTGTTTAGAGACTTATGAGAGGCAGTTAATGTAATCAGTGATGAAACGGTATCGCCTTAAGGTCCATTGAGTAGCCTAGTTGTTCTGGAACTTTTGATCACATGATCTACATCAGAAGATAAGTTAATTTTGTTGGCACTCATTTTTTTCTGACCACATGGGGAGTTTCTGACCACACTGGCTTCCAAGTTTAATTAAAAAACGTACACGACCAATGTGTAGGATTTAGTGGCGTCCAGCAGTAAGTTTGCAAATTGCAAACATATCTTCAAGCCTGTTGAGGAACCTATGGTGACCTTGAATGCATTTGGTTTGTCTGTTCTGGGTTCTACATGGCAGTTCAACATGACTGACTCCGCGCCCTTTAACAGCTCATTCTAACGTAATGAAAACACAGTAATTCTTATTTTCAGTTGATTAATAAGAAACACTAATGAAAATTTAAAAAATAGATATGAATATTTAAATAATTTTCTACCATAATCTGTCAATAAATCCAGATAAATTTTACACATTGGACCTTTAATTTAAGGTTGGCTTTTTAGCCATAAGATGTGATATAACTAAAAGTACTGGAATTTAGTCAAAAATTCAAGTTTTGAAATACAAAAAAAATAAAAAAATAAAAAAAAATAAACAGCCTGTAATCTACAATCTATGACATTAATTAATTTGCTTTTTGAAACTGATACTGGCTGATTACAGGTGCTCATCTCAGGTCAGAGATGATCGCGCACGCTCCTTCCAAAACATGACATGGCACTGGCACGCTGACAGCACTTTCACCGCCCCTCAAATCTGATGCTTCATGCTCCACGACACGATATCACCCTCACTCCAAAACACAAAGGAGATAAAGGAAAAAATCAGTATAGAAACAAAACAGTGTGCTCGTTTACTGCGCCATAAGGAGCCATGGCGCGCAGGAGGCAGGTGAAGATGACTGTGTTTGGACATTTCTGCGCACACATCTCTGTCGGACACCCCCACTGCAGGACACTCTCTCTCCGCCCCACCCCGAAAATTAACTAAATTTGACATTCAGTGAGAAACTCATCAGTACAGAAACAACTCACCTCCCCTCTGTGGTCCGCTGTGAGTTTCTGTCGGGATGTTTTGTTGGGATTGTCAATAAAATCCCTGGACGAGTTCGTGTCTGTGTGCTGCGGTGCGTCCCCTCCTGCCTCCTGCCCTGTCCGTCACTCAGCTGCGCACAGGACCAGACTCTCCTCTTCCGGGATGTCCTAATTAAGCAACACGGTGAACCTGAGAGCCACACAGGCTGCACAGACCAGGACCATGACTCAGAGCCGCAGTATCTCCTCTGGGGCCGGCGGGCTGCTACCTCGCCGGCAACATGGCAGCTTCAGAGAGCTCTGCTAAAAATAAACCAGTGTTAGACGCTGTGGCAATGTCTGCACGGGTCTGTCCTCAGGGAGTGGACCTGTAGGCTACTTCCAGGAGAGGCATCATCATCCTCATAGGGAACATAGGAGTGAGGGTTTGACCCCAACTTGGAAATCCCCCCTTGGAGATCATTCCTGATTTAAACCCAAGGTAGGCTCTACACCCTGGATGGTGAGAGCCCGTAAATCAACAGGTACACAATTAAATAATACCTGCACAATCCAACAACGAGATACTGCGTCAAATTACTGCTGTGCCCTCATTAAGTTCTGAGACTTATAATGGATAGTTTTTTTTAATGGCCAAAATTGGTGCTGCAGAGGCAGAGATATTTTGACTATAAGACTTGTTTTCTTTTCACATGCTGGTTTGGTTTGACTTGAAGTGCCAGCTCAGCACAACAAGGATTTGCATCTCCATTACAACAGGGCTACCTGCTTCAAGGTGAGTCTTCTAACTGATGATGCGCTTGTCTTGAATAAAGTGGCTGTTAAACGGTGGATAAACACATTTCATCTCCTATAAATTCTTCACAGTAAAAGTCCCTCATTATTTTGTTATTTTAAATGCTTTCATCATAAAGCGGGAAAATCAGGAAATGTTGGGTTTTCATCAACAGTAACTTAACACGACGTCTATCCAGCTGACAGTGAACATGAAAAAGTAAAATAAAGCAGAGACCTCAAAGTACAAACAGCGACATGGGAGAGAAACTTAGAAGACTTAGAAGCTACAATGGTACTGAGACATCAACACACAGAGACTTTTAAAAAACCTTATTTCTCTCTGGTCTCCTGTACAGACATGTGCTGAATCTTATAACACATGCTTGTTTTAGGAAGAAAAAGGGGTCATAATGGCTTGGCCACAGTTTGCGAGATGACACTGCAACCTACAACCTGGTCCATCTTGGGCACAACTCTGTACATTATAACTGGTAATGGAAATGCAAATCAGTGCTGCATAGTTTGACTCGGTATGGCCAAATACGCCAATAGAAAAGCCCTTTAAGTTATTAGTATAGGTCAAACTCCAAAAACAATGGATCCCACCCATAATGCAACTTAATTTCATGTCTCCTGAGTTGGGAGTATTGTGATACCTTATTTTCAATTAGTTACCACCACTGCTAACTTTGTAGTCACACAAGATCATTTTTGGTTGTGTCTAGAAGGGATCTTGAGACCCACAAAAGATCTCTTGAGAGCGATCATTTTAACCCAAACCAGGATCTTTCTGTAAATGTAACCAAGTGTTTTCTGTCCCAAAACCTATCCACATATTACCCACAGCAGTGTTACATTACAAAACATAACGGGTTTGTGCAACATGCAACATGAAGAAACAATGCATAAAAATTCTTGCAAGAGTTTTGTAAGTCAAGGGTTCCCTTTTAGACACAAACAACATTTTTATGAATGTAGTCCTGCAGTAGAGAGATGATAAGAGAGAGAAATGTGGAATTAGATGCTAGTGAACTGATCCTGGGTGACCTTTAGGTCTCATCAGAGCTCTACCATACTACATCATCAGTTTTAATAAAGTAACAGCTTTAATTTTATGACATCATGAGGTCAGATGTTATGATGGCTGCTGATTTCACCCATAAGGCCTTGCTGCACCCATGCTGTGTCATGATCACCCACCTACAGTATGTGTCCAGTTTCATGTTTCACCAGGGACCAAAATACTCCCCGGAGTCGAACAGAGGAAGGCAGAGACACGGCAGCACACTCTTTATAACATGACTTATTGATTAGAGAGCAGATGAATGATTGATAACCTGAGTCCTGAGAGACTTTATTATGTCAACTGTGGGTGTGACTGTAACATGAGTGTTTCAGATAACATCTTCTCAAGATGGTTTCACAGTGACAAGGTGCAGAGCAGCATCTGGCAGGTGTGATGTGCTGGTCACCTCACAGGAAGAGAAATTAGACACACACATATTCAAATTCACAAAAATGGGTTGTCTCTAGATGGGAACCCCAGACCTGTAAAAGATCTTATGAGAATGATCATTTTAACCTAAACCATGATCTCTCAACAATCCTAAATGTTTTATGTCCCTAAACCTACACAGATCATAACTATGGGGGTATCATATTATAAGACATAATTAGTTTGTACAACTTGTACAACGTGAACAGTCGCACGTTTAAATCTTGCAAGAGTTTCAAAAGTCTGGGGTTTCCATCTAGACACAACCACAAATACATGCAGCCTATGGAGCCCCAGAGTGTTCAATATGTAGACTAATTATGAAATAAATAATGTTTCACAAGAGTTTATTTTTATTATATCAAATGACCTTTTCAAAAGTATTCTGTAATAATAGTATTCTGTCTCACTGACAATTTAATTTTATGTCACTTTTTATTTCATCATATCCCTTTCGTGCTAGTGGCCTTTCATTCAGTCACATGCTACCTGCATCTTAAGCTAGTGAGCTCAAGACATGCTACCATATTTATCCACTTAGCTTAAGCAATATTGTCAGTATTGTCCTGAATCAACCATCTAGCTCCTGCTGTAAATAATAAGCTGTAAATAATAAGTACACAAAACAGTGAATCTGCTGTTATTTAGCTTTACAAAGCTGCACATGCTACCCACCTAGCTGGCTAACTAGCTTGGCTGGGCTGTGAGCTTGCAAGTTTCAAAGTGACTGAAACAATGGTAGCACCTAATGCTAGCTAGTTGACACATGGTTAACTTAGCCATGTTTTGATTAAAAAAAAAAAGCCACAGAACCCAGATCAGTGCATAAAGATAGAATTTCTCTGTGGTTACTAGTCACTTGTTGCTAACACTCGCTCTTCACTTAATCCAGGTTCACAATACAGCCTAGCTAGTTAGCTGGCTAGGTAGGTAACATCAGCAGCCTTGTTAAGATAAATAAAGGGAGAGATGTAGTTACCGTCTTGGTGTGTTGTGTTTAATTTTGACAACTTGTTGTTACTTGATTCAGAATTCTTTAGACATAGTTGGTTGGTTCTCTAGCTAACAGGAGCTAACTGGCTAAATTTGGTAGCCTTTGTTGAGCTTGCTAGCTTTAAGAGGCAGATTGTCTGAAAGGTGAGGGGTTGGTGACAATACCACTGTCATGAAAAGTAACATTCAGAAATAAAGTTTTCATTAAGTGACAATATGAAATATCTATAGGCCTACTGAAATAAAAGATAATATCCAGTAAAACTGTTGGACTACTTTGAAAACAAGAATGATGAAATAACATTTCATTACAGTGAGCTGAGGTTTAATAATTTTCTTCAATTTCTTAGCACATCTTTGGTTCATTTTTATGTTTACACAAATTGTGTATGATTTATGATTATCTACTTTTACTTCACTATTTATTTTGTGTTTGTTCAATTACTGAACACTTCCAGAAATAGCAGGCAAAAAGGAAATAATTATAATTGATAGCTGTATGTACAGAAGGATGAAATAGGCTACATATGTAGGGAGATCACACAAATGTGTCCTGGAATGGGTCAAACAGCTCCTGGATATGTGTAAAAAGATCATATATGACACATGTTTCACATTCAAATAACCTGACATGGAACTTCAGTTTAAATCCACTCTTCATGAAAAGAAAATGTCACCAAGCTTTTTAAATATAGAACATTTTATTCCAATTTTGAGTAAATGGTGATGAAATTATGAAGTAAAGGTTTTAATATCAACAGGACCTTTGCATTTAAATAGTAACACTTTACATGCCTTCATCCAGTGACAATGAAAAGCTTCCTTAAAAAGTTTTTTTGTCATTTATTTTTCATATTTCCCTTGTAAGAAATAGTTCAAGTATAAAAATTCCCAACAGTGTAAAATAGCCCATCTGATGAATATTAAGCAAAAGAAGCACAGCTACTGAAACCTCGACGACGACTATACATTCTAGTGGAGAAAGCAGCATTTTTGCTTGTTTTTTGTGAAAATTATTATTATTTTTTCCTCTTGTCTCTAAACACAGAAGAGGCAGAGTACAATCTGCATGCAAACAGGCCTGCATTTAAATAAAGGTTCTTCCCTACAAAAGGCATGAAGCTAATATTTAATGTCATGTTCTAGAGAATCAAAAAAAAAAAAAAGATAAAAAATAAAAGTACAGTGCACATAACAGTATCTTAAATAACTCCTACATCAACATTTTTGGTTGAGTATGTTAATAATAATAATATTAATAATAATAATAATATTACTAAAACTAATCAATAACTTATATATGCCTTGAGATGAGTACATAATGATATTAATACAGTACCGCCACTAAGTCTCTACTCTCAGAGCGTCAACATAGTCAACCCTCAAAAATAAATATCTTAAATAGTAGATTTCTCTCTTTTTTTCAGTTTTTTTCTCTTAAATAGCAGTAAAAATTTAAGGCACACAGACCAACATTAACGTCAAAGAGTCAGACCCCCGTCCTCTCCACCCCACCTGGTGTTCTTGACAGACATGAGGCAGGCCAGTTGTCGGGGTGGCTTTGGTGAAAGTGTGTGTGTGTTTGTGAGTGTGTACCTGACACCAGACTACAGCAGCACAGAGGTGGAAGTGCTGACAGCTGCAGGGCTGAATGACAGAGCCCCCCCCTCTGCTGTGGGGGGCTCTGTGCTGGGTGGGTGGGGGGGGGGGGGTGTGAAGTTGGTTCCCAAATGGGCCCGGCCGGGGATTAAAATGTGACAGCTCAACAAACGAGCACAAGTGATGCGTTCTTTCCAGAGTGATCTGTCTGTGTGGCGCTGGAGCGGCTCTGTCCACCCCCACCAGCAGCTGCTCTCTGCCTCTTTCTTTCTGTCTCTTTTTCTTTCTGTCCATCCCAGAGCCACAGAGAAACACACAACTGTGCTGCCTTTGTCTTTCGACTGCTATGTGTGCAACTCTGGATGCATGTGTCGGTGTCCGTGTGTGAGTGAAACATGTGGAAAAAGCGACTGATTTAGTGTTTCTCATTGTCTGAAGCCGTGTTCAACCTCTCTCCTTTTGTCAGTGCGTTTGTTTTGTTTGCCAAGTCCCTCTTTAGTCCAAGAATCAAGTCAGAGTTGATGACATTTTCAGTTTTTTGTGTCTTTTCTTTGTTGTTTTGTCTCCTGGTGATTCGTTTGCTTTGCATAGGTCAAGAGGTCGAGACACAGAGTAAAAAAAAAGGGACATTCAGCATCAGGAAGATAAAAAGGTAGTTCCTCAAATATGTGTGACAGTTACGACTCTTCAACTTCCTGACAGAGGTCACATAATAATAGCTAATAACACATTGGAAACGGTTCCATTTCCCTGATTATCAGAAAATATTAACTCCAAAAAATGCACTTGAAAAGACAAAAAGAACAAGAAGAGCCCCCAAAGTGTAACGATAACAATAATAAATATAAATGTTATGAGGGCATCAAATAACCAAAAACACTTGTGGAAAACCACAAGTGAAAAATAAAAGAGTACAGTTTCCTAAACTAACGTTAAAGACAGCAATAGGACTTAAAGGCTTAGTTCAACACCTATACCAACCACAGGGATTAGTTCCTGCATTTCTTCTCTAGAAATAATAAGTACTCTACTACAATGATAATAGTAATGATAATAATAATAGTAATAACAACAACAATAATAATAGTAAATCACTTTCCATTATTTGTTCTGCGACTTTTTTTCATTTTCTCATTTTTTTTGGTTGAAGCACAGCAAGTTGGAAAGTTACTGTAAAAAGTTCCCACCTCACCATCATCATCACTACCACCACCATCATCACCACCATCATCATCATCACCTTTTTAAAGCAACTCAGTCTCTGAGTCGCTCACACGCCCCCCCCTTAAGGCCACTCCCTCTTTCTTTTCCTTTGCTGCTCCTTCTCTTGACCGATCAGCGGTGGCCGGGGGCGGGCCTCCTCCTCGCTCTGCGTGTCCAGTGGTTGCAGTGGCTGCTATTGCATGCGGTCAGCTTGCAGCTGCTGAGGCTGGTACTGACCGAAGGCTGCAGCTGCAGCGGCGGCCGAGCCTGGGGCAGCGGTGGCTAAAGGCTGCTGGACTGCGTAGCCATAGCCGGCAGTAGCCACGTAGCCTGCGGCGGCAGGGGATGCAGCGTAGGGATACTGCTCGTATGCAGCGGCGGCTGCAGCGCTGGCTGCGGCTGCAGAATACTGCGCATAGGCAGCTCCGGTGTAGTCGATGTAAGGGGAAGATGCGGTGGCAGGTGCGGTGGCTGCAGGTTGCACGTGAGGGATGACCACACTAGGCTGTACGAAGGCCTGAGGGTACACATAGTGGGCCGGGATGCTGTGAAATAAAAAAAAAAAAACGTGACAGGTTAGTTTGATTCAGCCAGTCTGAGAGTGACAGCACCCACCCTAACACCCAAACTCCATCACACTGCGGCCAAGCGCCCTCCCACCACCCGCCACCCCGCCCCAGTCCAATCCACCAGTCAAGAACACCAAGGAAATGTCTGCTAGTAGGGATTAGAACAAGATAGGGTTGCCAAAATAGAAATCTCTCTGTGAAAAGAAGACTGGAAGGTGAGGAAAACTTTGAACACCCAGAGGTGTTTGACCTCTGGGGCACTCAAATCTACTGAAAAATCAGTATTAATATATGTGGAGGAGGTGATGATGTTATCTTCTCTATGGGAGACCCCAGGTGGTAACAGTTTATAACAACCATCATTGATAAAGGGTAAATTGATAGTTACTTAATTCAAAGTTAATAGTTATTTTATTGTTAACTAACATTCAAATAATGTTTATACATGCTTTCTAAGAGTTATTTAGTCATTTTAAACTTTATTGAGATTGGTCAGTGGCCCTATGCTTCAGACTATGGTGCTGTAGGTAGTAGGTCCCCATCTACTGTCAGGCACAGAACTTCTAGGGTATGTTTAGGAAAATATCATGCTTTTGGTTAAGTTTGGTTGGTTGATTTTTGGAAACTCATTGAAGTGAAAGTGAATACTCGTTTATATTTTTTAATATTTTAAATTAAAATCATTTAATTTTTTGGGGCACCCCTATAGCTCAGTTGGTAGGGTATGTGCCCCATGTATTGAGGCTGTTGGTCCTCTGCAGCAGCCGCTGGTTCAACTCCCACCTGCGGCCCATTTTCTGTGTGTCATCCCCTCTCTCTCTGCCCCCTTTCCTGTCATGTCTTCAGCTCTCCTATGATTAAAGGCAAAAAGCCCAAAAAATAATCTAAAAAAAATAATAAAAAGAATCATTTAATTTTCAAGCACTAAAATTATCACAAATAAAGTTCACAACTCCCTGTCAGCATTTTGAAAAAAATATAATTGTTTTTGAGCTTTTAAAAAGCTTTTAAAAAAGATCCAAGTTTATCTACAGAATTAAACTAAATTATGTCAAGTAAAAATTATGGGTAGCAAAACTTTTTTTTAAGTTTAATTCAAAAGTTTGAGTTGGAGTCAAAACTCAAAAATCTATGGTAGTTTTTAAATGTAGAGTTGTTTTTACAGTGTACTTATGTTATATTACACCAACAAATATAACATAATAAATTATAGCATTACTAATACAATTAATAAATTACCATTTATTAATTATGACTATTATACAGCGTTACCCAACAGGTTTCATACTTTCTGTTTTGGTCAGTTTTGAGTTTGTGGTCATGGAGACAGAGCCTCAGAGCTGCAGAGCTACAGAGTTGCAGAGGGAGGTGAGATGAAAAGAAAAAGTTTGGGCTCTGTAACCTGCGGCTTGTTTGTCCGTCACATGTGGATTTGGCTCTGGAGCCTGCTGCAGGGCGAGCAGGGTGGGGGAGGAGAGGGAGGGCAGGCTTACAGTGCCGGGGGCAGGGGGGTGCGGACAGAGGAGATGAGCCCAGGGAAGCATTGTGAAAATGTCACTGCCACTTTGACAGCTGGACAGTTTTCAAAAAGGGGACGCTGCTGGCCATTTCCCCCTCTGTGTTGGGACAAAGAGCCGGGGAGGCAGCGGGGGGAGCAGGGACTAGGCTCCGCACCCAGAGGGATGTTTCGATTAAATAAACAATTATGAACAATGAGCACATTCTGCCCTCCATGACATAGCCTTATCCCGCCCCCCCAGACTCTATAAGGTCTGGAAACTCAGTCGGACAGCAAGCGAGAGGGGAGCTTTGAAATTTACACTAGTGGTGCAGAGAAGCATCAACTTTTGACTGAAGGTGGAAGCAAGAGGAAAAAACTTGAAAGCTTTTAGATGTTGTGTGAATCTGAGTTTTGATGTCCTGAAAAAAAAAAAGCCTCCCTCCACGTTAGAGATAAAAGAAGAGTCAAATTCAATTCAAATGGAATAAGAAGCATCAGGCTCAACAGAAACGATTTGATATCTGTTGCATAGGGCTCCGACATGAGTTTGAAAGAGGGCGGCTCAAAATCTGTTGAAAGAAAATCAGGAAACCAAATATAATCAGCTGAGTCTGCGTAAATGAACATCAGGTGGTCACTTTTTTTGAGTCTGGATCCGGAAGGTTGAAAGGCAGGATCTATCGTGGCAACCCTATTGTCAGCACTCCATTATCCAATCCAACCCACATCTCAACCGAAAACAGTGCGCCAGGAGAAAAACAGGAAAAACAAAACAAGAGCAAGGCGTCAGAGAGGAAGAAATATGTAAAAATAGTCCACCTTGACCAGACTGATTACAGAAACAACGACAACAACAAGGGCACAGCACAATCACTCGACTGAAAAGACACGAAAAAGAAAAGGGAAGGTGTAAACTGTATGTAGAGGTTTGGTGTGGCTGCCAGTGAAGGGCAAAGGTCAGTGTTTTCACTGTTGGATACCTCAATCTAAACACATAAAATGGTGCACAGTAACAAAACGTTTGCATTGAACACTTGAACACGTTACTGTAATTGGAAAATGCTCAGAATCTGCACTTTTATCATCATGTGACACTGAAACTCTCGTTTCAAAGCAGCACTAATGAATCGCAGCAGGGTGAGGCAGGATTCCAGGATGATTTCAGACAATGCCATCATCTCTAAATCTGGCTGAATACTAAACTCCCACACAGAACAGCAGAGAGACATTTCCTGTTTGTTATCCGAAGTTAAAAGTGAAATCAATGAATTATTCTCCACCATCAGAATGGAAGGAAACTCCTCATACTGGAGGTGTATGACGCACTGACTGGACTTTTTCCAATATGTAATAAAAAGGCTGATTAGTCTTATTGGTCTAACGCCAAAATACACTTACACATTGTTCTGGTTTTCTTACACAAACCAAATGCAGGCTGGTTCATAAATTAACTTCAACTTACAATGTGAGAAAATGGCATATTATTTTTTGTAATTTAACTATAAAACAGTTACCTATTAAGCTTTGTTCACAAATCAAATAAAATGTGGCGAACCAACAACAGACTATGAGGATTATTGGGACAGGTTTTAACATTTCTTGTTAGTGCCAAATCATGAATCACAAATATTCCAGGTTCTGGTACTTTATTGCAATCTGTGTGTGCAGATGCATACTTTTTAATATTTAAAATACTTCCACTGCATGGTACCACTCAGCTTGTTTCAACTTGTGATGTGAAAACACTGCAACACATCAAAGTAAGGTCACATATTGAGAGTGTGGTTGATTTAGAGGGAGTGAGTGGCAGAGACGGTGAATGTGTGCTGAGCAGTGAAGTTGTCCATCTGGCAGTAAATGTACAGTGTACGCTTCAGTTTGTCAGTGAATAAAGGGTCCACATTCTCAAAAGCAAGGTGCGGTTCCTGATTCCCATTTGTTGGATTAGCATTGTTGGGACAATCTAACATGGCAGACAAGCCATGAGACAAGAGACAAGACAAGAGACAAGCTACCCAGTGTGCATAGCCAACAAAGCTAGTTGGGGGTCTTTGTTGCTAAACTAGGGGACCGGTGTAAATAGCCGAACAGACATCCAAATCAATCTCGGGGCATGCAGTTAGAAAGACGAGGTTACCAGATTCCTGTAGGTCGCTCCACATCTCTGCTTGAGGCTACCAGCACGAGCTGCTAGTAGAACTATTATAAAGAACTAGATAGTGAATGCAAAGATGGTGCCCATTCAGTCCAGTGAGAATTACTCACCCGGCACATAAGCAAAGAAAGCTTTCTAGCTTCCAGGTTTACTTCCTGGATATATGGCCCACGGAGTTCCTGCTCGGCCTGTAGGCTTTACATTGTGATGACTCCATGGAAAAAATGTAAATTACCTTATCTGCAGTTAAAAGTGTCCTGTCACATTTTTACAGATGTCTCTTTTATAATGGTAACTTATGGGGGAAATGCTTTTTGGGCCATAGAGGAATTTTTCACTGCAATAACATGAGTAGCCACTGGAGGCAAGTCTGAGTGACAGTGTTTTAAAAGGGAAGAAGAATATGTGGAATAAAAAAAAAAAAGATGATATGTCAACTTCTGCTGATATTTTTTAATCTAAAAAACTGTCCGTTGTGAGTCAGACTGTTATAAAAGTGAGATGTTAAATTGCTGGAGTTCTCTTTGGATAGAGCTGCTGGGATTTTATGTCCTTTCAATCTAAAGAGGTCATGACTCTGCATAAATGACATTAAAGAAACATCTAACATTCCCTCAAACTTTCAGTTGTACTATTTAAACCACAGCTACTGTATGTGATTGATTGAAGAGGCTGCAGCTCAGACACTAACTATTTTTTGACTGTCTAACATTTTCTACTTCCAGTGGTATGTACCCATCTCTGCTGCGACTGAAATATAACTCCTCGCTCCGTGCACTTTGAGGTGTAACTCAGTCACCTCTGATTCCCAACCACCACTGAATCTATAGGATAGTCGGGTAGACAAACACACAGTCAGACAGACACACACACACACGGAATAAACAGAAGTTTTGGCCCTGGGAAGAAAAGCTCTGGGTATGCCCCTCTTTTCCCTGGAGGTAGTCATAAAATAAGAAAATCAAAAATATTCCAGTAACTGTGTATTTACTCGTGAACCCATGCTGGTACCTATGGTATGACGACTTGTTCTGTGTGTGTGTGTGTGTGCGCGTCTTTACTGGAATGTTGTGTTCACACAACCCAGCAGTCATTAAAGTTCAAGGCTAAATAAAGGTTCCCTGCCATCATGCATAACGGTCTGCTGAGGGAGAGCGCACGAGTGAGGTGAGAGGATCTGATGTGTGTTTGTGCTCGGTGATAGTGTGAGTCTGTGCACCAAGTGTGAGAGGTCAGCAGTACACACACCTGTCCTGTTTCAATAGAGCTGTTCGTAAGACTTTTGTTATTATGATGACACACAGAAGGACCTGTTGCCTAGTTTAACTTTAAGTACAACAAGACCTGAGCCCTAATCAGCTACTTGGATCAGATTAGTTTGTGTGCATCCTTCGCTAATCGCTATTTATTATTAACAACAAAACTACCGACCAAGTGCAAAACCAAAACCAAGTCTTAATCTAATCTGTAATCTTGATTAGATTATAGGTAGTATAATCAAATCAAGATTACAGATTAGATTAAGAAAGATTCATAAGTGCAGTCAAAGTAATCCTGACAGAAATGCAAAATTTGAAACCTGCTGTCACAATTCAGTTTGTTTTGGTTTCTGAGCAGTTTGAGGATGTCTGAGGGTGATTAGCAACAAATAAAAAACAGCACATTTCCATACTGCATGTAGCTGTTGGTATCATATCTTCTTCTAGTTAATCTTTTAGACAAAATATTATACACCTTTTCCTCTCCTTTGTTTAATTTTTTTTAGCAACATATTGTCATTGAATTTCTGCTATGAGAAGTACCTACAACATAATGTACTGTAGAATCAGAGGAGCCCTTTGACCCACCTTTCTCTTATCTATGATGCCAGTGCAATTTGACAAATTGAATTTTAGCTGATTAAGCTGTTAGGATGGAAACTTTGTTACTAAAATAAGTTAAAGTGACCAACAACATGCCTGATGCTTTGGTACCCTTCCTTCAGCAGCCTTTTCTAACTTACATATCAAAATCAACGGCCTAGAGGATGTTGTTTGCTTTACAGGTTTAAACCAGGCTTATGAATTGCGATTTTGGGCTTCCATTTGAGTTTCCACCTCAAGCAAACTTTCAGTTTTAGTTTGTTTATATAATACAAACTGTCAAACCTGAGCATACATGACTTTGGACTTTGAAATGAAAGACACAATTAAATTCAGTTGATGAATTTGTCCTTGCGTCATTACAGTCACAGTTGTATCCTCCACTTATCAGTCTGTCCCACTGATTGTGTTAAGATGGACAACGTGTCTCTGCTTCCTCCCACTGTCCAAAAATGAGGCCAGAATATCTCAGATATGAGAGCTGCCATCTTGAACTCATGACGTCATTTGGAGCGGGTGTCTCAGGCTCGGAGCTACGGTATCTATACAGCTGTTTGACTCGATCGTGAGAAGGGCTCTGCTGTCAATCACGATATTGAATCCCCCATTTATAGCATCAAATAACTCATTTAAAGCAGGCTTATCAGAAAAACAAACACTTGAACAAACACCAGCGATATTAACTAAAATAAATGACTGAAATCTTCAAGAAAAAATGTATTTGACATGTACACTGATGTTTGAGTTTGAGCCATGTTCCCCTCTGCTGACATAGTGTGGGCGGGATTTATGACCTATACTGCAACCAGCCACCAGAGGGCAATCAGGATGTTCTGGCTTCACATTTGCACATGGAGCGAACTCCTGTGTTGGGTCTTCCACATATGCTTGTGTATTGTGCAGCCCACAGAGAACACAGCCACAGTGCAGACTTCCTTCAGCTGAGCAGCTAACTTCTGGATTAGCCTCCTGCTAACCTGAATGGGAACAGCTGTGCTTCTAGACTTTTCAAATGTTATTGGACCGAACAGATTACATTTTGATAGTTAAATGAGTCATTTTGTGATGCTCAGATAATGTATCCATCATTTTACAGCTGCTTGTTTCACAGTGTAAGCTTATAGGAAAAAGCTGCTGTGCATCCTGTGATGTTGTCATTACATGTTTTGGCCCATAGACATAGTATACATAGACAGCACATTGACTGCATTGACTTGTTGTTGCCTTTTGTCAATGTCACCGCCATTTTTGTTAGATCAAGACTGACCTGTGAACAATGACATATAAACAGGGGAGCTGTGTTTTTTTCTGGATCTGTAAAAGGACTATAATGTTTATTTCTCAACCTATTTTAATGGGCGGTGTCATATTCAAGCATGGAGTAAGTTAGAAAAAAACAACTTTTTTTCTTACTCTCACTGGCCTTTGGTGTTGTCATGTTGTCCATCTTTATATACAGTCAATGATCTGTCCCTGCTGACTCTCAAATCTGGACTTGCAGATTCATAAGTGCTCAGACTTGTTTTGTACTGAGTAATTAACTTACAAATCATTTGTACGCAGCGTTCTCTCTAAATACTAATAATGAAAAAATGTAAGATGTAAGTATCTGCACATGGAAAGGCTGTGGGTTAACGTGGCCCCTGAAAGACCCACCCTGCCCCTGTTTAAATGGCCCCTGCTCTGACAGAGAGAGACACTCCCGCACCGTCACCAGACCCCCCAACACACACACACA
This sequence comes from Lutjanus erythropterus, assembly GCF_056507025.1. Classification (NCBI taxonomy): domain Eukaryota; kingdom Metazoa; phylum Chordata; class Actinopteri; order Lutjaniformes; family Lutjanidae; genus Lutjanus; species Lutjanus erythropterus. The sequence continues at coordinate 20,280,522 of NC_139332.1, forward strand.
CACACACAACACTGAGCTTCATATGCGACTGCAGCGTCAGCATTCAGGGCTTTGTGTGACACAATGGGTGCACTTGTTTTCCTTAACACCACGAGCCCATGTGACGAAAGCTCGATCCAAGAGAATGAGAGAGAGACAGAGACATCCAGACATTTGTTTGTGTCACACTGGAGACTTTGGTGAGCTGAGCTGAGCTGAAAATGAGCGTGCACGTGAACGGACAAAGACACACGCACACATAAAAACACAATAAGAGCACATACTCATAGGTACCACTGAAACCAGACATATATACACAGATATATACAGATATTTCTATGACTAGAGCTCAAATAATATCTGATAGCCTTGTCATTCATTCATAAGACATCCACATCCACATTTCTGATTGGTAAATGGCGCCACATGACCACAAGACTCGCACATGTGGTGTAGAGAAGAGCAAAGAGACAGGAATGAAAGACAAGAGAGTTGTAATGAATGGACAGAGTGAACCAGCAGTAACACGGCACAGGGAGACATTTTCATAGTGAATTTGTTTGCTGCTATGTTGCGTTAATGTCAGAAATTGCTAGTAACGCTGGGAAGATGCTATAAGCACACACAAGCAGTGATGGGTTTTGTTATTTTGGGGAGATAATGTGAGGAATGGGAGGAAGGAGGTGATTGGGGAAGAAAAAAAAAACATAAAATCACACAGAAAATTCACCACTCACTCCAACAAGACAGCCAGAAAACACATCCTGTTAAACAAAACAGGTCAACCACAAGCTAAAAGCAATAAAAAAGAAAAAAAAATCAAAACAAAAAAACTTTGCTTTTCCTCAGCAAAGTTAACACGCTTCCACAAAAAAAAAAAAAAAAAGGAAAAAAAGGAAAAAGAACACCCCAAAATTTCAATCAATCCAGCAGTTTTTTTTTTTTTTCTTTTGTTTTTTTTTTTTTTTGGTCATTAAAGTAAGAAAGCACACGGTTTAGCTAACAACACCACTTCATAACCGCACACAAAGCTCTAAGTTCTATTCAAGTAAAATAAAAAACAAGGTCAAAACCCACGTACATGCATCTATAATCACCATTTTGAGAGCTTGTTTGTGTGTGTTTGAGTCTAATTCCTTTTCTCTGATCTGTGATTACGTTCGCAGAACTATTCCACAAACCAGCACAGTTAGCTTAACCGAGAGCGAGCCTGTCGGACCAGAGAAAGATAGATAACATTGAGTCAGGCTGGAAGTTTCCATCATTGTCCACTCTGCACACACAGGAGTACACACTCACACACATTTTTTACAAACAGGCAAACCTAGAAAAGGCCGTTTGACTGGCTGTATGGTGGACAAAGTTACGTACGACTTAATGTCCACCTCTAATTATCAGCCGTCAGTTATGTTTGGGGAGAAAAAAAAAGGATAAATCAGTCTGATAGTATCAATTTTCACACATTAAACTGAGAAAAGATCAAATTAAAACATATTTGAACAATTAAGTCTCTACATAAGTAATGTGGACATCTAAAGTTCATGTAGACTCATCAGTACTTACCCATAAGGCCTTTGGATGAATGCAGGGTGAATTTGGGGAACACCAAAAGTAAAACCTGCAAAATAGAAGAAATAATGAAAAAAAAAAGTTAATTTAAAGTCCTTTTTATTGTTAATTCTGCCATATGTGCAGGATGTATAGAGGATTAAAATGTCATTTCTCTCAGGTGCTGGTCTTGGTAAAGATACAAGTTTTGAAACAATATGTGTTAAAAAATATAAAGATAGAAACAAAATGCTATAAACATAATTAAATAGTAAAAAAGTATTAGGAATTTAAATATTTACAAATCAAGCAAGGAGATCAGAGGGGACATTAACAAGGCATAGATAAAAAAACACAAAAACAAAAACTATACGAGAACTGCAAAGACAACTGCATTAAAAATGCCAAAGTTCACTAATGACCTAAATAACAAGAGCTGAGTATTTATGGCCTAATAATCTCCTTACATGTTCTTGCACCTGCTGCAGCTACCTAAAAAAAACAACCGAACCCTGAGGTCAAAATCAGAAAAGATTGACTTGATTTTCTTGTTTGCTGCTTCACCAATAAAACCTCAGACTCCACACTCCCAGACGCACACTGTGGGAACAAACACACTTGCCACAGTATGATGATTAAACGCTTGATTTAGTGCTCTTAAAACTCTGCACTAAGTGGGTCAAATATGGAAACCACCTACAGCCAGATTTTGTGAAGATACTGGTTGAATGATCCTGTAATCCCAAATCGTCATTTATTATTATTGTATTTTTTTTTTCCAGTCTCCCCCTGACATTCTTGTAATTGCTTCTGTGTGCACTCTTTACCTCCCTGAAATTTTTTTTGTAAAACTCTGAATATAAGCTGCTGTCCTAAAAACAATTTCAGAAAAAAAGCCTTTAAGCAACCATATCTTCTCATGTCTGACTACAATTTTAGAAAACCAATGAAATTAAAATTTACATGTATTTTGTATTGCATTTCTTTACCTGGCTGCATCACCCGAGGTTTGGCCCCCAGGTAGGCCAGGTTGACGTTGGCCTTCCTGCCATCAATGATTGGATTGGGGTCCTTACAGGCCCGGTCTGCGGCCGAGCGGTCCGCCATCGTCACCTGACAGAGGAGGAGAAAACACATGGAGCATAAGAAAGATGTGGATGATTGAAGCAGGTGTGTAACAAGTTGACTTAACGGCACATGTTCATGTCTAAAAGTATCATAAACTGACGGAAGAGTGCATGTGTATTTGTAAGAAAGAGAGAAAACACAATTTTGGATACAAGTGTGCATGAAAATCCTCTTTCTGTGTCTCTGTCCTTCATTAACAGCAAGTATTTGGCAGCACACACACATCCATCACCGTCATGTGGATGTGTTGAAGCTATCATGGGAGCCAAGCTGAGACTGAACTGACTGAATATGGCTCCATTATCGCTCCCATTACCAAAAACAAAAAACAAAAAAAACAAACTATATCACTCTGCTCAGCCTGCATCTCTCTTTATACACTCATTGCTACACTGACCTCACCAAAAGAGTGAGTTTTAAGAAATGATGCATAAATATGATGCCGCTACAACAATAAATAGAGGATTTATGATTTATAATGCAAGTGTTTATCGTCTTTTTATCCTTTCTTTCTTTCTTTTTTGTTTTATTAAACTTAAGTTTAAGCAAACAGAATGGTTGATGGCAACAAATAAAGAGACATATCAAACTATGAATTTAATTGCACTGATTAACTTTATTTTTGCATATTATGATAAAGCCTTTGACAGCTTCAATTTAAGCAACAGTTGGAGTTAAAGTTCAGTTTAACATTTTAGAAATGTTAGATTCCACATACAAATATTTGTGCATATCAAGGATGGCTGATCAACTTCACTTCATCTACTGGTGACGTGCCAAAGTTACTTTCCACAAATTAAATAGTCTCTGAAGAAGCCAAATATGGTTTGGTGTCGAGGTTCCTTTCTAGAAGGTTCTGTCATATGTATATTTATAATTATAATAAGTCACTCTATTATGTATGCATGAATTAAACTGTCATCAAAAGAGTAATTTTAAAGCAGAAGCACTAAACCGCTGGTTGTTTTCACTGACTTGGTTTTTCTCTGTCAGGTTTAAAGACAAGTGGGAGCAAAAATGTTCCTCCAACGTTATGAGCAAAGTTGTAAACAGCTTTGTGGATGATGAAACCAGAGTAACCGCTTGAGGAAACTGCTCTGTAATATCAAGACATCATCATGCTGAGGTTTTTCTCTGCCCACCAGAGCTGTCAGTGAGAGGGGAACGTGTCAGGGCGCATACCAAAGCGCAACAAGTTGGTGGGTGCGAGATTGCAACAGAAGCCAGTAGCAGTGACAAATGTAAGCTTATCAAAACATAAACATCCCATGACTGCAGACAGATTGAAGTTAATCACGATGTTGTAACAACCATGGACTTTGACAGAGTCGTGTGATGACAGGATTTTCCTGTGCTTCATGCGTAAAAAGTGTTACATTCTGCGCAATCCTGCGTAAAACTGATAGAAGTGTCAATATGAAGCGATACTTACGAATCCATAACCCCTAGATTTGCCGGTCTGTCTGTCGGTGATGACCACAGCTTCTTCAATCTCACCAAACACCTCAAAATATTTCCTGAGACTTGAATCCGTGGTGTGGTAGGGAAGACCCCCGACAAAAATCTTCGTATAGGTCGTGTCCTTTTGCGTGGTGTGCATCGTTAGTGCAAAGTACAATAAATAGGAACAATAAAAATAAAAAGAATAGTGCAATGTCTCCTTATCAGTGATTCTTTGGATGAAGTTAAGAGAGAAAGAGAGAGATAAGCTGGCTCTGTGACTTGTTTCAGAAGAGAAAACAAAACAAAAACTCGACAAAAATGAAGCCTGGAGGTAGATTGATCTTCCGACAGTTAAAGAAGGGGAGTTATATATGGAGCGGATTGTCCCAGAGAGACCATCAGGTGTTTCCAGCTCTTCTTGGTAACTCTGCTGTCTAACTAAATAGGTTTGGGACCCATTCCTAAAAGCGCAGCTCCTAACTCCACCCAGCTCTCAGTCCATCTCTGCCCGCCCACCACCCTGCAGCAGCGCACAAACAGCTGGGAAACCTGCTGCTCACACAGTGTGAAACACTGGAGCTCCTTCACGAAAAAGATCCAGGCGGGCTGTCTTTACTAGAATCGCGTTTAATTAACCATCAGTGGCAAACAAAAACCTGATGCCACTCGGGACATATTGAGGACAGGCAAAGAGACCTGTAGTATGAATCACTATGAGAATTAATCCATCAGACTTCATGTTTGTGTGATAATCACTGCTTTATGACTGGGCTGCACTAAAAAAAGATTGATGCCACTTTACAATAAGACTACTCTTATACTTGATTCATAAAAGGGCTATAATTTGATTGTAGACACTATAAATCATTAATAAGCTGTTACAACTGATAAAAAGGGCAATAGTGACCTGTTGCTTGCCAAATAGTGAGCCCCCATTTTGTCTTCTCCATCAACCCACATTTATATATCTCAGCTAAATCACATATTTGTTCATCAGTTACTAACATTTAACCACTGTTGGCATGCCTTAATAGTCAAAAAGTTGAATTTGACATATCAAATCAGCAGATTCATACACTATGGCTTTAGCAATGTCTCTTTACCTGTTTACCATTGTCAGCATGCACCATTTTACACTTTACAATAATAACTTTCACCTTCTTCTATTTCCTAATGAAACACTATATTGTTTGCTAGCTAGCTGAAAAGTAAAAAAGTTGTATTGCTTGCAAGATAGCTAAAAAAGTTAAGAAAACACTGCATTGTTTGCTAGCTAGCTAAAAAGGTTGGTTAGCCTAGTTAGCATACTCATGATGACTCTGCAGAGAAGCCAGTTACTCAAAAGGAGCCATTTTAAAAGTTAAACCTCCTTAAGTGTAAGTTTATACTTAATACTGGATCACATTTTACACATTTTATTCTCAGAGTGTAAAGTTTTGGTGCAAGAGAATTATATGTAATGTAATGATTAAAAACGAAACTGAGGTTTAGAGAGATGTTTAAACTTAATCTTTATTTTAAGTTAGTTTTAAAGTTAAACCATGATTCAGTCAGGTTTAAAAATGAATCCTGATGGAGCGACCCAGCCTATGAATAAATATCTGTTGATCTTTTCTGTGGAAAAGGTCTGTCATCTCTTTGCAGGCTTGCATGGATCTTGCAGTAACAGCCGGTCAGAGGGTGGACAGAGCTCGGGGACAAACACACATCCCAGCAGCAGCACCAGCAGTGAGCAGACAGACAGGTGCAGCTTTGAGCCTCTGCTGGAAGGATCAGCTCTCAAGACACGTGTGGGGGGTTGACAGAGTTCTGGCAAGTTTCTGTGTCCATGCAGAAAGCCATGAGGCATACAGTCAGAGCTCGAAAATGACATGAAGCTTGTGGATTTTCCCTAAAATGTTTGCTCTTTTCAATGGCTCCATTGTTTTAAAGGGACAGTTCACCCCAAATCATATGCTTCCTCTGGCCTGTGGTGCTATTTATCCAACTAAAATGGTTTTAATAAGTTTTGACGGTACTGGTCGCTGTGACATCTTAAATCGAGTGAGGACTTCAAAAGAGACAGATGCGCTGTGCGTCATAGCATTACGCACAGCTATTATGATGGGAAAGGATCAAGTAAAACAGAGATCAATTCAATCAAGAATCCCAGAACATCAATGATTAAAATAACTTGTGAAGCTCCTCTGCTCTGAGCTGACTGCTGGGTAGATGGATGTCCTTTTGAACAGCCGGATGAGTAATTCACCTCCAGTAATGTGAGAGGGAACTCTGCTGTTAATCATTAATGGCGGCTCCAGCTTCTGTGAGCGCCCTACAAATATATCCTGTCTGCCCGTGTAACACAGCGAGTTCACACATCTGCACATGGGAATATCATTATGTTTTCATATTTGTTTTGAGGAAAAAAAGAAAGAAAAAGAAAAGGAAAAAACTTGTTTATAAATGAAGAAATGTTTGATTAATTATCCCCTTTTGTGAGCTTATAATAAAAACTGCAACCAGTATCTGTGTTCCTAAAGAAAGTAGTGTGAAGGAGGATACGCTGTCGTATCCATCTGAATGTCAGTAGCCTCCACAGGACTCCAGATCACAATGAAATGCAACCTGATAGAGCGTCTTTCTTTCTACGGTGTCTCTGCTCACTCACTATTTTATTCATGCAGCCACACGCGCTTTAGAGTCCGAGTGGAGTCATGACAAAAAAGGGGACCAGTATCGAGTTTCCCAGGCTCAACAATGGGGATCCGGTCAGGTTGCGTCCAATTGTTGTTTTCTGTTCATGTGCAACATGCTGACTAGTCTGAATCCTCCTAGACCTTTACAACAAGAGGCTGTGGCCCATTCAAAGCTTTAATTATTCTTAACTTCCAATGAACTT